>NC_138376.1:121383811-121424740 GCF_054177405.1 Leptonychotes weddellii
TTTATTTTTTTATTCTTATGTTAATTCCCATACATTACATCATTAGTTCTAGATAAAGTGTTCCATGATTCATTGTTCGTGCACAACACCCAGTGCTCCATGCAGAACGTGCCCTCCTCAATACCCACCACCAGGCCAACCCATCCTCCCACCCCCCTCCCCTCTAGAACCCTCAGTTTGTTTTTCAGAGTCCATCGTGGGAGAGAGAGAATCTTAAGCAGGCTCCACACCCAGCATGTAGCCCTCCGTGGGGCTCGATCTCATGACCCTGAGATCATGACCTGAGCCTAAATCAAGAGTTGGACTCTTAATGGACTGAGCCACCCAGGTGCCCCTTTTGTTGTTGTTGTTGTTATTGTTGTTTGTAATATTTTTATTTATTTGAGAGAATGAGCATGAGCAGGGGGGAGAGGCAGAGGGAGAGGGAGAAGCAGGCTCCCCACCTAGCAGGGAGCCCCATGTGGGGCTGGATCTCAGGACTCTGGCATCATGACCTGAACCAGAGGCAGATGCTTAACCAACTGAGCCACATAGGCACGCCCTGTTCTTTTTAATTGCTGTAGAAATCAGGTTGATCCTGTAGTCAGCTGCAACTATTTCTGCCTAGGCCTTTGCTTTTATTTTATAAAAGTGAGAAAAGCCTGAGAAAAATCGTCAGATTTTATATAGATCTTGTCCAGTAATAAAGCATTTTGGGCTCTTTGATGCGTAACTTTCAATAGTTATTCTTTTTATGTTTTGGACTATAAGTGGGACTCTAACTGCATTGGACTATAATTTGATAATGTTATACATTTTCATGTTTAAAATATTTTTATTTTTATTAAAGATTTTATTTATTTATTTGTCAGAGAGTGAGGGCACAAGCAGGCAGAGCAGGCAGAGGGAGAAGCGGGCTCCCCACTGAGCAATGAGCCTGATGCGGAACTCGATCCCAGGACCCTGGGATCATGACCTGAGCCGAGGGCAGACGCTCAACCGACAGAGCCACCCAGGTGCCCCTAAAATATTTAAAAAAAAATTTTTTTTTTCAAGTACCAGAATCAAAGGCTGGGATGTAAGGAATTATAAAGTAATAACAATATTTTTAATACTGAACTTACTTTAGAAAGGTGATGGAAGGTTCCTTTTGAGAAGAATAACCCAGAAGCCAGTCAGGTCTGGAGTGTAGGGGTAGCCTGGTCCTGGCTTAAGGCTTGTCCAGATGCTGTCAGGCATCTGCTTATCAGACAGTCGGGCATGTTTAGAAATGTGTGGAAGATCAAATCAGATGGCCATGACCATCTGCCCTGCTGACAGAAGAGGAAAATCTTACATTGTTTAAGATACATTGTATTAAGGGTGCCGGGGTGGCTCAGCCGTTAAGCCTTTGACTCAGGTCATGATCTCAGGGTCATGAGATTGAGCCCTGCCTGGGGCTCCACGCTGAACGGGGAGTCTGCTTGAGGATTCTTTCCCTCTGCCCTTCCCCAACTCATTCTCTCTCTCTCAAATAAATAAATAAATCTTTTAAAAATAAGATACATTGTATTAAAAGCTGAAGAGAACTTTCAAATGCATTAAGATCAGGATTTAGTCTAAAATGCAGGGATTCCCCCCCGCCCCGCCCCAGCCCTTTCCTGTGTTTCAGACACAGCTGTGAGAGTAGGTGAGCCCTCACTGTTCTTCACTTTCTTCTTCCTTCCCTCCTCCATCTCCACCACTTTCTCTAACAAGGGTGGAGCTTATGGGACGGAAGCAGATGTGCTGGTACTTGGGTGCGCTTGGGACTTGTTCCCTCGTTCCTTGCCCGGGTGACACAGTCTCAGCTGTGGAGGAGGAAGCCTCTCGTTCCTAGACTGGCACATCGTGTGGAAGTGGCACTCGTACCCCTTCGCCTTCCTCTCCTCTTTGATACTCCTCCTCCACTGGTAGTGAGAGGCGAAGTTGAGGATAGAAAAGGATATGCAACTAAAAGTATCATTGAGATTCATTTTATACATCCTTATTTATTTATTTATTTATTTTAGATTTTTATTTATTTGTCAGCGCGCACAAACGGGTGTGGCAGGCAGAGGGAGAGGGAGAAGCAGGCTCCCTGCTGAGCAGGGAGCCCGATGTGGGATTCGATCCCAGGACCCTGGGATCATGACCTGAGCTGATGGCAGACGCTTAACCGACTGAGCCACCCAGACACTACTCTTTTTTTTTTTTTTTAAAGATTACTTATTATTTAATTGAGAGCGAGAAGAGCGAGCAAGAGAGAACATGAGTGGGGGGGAGGGGCAAAGAGAGAGGGAGAAGCAGACTCCCTAATGAGCAGGGAGCCCGATGTGATGCCGGGCTTGATCCCAGGACCCTGGGTTCATGACCTGAGCCAAAGGCAGATGCTTAACCAACTGAGCCACCCAGGTGCCCTGCTCATTATATTTTTCATACAGTCAACTGTCCTTGAATTTTACATTCTGACACAAGGAAGACTGGAATTTCTTTTTCCTGGTTTTTTTTCTTCCCCCTTACTCTCAACTGCCTTTTTGTCTTTCAGTGCTCATTCCGTTTGTTAAAGTGTGGAAAAGAAGGTAAAACATAACTTATATATGACATTAAAGTTCTTCCTTCATCTATTTCTTTGATTTAAAAAATTCTTAGAATAATAGGCTCTCTATCTATTGCGTTCCAGAAGATAATTATCTGCAGATGTTTGAAATAATAGGGTGACTTTTAGAATTTGCTAGTGTGGGCAAGAACCACCTTTGTAGGGCCATGGTTTTCTACAGTGAAAACCAGAGGGGATTATCTGCATCAAAATCACCTGGGGTACTTGGGCAACTAAATTCTCTTTAAAACTGTTCTCTTTGGGGGAACCTGGGAATCTACATTTAACTTTATAGGCAATTCTGATGCATTCTGATGTTTCTAATGTTAATGCTGGAGCGCAGAAATACTAACCCGTGCTCTCCACTCTTTTACTTCGGCATGGCCACGGATATTATTTCATTTATTATTAATAACCCTGAGCGGTCATACAGCAAGCTTTCCCTGAATGTGGTGGGGCTTGGGTTTGATCCCAGTTCTACTTTAATCTAAGGGTTTACTGTCTCCTTTATTTGTTTATATATAATAGGGATGCATTTTGCTCCAGAGGTAGGCTGATATTCTTGCCTTCAGGCCATTGGTGTGAGGCTTTCCATTTGTTAACCCAGCGTTTTTCAAACTTCAGTGTGCATTGGAATCACCCAGAAGGCTTGTTAAAACACAGATTGTGTTGAACCCTATTCCCATAGTTTCTGCTGCTTCAGTTTGGAGTATGGCCTGATAATTTTCATTTCTGACAAGTTTCCATGTGATATTGCTGTTACTGCTGATCCAGGATCATCCTGGGAGAACCACTGTGTAAACTCAGTAGTTAAGAGTGGTTTGGGAATAGTCCCTGGCCTAGCACACTCAGAGGGTACCCCTTCTCTCTCCTGAGACCCCAGGATTCTCCAACTCAGTGGTTAATAACCTGCACAGCAGGAGAGTCCAGGAGCCTGGACCCCACTATTTTACCACTTGGCAAGTATCTGGAATATCATCTTCACTTCAGAGCAGTGCTTTTTCAACCTTCGCTTCCCCTACAGAAAAGCAGTGGGAGGATTATTCTCAGAATGTCCTTGGAAATTTGCGGTGTTTGTTTTACTGTAAAATGGCTACAGAAATAAATTTTGCTTTAATTTTGAGGTAATTGATGGTCATCCTAAATTTCTGGAGTTTTCTTTTTTCTTTTTTTTTCCAAATAGAAATTTAATTGACTCTTTGAAGGTAAATTTTTCCTATACTCATAACAACACTTAACTGTAATATAGATAATTTTAAGAACTATAAGGGAACCTCTGAAAAATTCAGATGATTCTGTCATTTCTTAGAGAAGGAGTGTCTATAGCCTGTTTACTTTCACTGAAGATCACTAAAGGTGGATAGGAAGTGGATGCTGACTATTTTTTCCCCTCATAGTCTATACTCTGAAAATGACAACTGGAATGGGGGGAAGACAGAATTAATTTCATAGACCAAATGGTCCATTTTAATTTCTTTTTAAAGGTTATAAAAGTCATATATGCTCATGGTAAAAAAAAAAAATTCAACAGAATCCTTTTTGCTTCTTTAATTTTGAAAGTGTTATTGGTACAGTGCAAAACAATGGCCACCGAGTCCTCTCTAGCTGGCTTTTATAGTCTTTTGTTATATTTTTTTGGTTACTTTTTCGTTTTTTTCTAGCCTTTTTTTTTTTCCCTTTGGTAGTTTTAGCTTTACTCCAAAGGCATTCCATGGAGAAGTCAACTTTTTAAAAGTGATCCTCTGTACAGCTTTAGAGATGAGTTGGCAAGACAGGCTTGAGACAGGATCTTTCTGGCAGCTTATTTCTCTCTTTGGCAAAAACAAACTCTCTACCTGTTTCTACAGCATATGGGTTTCATAAATTCTGTTTCAGCAGGTCTCTCTCATGCCACTTGTGTCCCTCATGCCATTCCTTTAATTAAAGCGTGTGTGTAGTAATGCAAGGTGTCCTGTTTAGATAACTTTTTAGACTAGAGTTATTCAGGCAGACTGAGCTTTTATTGCATATACAATTTGGACACTAACTGTCTCTGGAAATTTTTTAGTAATTATATTTTTGTTTCAGTTATTTAGATAAAGACTGTAGCTAATCTGGTTTTAAATCTCTCTGAAATTATGTTCTCAATTCTGGTGGGTCCCATTTTTGATATTATTATTATCCCTGTTCATTTTTACCCTTTAGTTTTTGGGGGGTCCTTAAGAATCTGGTGAAAGCTGGGGATCCTCTTCCCAGAAAAATATATGCACCATGCAAAATTTGCTTTAATTTCAGGGGAGTTTTCAAATCTCTGTCCCTCCAGGTTGAGAATTCAAGCCCTAAATGTGAGTTACAATCTCAAGTGTCCAGGTGTCTGGCTGGTGTGCCCAGGGTGCTCAGCTCTCTGGTCCGGGGAGGAAGGGGTTTGGGTTTTGGCGGGAAGTCAGCAGTGAGAGAATGTGAGATGTTAGCACCAGCGTTGCTTCTTTCAGAGTGGATGGTGACCTTTTTGAGCTGCTCCTGCAACCACAGTAAGACAAACAGGACCGTTCCTGACATCAGTAGGAGAGGTCCACCTATTTTACAACCATGAAGGGATGCTAAACTAGCTCTTGGTAACAACACAGAGAAATTTTACACTCTAGATCCTAGGTAATGGCATAATCCCCCAAAGCCTCACGTCGCGATTCTTTAATTATCAAACTTTAATGAAAATACTGTATTGTCGTCAGTCAACAGTTCTTACTTTACAAGCAAATTTGGGAAGTTTATTAAAAACTTAGATTCTTGAACCCCAGCCTTAGGTTGAGATTTATCAGCTGTGGGGTAGAGTCCAGAAAATAGCCCTTGTCCAGTGGGATGCGGAGCCAGAAGTTCGTTACATGTGAGGACTCTGGGGAATGAATATATTTGGTTTCCGTCCCAACTCTGCCACTTGCCAGCTCAGTGACCCCAGGCAAGTTACTCAAGAAACTGTGCCTCAGTTTCTTCCTCTGTAAAATAGTACCTGTTTAATGGGGTTCAGGTCAGACAAAAAAGGCTTCTCTTTCAATGCGGAAGCACTTAGCGTGTGGCAAATAGTAAATGTCGCATAATTATTAGCTCCTGTTGCCATTATCACCATCAGCTTGATTGCCACAGGTAAAGCCCCAGTGGTTCGATGCAAATTTTGATTCTCATTCTTTTTTTTTTTTTTTAAAGATTTTATTTATTTGATAGAAAGACAGCGAGAGAGGGAACACAAGCAGGGGGAGCGGGAGAGGGAGAAGCAAAGCAGGCTTCCCGCTGAGCAGGGAGCCCGATGCGGGGCTCGACCCCAGGACCCTGGCACCATGACCCGAGCCGAAGGCAGCTCATTCTTAAATGTGGTTTTAAAGGATATAAATAATAATCGCTACATTTATTGAACCTTCAGTGTGCCAGGCACCGTGCTAATTGCTTAAAGGTAGTCTCTCCTTTTATCATTAATACAACTCTTGGAGGTAAGTCCTTCTATCTTGGTTTCGTGGATGAGGAAAGTCATTCTTTAGGTAATAAATTACAGAGCCGGGGTTCTTTTTTATTCTGCTTGTGTGTGCGTGTGTGCGTGTGTGCGTGTGTGTGCGTGTGTGAGACAAAAAGCATAACTGGACATTTACGGTAGGTCATTTAGCTTTGTGATTTTATTAAAATAAACTATTAAAAATCTTAATTATTTTAGTCCTTAGCTTTTGAGTATCTTCATATTTCTCTTTGGTATTGTAGGAAATGTAATTTTAGATACATTTCCCTTTTCACTCTGGGTCCGCTGTGAGTTTAGGAAGAAGTTCTTGGAAAAACAGAGAAAACAAGAAGGTTTTCTCAAGTCTTGAATGCCAGAGTAGTGACCTCCAGGATTTGGACTTGATTAGAGTTGGGGAGATAGCCCCACTTGGTGGAGGTCTTCTCTCTCTTTTCCAGTCCATTCAGAGTTCAGCTTTACTGCAGGCCAGGGGCTGCTGCAGCCTCGTGGGTAATGGTGCGTCTCGTGCCGTGGTGACGTTCTCGTTAACGGCAGGCCACAACTGTGGTGTTGAATCTGCTGTCAGTATTAATGAGACGTATCAGTAAGGAAACAAAAAGTAGCTTGTCTAAACCTGTCCTTTTTCTAGCATGGTTTTTAAAATTTTGGAAATAATTATGCCTGTGAATTGGTAGAAAATTAGCAGTATTCCAAATCTAGCCAAATCTATGCTCAATCAGTATATACTGTGTATTCCAGGGACTTTGGCTTTAACATAAGCTGAGAAGCTGCCTTTGGAATCAGTAGCAGTAAAAAACCATCTGAGCCTTGGACATGTGATTTTTTTTAAATCTACCATAAAAGAGTTTTGGAACAAGGGTTTAAAGGAAGATACAGGGTTACGTATCGATACGGATTTAGAAGAATTAAAGTGATTTACCAGTATCCTAAAGAGATAGTAATTGTGACGGATGTAAAACACCCACTCTGCTTCTAGTCCCTGAGCATTGCGCACCTAATATACACGAGCCTTGGGAGTCAAGGGCACGTTTCATTGTACCCTTAGGCTTCCCAGGTTAACTCAATCCAGTATGGTTTCTAGAGTAGGAAACTGAACTGAAAAATTTGTTCAGGGTCACACAGCTAGTGAATAATCTAGAAGTTGGAATTTGATCTTGGGTTTCTTTGACTCAAAGTTTCATGAACTTTTGAGAGATTTGTGCCTGAAAAAGGCTTCTTGGAGTCAGTGAAAGAGGAAACAGGGCCTTTAAGAACCCAGACCAAGATAAGGGTAAGAGTGTCAGATTTAGGCAAGGAGGGTGGCTGGAGCTGATCAGGATCAGGACAGCTTGATCAAGGAATGAGATTGAGAAAGGATCGCTGAGTCAGCAATTGGGGCCGCTAGGGAAAATGACACTGACCAGGTTAACTTGGTTAAAATTATGGAGGGATTAAAAAAAAAAGACAGCTGAGCGTTAGGATTGAGTAGTACAGCATACATGTTAAAGATGGAATGGTGTGGGGGGTGGTTAAGAAACTGAAAGATTAAATGATCTATGTTTAATGGGTTTTCTTGGGGGAAAGGATATTGATGGCAAAGGGACCAATTAGGAAGTTCTTATAGTCTTTTAGGTGAAAGCTGCAGTCAGCCCCACAGCCTCAGCCCCCTCTGGATTTCTGAATTTGTCTTTAATATTGCTAACTCCATTTTCATTTAAATGGAAAATTTCAAACATAAACAGAACTAGACAGGAGCCCTGTGCACACATCACTCAGCTTTCAGTGGTTGTAGGGCCAGTCTTCTTGCATCCACACTCTCTTCCCTCACCTCCCAACCCCAAGCCTCAATGTTATTTCAGAGTAAGTCCCAGACATCATATCATTTAATCTGTCAATATTTTATTATATATCTCTAAAAGATAAAGGGCTTTAAAAAGTAAACATAAACATAATACAGTTATCACATTCAAAACATAAATTTTCATACCAATTATCCAAATTTCTAGTAGCCTCATAAATGGAATAAATGTTTAATTTACATTGCAGGGTAGTTTGAATCAAGGTCCAAGTAAAATCCAGTCTTAGAATTGGTTGATACCTTCTCATGTCTAGGATTTCCCTCTGTCTCCATCTCTCTCTTTTCCTCTCCTTTTCTTTTTACTATTGCAACTTATTTGTTGAAGAAAGTAGGTCATTTGTCTAGTAGAGATTCCCACAGTTTGAGATTTGCTGATTGATTTGCTATGGTTTAGTGTGTTCTTCAGTCCTTTTTATTTCCTATAAATTGGTTTTTAGATATACAGGCTTTATCAAACTCATTATCATTCTTTTTTTGGCAAGAATATTTCATTGCTGGTTTGTTCATTAGGAGGTATAAAATGTCTTGATTTTTGTTTCTTTTTTGATGGCACCACTGATGCTTGCCATAGTCTTTTCCCCTCTCTCTCAATTTTTATTATTATTTTTTTACTATATTCAAGACTGCCAGTAACAAACAGCAAAATGTGTTTTGTAGCACGCTGCTACCAGGCAGTGTGGCTGTTAACGTGATAAATATTCTTGGACATGAGCCCAAGTTTTGTTCAGTTTTATGTATCTGTCCTACATTTATTTTTGTATTGCTGTGTCTAATTCTGAGTGTAAGCTTTTCAAAGCCATTGAGTCAATCATTCACCAGCCTCTTACTGAGTACCTGTCCGTGCTTGGTACTGGGAGCCCAAGAGGAAGTAAGAGTCCAGTTCGGGAGATACACAAGCAAATAGCTGAAATACAACATTGTAAACTCTGTTTTTAAAAAATATTTATTTTGAGAGAGAGAGGATGTGCAGGAGTGGGGTGGGGGAAGGGGCAGAGGGAGAGGGAGAGAGAGAATCTTAAGCAGGCTCCACACTCAACGGAGCCTGACCTGCAACTCGGTCTCACAATCCTGAGATCATGACCTGAGCCAAAATCAAGAATTGGATGCTTAACCGACTGTGCCACCCTGGCGTCCCCAGCATTGTAAATTCTTTAAGAGGAGTACATCTGAAGTTGGTGTGGGGTAGTTGTTTGGGGGCATGGTGGAGTTCATGTTTAGCAGGATCTTGAGGACAGCCAGATGCTTTGCAGACACAGAAGGAAAGGCATCCACTCGGGACCAAGACAGACCGAGAGAGCTGTGCCTGCAGACGCGGGGCACCGCTGGAGCTCGGGAGCAGTCAGTGGGAGGCGTGCGGACTTGCAGTGGGCCCCGGGGAAGACCCAGGTGCAGCTGGGATGGCAGCTGGAGGCTGTTTGCCCAACTCTTTGGCGCCAAACCGGACTGTGGATTTCATTCTGTAGGCACTGAGGAGGAGGCCTTTTTTTTTTTAAGATTTATTTATTTCAGAGAGCGAGAACACCAATGAGAGTGGGGGCAAAGGATGGGGTAAAGGGAGAGAATCTTAAGCAGACTCCCTGCTGAGCACAGAGCCCAACACGGGGCTGGATCCCACGACCCCGAGATCAGGACCAAACCAAGAGTCGGCTGCTCAACTGACCGAGCCGCCCAGGCACCCCAGTAGGAAGCCCTTTCCAAGCAGGAGGACACTGTGACCATTTGTGTTTTAGCAAGTCCGCTCTGCTGACATGGTGGGCAAGAGGCTGTTGTGAAAAGCGGCCCAAGTAGAGGTCTGGCAGTTGGGAGAAGGACAAAAGAGGGTGGACTTGCGGTGACTTGGGGTTTGGTGATGTGTCAGAAGTGTATGAATGGTGAAAGAGAAAAAGGTCTGAGAAGTCCCCTGGGGAGGGGGAGGCCTTCAACCAGGTGGCAAGCCGAAGGAGGAAGAGCAGATTGGGGGAGGAAGAGGAGAGTCCTTCCCTGGCATGATGTGTGTAAGGGACTTTACCCTCAAGTCGAGATGTTTATAGTGCAGTTCAAATACGTGGGACTTGAAATCGAGATTTGGGAATTGTCACTATCCACAGATCAGAGTGCATGGAATCTTTGGGGAAAAGCTCTGAGGGACACCAGTTTTCGGGGGATGGGCAGAAAGAGTGGAACCAGCAGAGGAGCCTTGGGAAGGCTGGGTCTCTTTATATTGCTTTCTATCAGCCTGTGGACTTTAAATAAAACTATTCAATGATAACAAGTGGTAGAGAGAGTAGTTTTATATTCAAATTTGTGGGAGTTTTCAATGTTAGTATTTCTTATTGATTCACAACACTATAATTGAATATTTTGGAAATACCCCATGTATAAAATATGCAAGATTCATAATTTCTGAAAGGGGAATTTAGGAGAATATATGGAAGAATAGGGGAATACCTTTTAAAAGTTATAATTACATTATATCCTTGTTATGTAATAGTGTTTGAGGCTTCCGGTGGTCTCCAGAGTAGTTAGGATAGAATTGAAGATTTGCCCATCACACTGAGACACTAGCAGTACTTAGACATTAGCCGTGCACGTCATTTAAGCTTTTGCTTCCTCGTGGTAAAATTTAGCAAGATGATGCCAGGGACGACGTCACGGGACTGTGGTAAAGGTGGACCGTGCATGGGGTGCATCACAGAGCCCTGCCTGCAAATGTCAGCTGTCTTCGTTAATAACGTTTCCGTTAGGGCATTCCTGAGAAGGCAAGGAAGTGATTGTGCCATTCTGAATATTTTATAGATTTATATTGCTTTCCTTTTGGAAAGGATAGTTTACATTTATTTATCTACAAACTAAAGCTGGGGAGGTCAGTAGCATGCTAAGTTTCTTGATCAGAGTAATGATTTCACATGACTGGCAACCCCGCGTGACCTTGGGGCATTTTCTCTGTGGCGGTGACGCCATCCTTCTCCTGTCCCACTACAGTGTCTTATATGTACCAGGACCACTTCTTTTCCCCGTCAGTCGTTGGAACTGATGATGGGAGTTTCCAAAGCAGGGAGAAAAAAGGAGCAAGATGTTTATTCTGACCTAGATATTGAAGGATGTTATGAGGCCATTCAGGTCCTCATCATTCATTACAAGAGTAGTAAGTGTATTCTTTGTAGCACATCTGTACTTCATGTGATTATTGGAAAAACTTTTCTTAAGTAACCTGAAAATCACCGTGTGTTCTAAATGGTGTTTTACTGGCTTCTGGACTTCACCCTCCCCGGCCCCTCAGTACCGTTTGTGAGTCTTGGACTGAGGTGCGCTTCACCGCGTCTGCTCCCTGTCTTCCTTTGGTTTGTAGTCTGTGTGTTGTTTTCCTTTTTGTTACTGACTACCAACCCTCCTCCCACCCCCCCTACTCTGGATTTCCTGCTTTTTATAATGCAGTTAGGCATATTGAGATGCTAAGGTAAACTTTTAGTGAAGCTTCATTCTATTCCAAAATGATGGACTTGAGTATAGACTGATGCTCCTTTTGTTAAGGGCACTTTGCTAGACTCCGTCAAAATTTTACACGTATCAACCCTTTGGCAGAAATTCTCCTTGTGGAGATTTATGCTCCAGAGAAATATCACATGAAGGTGACTGCACACGGATTTTATTATGGTGCTGCATGAGGTAGGGAAAGACTGGGAACAACCTAAATGTCCATCAGGAGGGGACTGGTTAAATAAGTCAGAGTACTGACAATAATGCAGTACTATGTAGCGTTAAGAAAAGAATAGATTCTCAGGTGCAGGTATGGACTGAGCTCCACAATACATTGTTAAGGGACCAAAAAAATACTCTGTGTACAGGAAATATGCCCCACTGTGTTTAAAGGAAAAAGGATTTGAATTCACGTTTGTACTTGGCGACGCCCTGCACAGTTGTGGAAAGAGAAATAACAGCTTGTGCACAGCAGTCCTTCTGGAGGGCATCCTGGGAAGGAGGTGGCCGCTCTCTTCAGTGTTTATCGCTTTGTATCTTTCGAACTCACACCATGGGAATATCTTCCCTTTTTATTTTTTCTTAAAAAGTGTCCTTGACATTTTATTCTACATTTTCTTTAGAGTCTGGTGTTGCCATTAGTACTTAATTCACTTCATCATAAAACAGAAGCACTTGGGCTCTAGGCCTTGACAGCAGACCCGCGTGACAGTTTTGGTCTGACCCTACCTTACGATACGAGTGGGACACAAGTGTTTCCGGCTCAGGCTCCGCGCTGTGGGATGTGAAGCGCCCAGCAAAAGGAGGGTTCTGTACTGGGCGTTCAGTAGACGAATACCATGTCTGCTAAAAGAAACACCTAAGTGAAAACTTGTGAAGCAGATGTGTACATGCCCCTACCCCGAGCTCTTTTCACACCTTTGTTGTTTTCTGAGTCAGTCTCCCTTTACCTTTGACTCATAACATAAAGAAGGTTAAAACCAGACTCCATCAATGGTTCAAAGTCTGTGGGTGAGATGAAGAAAACTAATATTGATAAAGAACTGAGAAGGGGTAAACCACATTCCCCACTTGTGGTTCTTTTGTATTGCAGAATTATCACACTGAGAGTCTCTCTTAAATAGCCACGGCTTTGTGTATGTGCAGCGGCGGAGTGCAGTGATCCTGTGCGTGTAAGCGGGTATACCCACCAGGGCGCACTAGTTGCAACTTGTAAATAACCAAAGATGGCAACGATGTGTTAAGAATGTAAGGCTGTGTCTTGTCACTTGTCTATAAAATGTGATGCTGAACATACTCTTTATTTTCTGAGACTGACATTGCATTCTTACTGTCTATTAAATTACTCATTACTACTACGCTTCTTGAGGTGAAAATAAGTACATACTAGAAAATAAATATAGATTTGAAGGGGGGGAAAAGCTCCGGTTAGTTATAGAATATAAGCTTTCTATCTCTATTAAAGCTTCCAGATGTAGACTTTATAGCCCCCGTGTGAATTATATATGGATGATGATTGTGTTAGGTTAAAACTTGGTACCTTTTCTGGATGTTTTCTCAGTTAAATTAATCCTTATGTTTCAACATAAATTGAGGCTAGAAGAAGTTCTCGTTTCAGCAATTCTCACTAAATTTTGTTTCAGTTTTATTTCCAACTGAATTTAATAATTGAAAACCTCTTGTGGTTAGGAATAGTGTTGGAGACTTTGGTAGAGTCTAATTATTTTGAACTTTTAAAGCCTTAAAACGTGAAATGTAAAGCCATAGTAAAATTTTCTGATAGCTTTCATAGTCTATTAGTTCAGTGTTGCTTATTTTAGAGGGGACAGTATCTAAATTGAAATGTGTATTCATTATAGTTGTAATGGTCTCTTTCAGCTCTTTTAAAAATCAGTTCATTTAGCTACAAAGAGAAAATAAAAAACATTTAAAAGGCTAATAAGCAGAGGGCATGTGAGTCTGTTCCTGTTTCTTAACCGACGTTTACTAAAAAAAAAAGTGTCTGAGCACTGCCCATAAACTCTGTGTGCGCACACGCGTGTATTTGAGGAACTAGCAGGGGTCTGCTCATTTGTTTGCCCATTGTGAGACTGTCCAGCACCTTTGTGGGTTGTTTTTTTTTTTTTTGTACCAGGGTGAAGGCCCTGAATGGAGGCCTTGTGCCCTACTTGATTTGAAATCCTCACTGTTAATCTAAAGGAACCTGCAGGGCACCCAGCAGGAAGTCTGTGTGACAAGTGGAGGTCTGGGATCCGGAAGCTATGGTGCTCAGGGCAGGGGGGCAGTGAAAGTGATAATAATCTTTCAGCCTCGGCTTTTGTCCCCCACAGCCTAATTGTTATCCTCTGCTGGCAGCCAGATTGAAGCGCTACCCTTTTGGGTGTCCTGGATTGCATGTGCTCACTGAGGCCTCACCTAACTGTTACCAGATTAAAACCTGGACAACTGGGCTTTAACTCTCTTAAAAAAGCATAGTACTGACTAGGCATTATGCATTCCTTTTAGAGGTTAGATATTTTGATGAACTCTGTGTGTGTGTGTGTGTGTGTGTGTGTGTGTAGCTTTATTTAAAGGGTAGAAGGGTTGCTTGGGAAATGCTGTGTTGTTGGCATGCCCTTTATTACAGAGCCTGTTTAAAACCAGCACTTGGCTAGTTAAATCTAGTTTGTGCAGTTTATGTATTTTGTAGTACTAGCTATTGGTCCAAAGTTTCTTGGCTTAAGAAGCCATGTAATTTTAAGTGTATACTGTGTGAGAAAGGGGTGGGGCAGTAGAAGCTTTTTATAGGGCTTCAACTAATAAACATTAATTTTTAAAGTAATATTTTGAGAATTTAACAGGAGAAGTAGAACCTGTATGTAGTGTTTCTTTAATACTTTAAACACTGGCAAGGGAAACGGAGAGAATTTTGTTTTTAAGTGATATTTTCTATTCTTTTTTTCTCTCTACTCAGAAACTGGTTCTTCAACTTTCAGTGCCAATTAAGACATGCTATAATAAGTATTTTATATTCTGTCCTGCTGTTTGACTTTGGGTGTAAATGGTGGTAGAATGTTTAGTAGCTGAGCGTACATAGTTAAACAGCTAGAGATTGGGTATATAGTAAGTTTGGTGTGGTGTGGTATTTGGTTTATATAATAGTATTTCAGCATAATACTGAAACCATGCAGAATACCTCCTGGAAAAGTGTTCAACAGAATGCCAGAAAGGCCATGTTAATGATAAGTTTCTCATACCTCAGCAGGTTTTTTGGGTGTGTTTTGTTTCCCTACTGCTGTTTTATTCTTTATTGTGGTTCTCTGGAAACTATGCCACGTGAACATATGGAATTCTATACATGAAGGTTTATTGGTTTTGTAGAAACCCCAGGATACTCTGAGCTTAATAACTATGTTGTTTTGTGGGTTATCGAGAGGACATACTAAAAGTCAGTTGTTAATAAAGTTTTCATTAATTATTTTAACATTTTCAAGGTAATATTAAAGGCAGCTCAACCAAAATCAGAATTAAGCAATAACATGAGCTTTTGGTTTGCTCTGGTTTAAAAGAGAGTTTGATCATAGCTGACCTCCTTCCCCATCTTTCACTGACTGTTAACCTTCCTGCAAAACTCAAATATGGTGTTTAGTTTGTATGATCTCATAATAAATTTAGGTGTGTGTGTGTGTATATACATATATATATATATTTAAAATAAAAAGATACATGTTTTTGCTCTTGATGATTCACTGCTTTGTCTTTTGTTTCTACTTTCGATAAAGTGTTAAATGATAGCTATAACATATTTATATGTCTGCTTATATGTAATATCAGTTGATAGTTTGTGATAAGCCTTGCTTTGTTTTGGTTACAACTCATTGAGATATTTATGAAGTGCTTTATATTTGTGTTTGTTTAGGACATGTCTCAGGAAGGCTATGGAACTAGGTCTCAACCTCCTTTGGCTCCTGGAAAACCTAACCATGAAGACTTGAACTTAATACAACAAGAAAGACCATCAAGTTTACCAGTAAGACATTAATGTGCTGATTTGGAAATGTAATGAGTTAAAATTTTTTTAAAAGAGCTCTTGTTTTTGTTTGTTCTACTTTATATTAAGACTTGGGGGAGAAGTTTCTAGATTTCAGATATATTTGTGATTTATTAATTTTTTTAGGGCTGTCTTCTCAAGAGCTGTGTGGTCTTGGATAAGTCTCTTTCATTTGTAGGTATGTCTTAGTCCAGTTGGAAGGTTTATTCAGCGGATGGGTTTTGTGGCAGAAAGGTGTTTCTGTTGTACAGTTGTTCTTTGCTTACCCTGTTGCTTTCTGGTAGTGATACAGAACAATGGTGTCCGATATAAGAGTTAAACGTAAAGAAATTACCACTTGGCAGAGGATATCAGCGATGAATGAGATAAAGCATCCGGTGGTAGTTTGACTATCTTCTGGGACTTTATGTAATGAGAAATCACCCAATCCATTTCTACCTAAAAGAAAGTATTTTCCTTTAAATTTGACAAAAGCAGCTTATAAGTATTTCCACCAGCAAATACTGTGTGGTGATTGGGGTATATATTGATTAGAGTAGTGGCTACATTCTAGGGAATCATGTTGAGGCCCATAAATAGTTCATCTGTTTTTTTAATGAGCAGCCTAATTTAAATGAGGTTTTTCCTTATAAACTAAAAGAATACATCTGTGCAAATAAATTTTTATATTTATGTTCTGGTTAAAATATTGTGATTTGAAAAATTATTATTATTCCTTAATCTTTACTAAGTTTCATTTAAGATGGGAGTTCGGGCTAGTCATGATTTTAATTTGAGTTTCAAATATTTTACATTAAGATTTATTATATTACTGCTAAACATTTGAGAACCAGCCTGCGTAATGAATGTTCTACATGACGTTTGGCATGCATAGCGTACCCATTTTTAAGTTACGTGTAGCCTTAGAGAAGAAGGTAAGTCATGGGTACAGGGTGTATAGTATCTTCGAAGCTGATGCACATGTTTTTGACATCCTAATTTTTTAACTTTTATTTCTGTGGTGGGTGAAATTTATTGTGGTCATTTTGTAGTCACCTTGGAGTATTTATTGTCTAGTTATTTGGTTTTTGAAGGAATGAAAGAGGTGATAGAGTCTGCGTTTTGTGCTCTACACTTTTTTCTTCAGTGGATGATTCACAGCTTGGTAAGCGTGTAGTTTGTGTGTGCGCGTGTGCAGGTGAGCACTGTTGATAAATGTAACATTTGCTGCATACTTGGAAATTGGCTTGTGGTTTTAGGAAATTTAAATGGACACCAGAATTTTGTTGTTTTTAGAGAAACCCAACTTTGTAGGTGTGCCTTTGGCTGATGAAGTGTGCTGCTACACATGTTGAAACATTTGTTATAAATTGATAGATTTTTTTATGTAGCTATAAGAAAAATTTGTGGCGTGGTGCTTTCCTCATATGCCCTTGAACTTCACCAGGCTATGCTTCTTTTCATGGCTCTGCACTGAAATGGGTGCTTGAGATTCAGCTAGCTCTACAGCACAGTCGTTAGGGAAGGAGTGAAGTGCAGTAGTCCCAGAAAGCTGAAGAGTTCTGCTCTGGGATGGTGCTTCTTAAGTTGATTATTGAAAAGCAGGCTAAAAGCATTTTAGGAAGCGAACCGATATATTCATCAGTAGTTCAAGTTTTTCTGAATTGTTCAGTTAGTATACATATAATGGATTGCTTTCTTCCTTAACCCTTACTGTGCCTAATTCCCAAGAGGATCTAAGGTTGTGCAACACATAAATTTTCTTAAGAGCTAATAAAAAAAAAAGAAACGCCCCAATTGGTATTTTTCTTTCTGTTTTTGTAACTCTCGCAGGTAAATAAGATGCCGATTGACTCAGTGACATTTCACTATTTTTTTAGAGAGCCAAATTTCCAGGTTTTGGGGTGAGTATATGGACGTATCAGTTACTGGATAAAGAACAAACCGCAGATCAGCTAGTGTACCTAACGCACCCCCTGCCCCTGCTGCTAATCTGTGAAGGTGAAAATTGGCTTTATTTAAATGGGAATTTTAGCAAGACACTTTTCTTTCAACAGGCTTCATTTGTGTAAAACGTTTCTGTACAGGGTTTACTGATATATTTTTAGCTATGTGGATGCTGCCTCAGTATGTTGTTATATACAATTAAGGTAATCGCAATTTGGGGGGAAATTTGTTGGTATTCCACTTGGTTCTAATATCAATGTTTTTAGTGTTACTCCTATTAAATATTTTAGTTCTCCAACTTGGTTAATTTGATACTGTAGGTATCGTGGAACTGTATAATATCTGAATTTCCTATTGGGTAGTTGGTAGATTTATGCTGCGTTTTTTATTCAAGTGTCAATGATATAAATTTTGTCTTTTTACTTAAAGCTAAAGACAATCCATCATATTTGCAACCTCTAGTTTGTAATTTGGAACTAAGGAAATTGTGGGTGTTACCTTTACCTTTGAAAAAATGTGGTATAGTGATCCTAATGTATGATTATTAAGTCTTTATTTATTGTGTATGTGACTATGAAGAAGGAAGCTTCTCTAGTTATTTCTTAATCTTTTTGATTATATTGAGATAGATTTTGTAATATTTTCTACACATGTGATATTTTCTTTAGCATGTTTGTTACATGGTTAAATTTCTATTACAAGAAATCAAGATATTTCCAGTGTCTTTATGCTAGATCTATAGTTTGAATTCTCAGTAAGTTGTCCACTCACCGTTGTTTGAACTGGTGTCTCTCTGTATTTGCATGTCATTAAATTCTTGGTGATCTTCAGTAGCTAAAGCAGTTACGTTCCAGCTGACTTAGATCTTCAGATCATCCACAGTAAAGCAAATAACTGATAAATTAATATTTGTCCTCTTGTTGTCTTGGGGCCATGACCAGTGATATTTACTTGTCACTTAATTCCCTCCAGTCTAAGCTTAGAACAGATCTTTCTTAATAATGTCCACTTATTGCTGTACCTCTTAATCATACAGCTTTTCCCCCATTGAGATACATTAGCTTACATACTCTTGATATTACCATTTTTAGCAAATCTTAGCATATAGCAGATATTAAAAGTAGCTTGAAGAACTCTCTCTCCTGGGAATAGTATCACTTAAAATTCAAGCACATTCTGCATTTTTTTCTACTTCTATTATTGATATGAAATGAAGCCAGCATTTAATAAGCAAAATACACTGTGGAGGGCCAAAAAAAAAGGCTATAACTTATTAACTCTTTATCTTAAAAACATTGAGTATATCTCAATTTCTATTTTAAGATAACTCCCCAAATATTATTTAATATACCTTTTTTTGTTGGGTCTTTTGATATATTTTCATTGCTTGTGCTATCACTGTTGATCTTTTTATTACATTTATTTTTATAGCTGTCTTGACTCCCCTATTAATAGACGAGGATCTTTTCGGAATATTTATTATGTCTTATTCAGCAAGTATTTTCCTAGTAGATTTTATGTAAAAACTTTTAAACACATTCTTCCTCTAGTATCAGAATTTTCTTTTCCTTGCTGAAGGGGTTTTTTCCCAAGGTATTGACTTGATAGCAGTAGACAGCCTATGTTCTGCAATGCTACCGATACTGAAGGATTATGTGAGTGCACCATCTGTATTAGCAGGGTGGGGTTTTTGTCAAAACCATTTTCTTGGGGCGCCTGGGTGGCTCAGTGGGTTAAGCGGCTGCCTTCGGCTCAGATCATGACCCCGAGGTCCTGGGATTGAGCCCCGTGTCGGGCTCCCTGCTCGGCGGGAAGCCTGCTTCTCCCTCTCCCTCTGCCTGCCTCTCTGCCTACTTGTGCTCTCTCTCTATCTCTCTGTCAAATAAATAAATAAAATCTTTAAAAAAAAAAATAACCATTTTCTTTTATTATAAGATGACATTTGAATTTTACCTGGTAGCCTTAAGCTTCCATAGAAGAAGTGGGCACTTTTGGATAATTAAGCTAAAAGTAGTGGGAAAAACATTCTTAGTAGCATGAAAACATTCTTTGAATTGTAAAGATAAGTAAATTGACAGGAACAATAATCATTTCAGTAAATATGGCTTGGATATGTTGTTAATAAAATACTTTATGAACATGTATACAAGGACGTAAACAAACAAAAGGTTTGATTTTCTTCCTTGATCTAAGCACATAGTGCTTTCTCCTCCAGGGATTTGAAGAGCCGTTAGTTTTCCTCAGGTTATAGCAATCACGAATCTGTTTCATTCTTCCAAGAGGCCTGCCACCAGTTTGTGTTTCAGGTAGTAGGTCCATTATGCTGTTTACCTAAGATACAGAAAGGATCAGTCACATTCTAATAGCCTTTGAGAAGCCCATCAGGTCATTAAAATCCTCCTTCTGACCCTTTCTTCTTTAAATAGGAAATATCTAAAGAGATTGACATAAAAAGGGATTTTATCTTTCAGAGTTTAGTAAAAAACCCTAAATGTCCTGTGGAATAGTGCTTATGGTACTTCTGTTGAGTTTGCAATTAGAAGGGAATATTGAGGTTTAGATAAAATATATGTTTTTTGGCCCTTTGCGAAAGGAAGGAGGTAGTAAATGCTGGTTGTTCTTTGAAATAGAGGGTGTTAAACAGGATATTGGAGGCCTGAAAGAAGATGGTTGGAAAACTGTTATTACCAAGGATATTTTTTGGGGGTTAGGTATTAGCAACAGAGCCTACAATGATTTGCCTTTCCTGAAAGAGAATACTCTGTGTGTGTTTGTTTTTTAAATCTTTAATGACACTTATGTTGGATAGTGGTAAAAGGTCATGCACTTTGGAAGCATATATGAATATTGATGATATGTTAATAGGGGCATTTTAAGTGTGTGGGTTTGATATAGTTTCTATGAACAATTGGAAACTATTGGGAAAAGCTAGGTGAAGCGTTTTTTAACTGGGTTTTACTTTTTATTAAGTTTTCAACCCTACCTAAAATACAAATTGTTAAAATGATCTCAACCTGTTAGGTGGCAGGTTTTCGCAGAAGTTGAAATGTACCAGGTAAGAATTAGATGTATGGCTGCTGAATGAACTCTTCCAAAACTTTTTTTATTTGTATCTTGAACTTGATTTAAATGGTTTTCAGTAAAAGGTTAAGAATGTAGCTGTCTTCTGTTGCTTGACCCTTCTCAAATCATTCTGAACATTTAAAAAATTATAAGTTAATAAAAGAGAAATCTAATCTGTTGGCACTTGTTCGCAGTGTTTAAGCATTGAGAATTCCTGTGTGCAGCTGACCACGTAAGCGGTTTATGAGTGTTCTCTAAATGTTGGTAGAGTACGTTGAGTTTGGGAGTTACACAAGTTGTAGAGAGGGGGCAGGAGGGTCTCTGAAGGATGGTGCCTTGTCAGGTCGAGCATCTGTAGATCCAGTTAATCAGTGGCATAGTTTCAAAACTAAAGGTGCAGAGATAGTTTGATATCTTGGTAATGTTTTAAATGGAACACATAATAGTTGGGTTTTTTACCTAGGATTTACGATATTCCCAAATGTAATTTTAGTAACTGGCCTGCTCCATGTAGAGACATCAATTCTTTTTGGATTAAGGTTGAGAGAAACATGTGAAGACCTTACTTGAAAGTCCTAATTTAGGAAAAGTGATAGTGACTTTGACAAATGTTTTTTTCTAACATGGATTATTTCTTTAAGATGTGATGTTCTATAATTTTATCCCCTAGAGCATTTTTGTGATACTGGTAGTCATTTTGAAAATAGAGGATAATTCTTGAGCTTGAACAAGGTAAGAAGTAGTAGGAAGTGGGAAAGTAGGTTTCTCCTTCTTTTAAAATAATCTTCCACGTAAATGTTTGTTCTGTAAATGAATACTCAGTAAAACCTCACCAGTTTGGATTTCGTCCAGGTAAAGCAGGCTAAATATATGGAAAGTTTGAATAAATTAATATTTAAAAAGAACCAGAGTTTGCTTTAAAATAACTGAAATGTTTGTGTGCAAAGTGTTTCTAAATTGAGATCTTCAGTCCTGTTGAAATAAATGGATAATTCTAAATTTATTATGGCTGAGATATTTGCTTAGTGGCAGTATGTTATTTTTAAAAATTCATTTAACTTTTAAAAACATTTTAACTAAGCATACCCACTGCAAACTTTTTCACATCATATTCTGAAGATTTCCATTTAAAATATGGGGGAAATGAATTTCAACCCATTTTATGGGACTGTCAATTCTTAAAAAAATTAATGAAGGAGTACTATAAAAAATAGACACTAGACAAAATTGGAGATGAAGAGAGGCTGAAATATAACTGATTTGCAGGATATTGGTTTTGATAATAGAAGGATAACTATGATCTATAGTTGATAAATGAGGCTCATTAAGTAAGGGATGAAAAATGCAGATATTCCTGGCTGATAGAAAAGTCAGCCTACAGATTGTGCCATAACAAATTGGGGATGGGAAGGTTTTGAACCAGCTTGCAGCTCTTCAGATGAGCTGCGTGAGGCTATGGAGCCTTCTCTGTGGCCCTACAGGCTGGGCGCATGCAACTCCCAGGTCTGTCTGCAGATAGCCACAGAACCACACGTGGGCACACGGGCCTCCCGGACAGAGGGGCGGTCTCTGCGCACAAAGGGGAGAAATTAGCATTTGGCTTTAGAATAAAGCACACAAAGCAGTGTGTGAGAAATTCTCACGTGGGGGCTTGGGTAGGAGAGTTTGTCAAGCAGTGTGGCTCCTTCAGGTTTTAATTGTAAATTTTTATGCTAGGACCAACAAATGACTGCTGTTCAGAGGTACCTTTTCTCATTCGAACCTGCTATTTCTACAAAAGGCAGTTCTTGGCATGTTGAGCTAGAAGGCCTCCTTCCTCCTTTCTTCAAGGAGCCCCTCCTATTCACTGGTATCTGGAGAGGTCAGTGGGCTTCCCCAGAATATGCAGGCCTGGCCCTTGTAAGGGGTTGAGTGTGTTTTACTTTGTATTACCCAAGGTAGGTGGGAAATAGATTTTACTTTACAAATTTCCACTTTGTAGGTAACTGAAGGCAGACCTCTGTGTTATGTAATAAGAGATATATAACCAGCAGGAGCTCATAGTAACATGTGTGGACTGGTTAATTGCTTTTATTTTTCTTTTGAACTGGAAGTAGCTATTTTTAATATTAACTGTCAGCTTAGGAGAGGAAATATATGTAGAGAGCAAAATTTTTATTCTTCCCTCACAGTGTAGGATTTTAGAAGTGTCTCTCTTTCTCATCTTTTTCTTTTGCCTTCCTAAATTGTTGTAAAATAACTGAATGGTCTTGTTTTCCTTTGTTTGGGTCAAGAAATTTTAGCTGAAAATTGTTACTGTGTGAAAGAAGATTATTGACTCAACAAGCCTTCAATTTTCCGTGAATAACACTCCCACCCCCTAGCTTCAGGAACATGCCGTGCATGCATTCTATTTTAAAATACAGACTGTAATTTAAAACAGGCAGTTTAATGCCCCACTGAACTTTGTTTAAGCCTGGAATAAAAGAGAGGAAAAAAAGCTGTAAGCTACAAAAAAGTGACTAAGCTTTCTCAACCACTTTTCTTCATAATGCATTCTATTTAAGGAAAAAAAAAAAGCTGTCAGGTACTCTTGTTGTCTCTTTCCACAGGACCTAAATTTTATCCAATGTTAAATTGTGCTGTATGCATCTTTTCACTTTATTTCATTATCAGGCTATCATTTGAATTTTTAAAGTGTTCGGAGGAGTAGTCATGTATAGTGGAATCTGTGTGCATACATTTGTGCGTTTTGTCCATGTTCAGTACATGTGAGAACATTCTAAAATACATAATCGTTAGCATTCACTTATTGATAGCTCGTTTTCTAGAGTTCTCTTCATTTAAATAGTACCTAGTTATTAGACCAGAATGATAGTAAATAATATTATGGTTGAATATCTATTATCAGATCATTATAAAAATGATTAGCTGGAAATAGTTTATCTCGCTTCTCCCCCCTTTTTTTTTCTCCTCACAAAAAGAAAATGAGCAGCTTGGGATGACTTGTATGGAAGGAATGATGACTTTATTCTGAGAAAGTAATATTTTTTGACCTGGACACCTGTTTTGCTAATGATGACACTGAATGGCAAACAGGCTTAAATCTCAGCTAAGGTTCTGGCTCATGAATGGCTCCAGTAATGGTCTCCCTCCCATTTTTGGGTGCCATTTGCTTTTGAACGTATTCAGGGATTTGGGGTTGCCCAATTGAGTCAACAGCTTTATTATGCTGGTCATGGGAGAGCCAGGGGCCTTCTTGTGGACTCGATCTACAACATCTCAGAGACTGCAGTGGTCTTCCTCTCCCCACTGTGGGATGTTTGGCAGTCTGATGTCTTTGAGTATAGGGGAGTTCCGGGAGAAGGAGAAAAGTTCATGTAGAAAGTTGAGAAGTACATGTACCAGGTGTCTTTATGACCACCTGGTAAAGTGGGAGGTAGGAATAAGAAACAAATAAGGAAGCTGAAGGACAATGCCATCTTTCCTTAGTAATGCAAAGTCTAATGCCTTTTCCCACTAGATCAATGGGAACCCGGTGGAGACGGTTCTCTGAACCACAATAATCAGCACTTGTTTTAATTTCATGCTGGTGGAAGGAAGACCCTCATGGTCTCTCTCTGAGGCCTCCACTCACTTCTGACACTTCCAGGCTTACATTTATGTACTAGAAAGTAACTGAGTGCTTTTTAAACTGAGATTTAAAAAAATGAGATTTACCACGAGTGGAAATATTAACAACCGAAGGACATGGAAACCACCATTTGTTCTTGATAAACCCAGGTCAGTTTCATGAAAATGAAAAATGTCCCCTGCATTTCTACATTTTGTGTTTTCTTTCCCTCCTTCCTTCTTCCCTCCCTCCGTCCCTCCTTACTTCCTTGCCACCTTCCTTCCTGCCTTTGGGACTCACTGGTTTGATCTGGGTAGCGTGGTAATGTTACAGGTCTTACTTTTACTTGTTATTTTATTTCTATCTCTGTCAAAGCACAGAATGGTGTCCACTGAGACAGCGGCACGGAAGCTGTGCCTGATCCACAGGTAAATGTCTTCTCTGAAAGTAGGCCAGAATGAGTGAGCACAGCAGTATCCTGCCCCATCTGAGACTTATACCCCGATGCTGATCCTTTTTTGTTTTTTTCCCAAAATTTCTCATGTAAGTAGGGATCTTCATCAGTCTTTATTTCTCTCATGGGTACGGGTAGTTGAGAAGTGCAGTGATCCAGTTAACACCTCCTAATGACCCTAAAAGGTTGTAGTTGGTTTTTTGTAATTATCTGTATCTGGAGGAAATTTGGCTTCAAAATTATAATAATTAGGTGTAATAATTTATTAGACACCATTTCTTAAAGTCTTGTTTTATGTAAGTAAAAATTTCAGTTAACTAACACTGGAAACTGCTAGCAAAAGGAGAATAGCTGTGCCCAGAGTAAGGGTCTTCGTGAATATCATAGGTGTGAGTTACATGAACTTTAAAGTCATGAGTTCCTGACGTTTGTCTGCTCAAAGCCAGATCCTACCCCATTTCTTCTATTTTTGAAAGTCTGGTACTTTCAGGTTACCAAGACAAGTGAATTGTTCCTGCCTTTTATTTATGCAAAGCCTTTATTTTCAAAATGCCTTTATTACCACTGGAGGCAGAGAGACAACTTTAGAGATTAGTGTATTATCTCACTAATGAGGTTGAGTCAGATTATTAAAAAGTGTTGGCAGTGAGAATGCAGAGGGAGAAAACCGTTGAAATAAAGGGAGGGATGAATGATAGACGCTTTTAAGGTTTTTAAGCTCAGTGGCCAGGAGATGTGTGTTGGTATTGATGACAAACACAGGGAAGTGGTGGTGGGAATTGGTTTAGGGAGAAGAGAATACCCAGAGATGTCATGAGATTAAAAAGCAAGTCCTGAATAAATTTGCTTGAATTCTACAACTCCTAAAAGAAAACATTTCATCTTTTGCTACCAATGCCTTATTTTTTGTATAGTTCTTTATATAAGAGATAAAACATTGCCATAAATAGGACTGATGTTGAAAGAATGAAAGCAGTGGCTATAACTTTATATTTCATGTAAATTCTTGGAGATGATTTGAAGAATATTGGAGCAGAGTTTGCATAAACAGCTCAGCAGATTGTACCAGAGTGTTTCTAACTCTAACATGGAGTAAGACAGGAGTACAATCTCAAAAATAAATGAAACTAGATGTAATTCACTTAGGATTCATGGCTCGCCCCATTGTCTTTGCTTTTAGGCTAGTCCAGTAAGTTTATATCCTAATCTATTCCTTTCCTTGGGTAGGGACAGGTTACTTCATATTGCTTTGTCTGGCTTGCTTTGGAATGATTTAGACTTTGTTCTTGTTGTTGCAATTCATTTTGGAGCAACATTCCTTCGTTTCATTTATCTCATTATGATTTCTCCTTTTCTGACACTTACTTTGAGTATGTGCTTTGATGAGCCTAGTATACAAATGTAATGTTTTTGCTTGTTTGTTTTTCTCTTTTGAGGGTATGTGACTGCGGGAGGGGGCGGGAGGAACCTAGTTTTCACATGCTAGTTTGAAAGATGTTCTCTTTTATTTTGTAGAAATGGTTATCCCTTTGAATACCTTGAGTTTCTATGATACATTTAAATCCCAGCAGAGGAAATAGGGCCTTAGGGAGATTACCATGAACTCGGAACGGTTTTCTCTTTGTTTTGTTTGTTTTTTGTTTTTTAAATCAAACCCCCCCACTTTTCTTTTTTCAGTGTTTAAAGCACTGTTATTTCACTTCCTACATAAAGAACAAAGGTTTAATATTAATAAGTTATTAAAACGTGTGTATTTTTTTGTAATTTGATTCAGATTTTTTGAAGCTCTAATTCCCAGATGTGAAAATAAAGAATCCACAAGGGCAGGAAACTTGACTCAAGGTGCCAACGGTGGTGGAGTCACGGTGAATGTTCCTTCCATTATAGCAGCTGTCTCCCTGCACCTGCTGCAGAACACACCTGAGTGTCCTCCAACTTCAGGTGTCAAACCTAAGACCTTCTTTCTTTTAAATACTGTTCTGCCAGTTTTGATTAAAATTATGAGTGTCCTTGGATAAATACAAATATGTTCAAATTTTCCCAAGTGTTTTTGCTTTTTCATAGTACTACATTTATGCTTTTTCTTAGCTTGCAGGCCTAAATGTTGACATCCTCGATTAATGCACAAGATTTTACTTTACACAGAAAAATTCAGTTACATTTACCAGTCATTTATTGATTGCCTCCTATGTTTCAGATTTTATGTTAGATGTAGGAATCACATAAAAATAAAATTTGGATTAGCTTATTATTAGTGTTCTTTCCTGGAACAGGTTCAGCAGTAAGAAATCAACAAGAAGACATACCTGTATTCAGAATGCTTGTTATTTAAAATACTTTAATGTATCCTCTCCTTTTATCTGCAGAGAACCATCTATAAAATCTGCAAAATTCATCCTTTTAACATGTGTAATGGCACAGAAATGTTTTTGCCGTTCTGTGGAGGTTTGAGATATTTGAGAAGGGAAGAGGAGTGATGGCTGTATTGAGATGATGTTCGCCCACTGTGCGAGGCCTTGACCTGGGGTTTTGCCCTGTGTTGGTGGTGCTCCTTACGTTAGGCGAAGCACACTACTACCCCACACTCTTCTGAACACCTGGTGGTAGAGGAGCGATTCTGCTGGCTTTCTTGAGTGACTTCATGAGGGATTTTATTTTTCCTACTTTTTTTCTGACTTAATTTGCACTTTCTACTTTTACAGGGATGAAAACAAGTCATTAAAATTCTAGCCATCTTTGATAAAACTCTGGCCCTTTTGGGGGTATCAGATTTTAAAAAGTGTACTAAATATGCACATTATGGTTCACAAAGCACATTCACACATACTTCAGTTTAGTTTTATTGCCTAGATGCTTCACCTTTACACCTCCGAATTCCATGAGATGTCACCTATATAAAACGTCTTGTGTAGTACTTGCCTTATACAGAAGTGCTTGATGAACTGTCAGTGTGCTTACCCTTTGTTTGCCCCTCCTCTTGTGAAACTCATTTAGCTACCAGGGCCTGTTAGGGTTGCTAGTCTACTAAACTTCCTGAGATTCAGCTTTCCCTACCTCTGCATGAGGAGACCTGGATCAGAGACTTTGTAGAGTCACAGTGATTATGGCCCCTGACTCTTGGCTAAAACTATATCTCATTGACTCCTGGCCGGTGACTCCGTTGTTGGACCTCCCAGTACTGCAGACCTCTTCTGATGGAGTATGTTGGTGTGAACACCACTGGGATTCTTCTGCATTCGTTTTGATCTTGTATTCTCCATTTTTATTTACCACATAACAGAAGACCATGTATATGTGAAAACCATATTAAATATGTTGTAATTCGAATACTAATTGGCCCTCCCAACATTATTGTCAGAGTTGTGTATGTAACTAAATAAATGGCCGCAGTGATTGGAGTTTGCTTTTCCTTGCTCTTTCCAGCTTGTGGTATTATCAGTGAGTGGTAAAATCACTTAAAAGAAGAGAGAGAAAAGAAAAAGAAGATGTAAGGAAAGGCTCAGATGGAAATCTACTTTGCTTTCAGTGAAGTCTGCCTTAGATAAACTCCTTAGATTTTGCAAAGGGTTTTCAGATATCTGAGACAGATAACCATATGAACCATAGTGGTTGTCCAGGAATAACCAGCTGTGACTGATAACACATCTTTGGTGGGAGACGAGACTGAAGGTGGTGAATCGGGTAAAATAACTTCAGATATTCTCCTAAGTCAGACACATTTCTCACTCTCTTTCTCTGTCTCTGTCTCTATAATACATATACACAGAGAGGAAAGAGGAGGGATCAAGGGAACCATGCATAAATAATTATATTAATATAGGAAACACACTTCTGGGAATTCTCTGCCTTTTTTCATCCCGATTGATTAGATGACATTCAGTATGTTGTTGCGAGTCAGGTGGTGTTTTGCAAGTGGGAACACTTTGGAAGTATCTTTTTTTTTAGGACCGCTCTTTTAGACAGTTGTGTTTATTCATGTTTAAACTATACATCCCAAATAGGGAACTTCTGCAGATGCTCATTTAATAAGCCCAGCATATTTAGCTAGCAGTGGTAGCTTAGTGAAAAGGTACCTGGACAAATTACAGAGGAAATGAATATTACTTTCCAGTTGTAAATAGATTAATATATTTTACTTCTTCCAACATTTTTATTGACTGTCCTATCATATCCCTTGTATACGATATTCACCATCACCAGTTTTACTTTTGAATTTACTTATAAACCCAGGTTCTCATCAAAACAACAAAATTATATGAAGTTTAATATAATTCATTTTGTAGCCTCTCTGATTGAAGTTTTTATACTGTGGCATTCTAATAAAAAGTATGACCCAGACACTGTAACTTAATGATTAAAATTTAAGACTGTAGATTTCTTCATTTGTAAAAATGTTTAAAAACATCTTGGAAGAGGCATTCTTCTTCTAACATGTGTCCCTATGAATTATAAATAAATTTGTTTATTTTAAAATATACCAGTGGCCACTTTTAACTGAAAGAGTCATGTTGTGACAGAACATTCTCATTTCCTGTGATGTTTTTACATAGAATTTATAACCCATGTGTTTCTAAATAGGAATTTAGCTGATCTACAGTAAAACATTTGTATAAACTGAGACTACTCAAACTGGAATACAAATTTAAAAAAATGTTTTAAAAAAGGAGAAGTAAACCATGATAATGCAGTTACCATGAATCACTATTAAATTTAAGGCTGCAGGGTGCCTGGCTGCCTCAGTCGGTGAAGCGTGTGACTTTTGATCTCGGGGTTGTGAGTTCAAGCCCCACGTTGGGTGTAAAGATTACTTAAAATCTTAAAAAAAGAAAAGAAAAAGATTAAGGCTGCATTCCTGACTGGTAGAGGGGGGAAAATGAGGTTGTAGAATATTAATATAAAGTGAAAACTTCATTTCTTAAGGGTGGAATATCATGTTTATTATTTTGTAAAAAGAAATAGTCTGTAAAGGAACATATACAGTATTCCTGTGAAAATAGTGAATAATGATGCCAAAATAAAGGGTTTTCTGGTTGTTTTTAATGGTGTTAAAGAAGTTTTTTCATTTTATTTGGGAGGATTATCATGAGCCTAAGTTTGGCATAAATGAATGAATGATTGGCTGTTTTTTCTGTAACTTGCTTAACTGTCACAATTATAAATCCAGCAACTCTGTCCAAAGGAGTAGCTTATCGAGCCCATTTTCATTTTAGAGTATAATTCTTGAAAATAATAATTTTGTAAGCATAAAATATGTAGCAGAATGAAAAGTCATCTAATAAAGAAATAGTTCGATTGTGAAGAGAGTATTTTTCATAAGCTTTTCTCTGTTTTGAAGGATAGGTTACATTTTGTTTTGTAATTTGGCACTTTTCTGTTGTATGTTTTTATGGGAGAAGATTGTTAATCTTTGAGTTAAAAGATTTGGACTCAAGATTAATTGGTTAGTCTGGTGGTGGTCTAAATTTTACAAAGCAGACATTCCACTAATGACTTAGTACCATTACACTTTGTATCTTGTGGCAAAACTTAGTGGTGTTTTGTTTAGTTTTGTTTTGTTTTTGTTTTTTTTGGGGGGGAGGGGTGCCTGTTGAGTATGTTATAAAATTGGAGATGTGTTCTTCAGGATGATAAAAAGGATAAATCCATAATCCGTCTAGCTCCTTCAGAGTTTTAGTGGGAGGGATGCTAACGCTGGTGTGATTCCTCACTTGGACCCCCGGGACTGGCCGTGGGAGAGTCTTGTGCTATGTGTTGGTTGCTATGCCTTATACTTTAGAAAGAGTGGGTGTGGTGAGCAAGCAAGCCAGTGGCCCACCCAGTAGGGGGTAAGGATCTTGACACCAGTCGTGGTTTGAATCCACAACTATCTTTGGCTCTTGGCCATTCATCAGCCTTTAGGGGGAATGGGAACAGGGGTCTGTTGATCACATCCATTGGAAAGGATCAGCTGTATCATGTTCCTGTTATTGTGAGGGAGTTGGACTTTTTGAGCCCCAAACCATATAACAGAATTAACAAAAAAGATAATTTAACATACATTTATTCTTACAGAACGAAACATTATAGGAAAGTTTTCTTTCCTCTGTTCATTTGTTGGCCAGTCTTGTCATTTATAACTTCCTCTAAGTAAAAAAGGCCTCATATGATAAATTCCTCCTTGTAGAGACTCTTCAAGAGGACTTCAACTCCAGTGTTAATTCTTTTGTATTTCACTACCTCTAGGAAAAGTACTTGCTCAAGATTTTGTGGCTCTCTTGACTCTAGAGCTTGTGCTTTTAAAAATTGTACAGCTACAGAACCATGAAACAGCAATGTCTGTGTCAGCTTTATTTATGTGTTTTTTTTAAGACACAAAAAAAAACCCCCTGTAAATTGGAAACTTGTCTCCCTTCAAAGGGCTTAAAAAATATCTTGAGTTTGTTGGGATTAGATTGGGTGGCAGTCAAGGTAGCTACTCTTCTGGAGCTGAAGTGCACAAATCGATTTACTCCCTTAGCCGCCTGCTTGTGCTTAAAACAATTTTTGACAAATGCCGGAGTTTGACAAATGTCGGAGTAGCAGTTATAGAGGTGGTTTTGCAAGTCCCTTGGAACAGCCATGCACATCTTCAGTCACTCTTAATTTGAATGAGAAAGGGGATGGTAGAAGCTATTTTTATTTTCCCCTGGGAGCAAGGGAAAAGGAGGCGGAACTCTGTACCATGTAATTTTAAAAAAGAAAAAAAAAAATCAGATTCCATTGAGATTCTTTCTTGTTTACTTTTTGTTTTACTCTTGCCATCTCCCAGTGTGTTTGACTAATATAAGTCTTCCCCCAGGAATATAAGAATATGTGGTACAGTCCGCCTCATAACCTTCCTGGATATTTTTATAATTTATCATCAGCTGACACCGCCTGGGTAGAATATTCTTACCACTCCCTCTGGCTGCTGGAAGTCTGAAATTACATCTTTGTCTTTGAAGGCAGGCATCCTGTTAGCGTTGCTATGGTGACAGGGTGGGTAATGGCGTCCACAGACGGGAGATTGGTATTTAGCGTTTAAACGCTGCTGTACACAAGGCCTTGATTTTTAGAGTGGTTACTGAACTATTCCCTTTTAGTAAATGTTTAAAAATTACATTTTTACATGGTCTTACTGGATTAATAGTCATGGTTTATTTCATTTTAACTGCAAGGATAAAAGCATTATTCCATTAAATGGGTAGCTTTTTTTCTCTCTTGGTTTATGCATTATTAACACAGGCTTTCCTGTTTTGCTTGTAACATTTTATAGGCTTTTTCAAACATGCAGTCAGATTTGCTCTGTTGCTCCTTTATTTTTTGGTCTTAACCCATTATCTGCTTGAAATCTTGCATGATTTCAGAGGAGTCAAAGTTCTAAGGAACTAAGCTTTAAAATATTAAAACTGAAGAGAGGGAGGGAGGGTGGAGTGTGCACGCGCGCGTGTTTGTGTGTTACGCTGTATGTGATAATGTTGATTGACCAGTCTTTCCCCATGAACTGCAGCAATCACTTTCTTTTTAAATGTTTCTTTTGTTTCAAGTTTCCTTTTAGCCCCTCTCCTGTACTATACCTTAACATAGGAGGTTAAAGGAAAGATTATTTACAGTTGTGGGGAACTGTGGGACATTTTGAAAAGGTTTTAATTAATGTAACTTTTTTTTTTTAACGATTTTATTTATTTATTTGAGAGAGAGAGTTGGGGGTGGAGAGGAGCAGAGGGAGAGGGACAAGCAGACTTCCCACTGAGCACAAAGCCCAACGCTGGGCTAGATCCCAGGACCCTGAGATCATGACCTAAGCCGAAACCAGGAGTTGGATGCTTAACTGACTAAGCTACCCAGGTGCCCCAGTTAATGTAACTTTTGAAGTAATAGTCTCTCAATTCAATCTGTTTGGTCTGACACCAGTTACTTCTATTACATATGATTTGTTGATTCTTGATTATTTTGTCATTAGAATAATGGTGACTCTTAAAAGTTCATATAGTATATACATACATATCCCTCCCTACCTCATATGTGAGCTACTTCTAGAATATCATTTTGAACACCTCATGACATGAAACTTACTGCTTCATAAAGTATTTGTTAGGAAATTTTTCCTTGGATTAACTTGAAATGCTTTCTTGGATTTGGGTTCTACTTCTGCCTTCTTAAACCACCTGAGATAAATCAAAACCCCTTGTCTCTATCATGGCTGTTCAGATATTTGAAGATAGTTTTCATTTTACCTGGGTTTTCACTAGGCCGATTAGTTCCTTTATTTTCCCCATTATGTGGTTTCAAGTCTGTCCCACTCTACTCTTAATTCTTTGATAAAGTTCATTTTGTGTAAGTGCCTCCACATAGGAACCCACAGCCAGCCTGAATACACTCCAACAGAAGTATGGCTGGTTTAGAGCCAGTGGGCCACCATCCTTGTTCTGGACCGTCGAGTCATGATGGTAGGTTTCAGAGCCGCATCCCATTCTGGCCCTGTGGTGGGAGGTGCTTTGAGGCGCAGGTCTCATCTATCCTGTACTTGAACCGAAGTACAGTTTTCGCATTTACCCTTACTGAGTGTTTTGGGTCATTGTTCAAGCCTGCTAACATGTATTTGGGTCCCAAATCTAGCATCTGTTGTATTTAATATAATTTCTACCTTTGCGTCATCTGTACATTCATATCTCATTATAACTCTTGAGTATAAACAAATTAAATAGACTGAATGCAGAACTTTTTGACATTTTGGTTATTGCCATTCATCCAGGTATAATAAATCTAGAGCTTCTGTGTGTTCTAGGCCATACATTACATATTAACCACAACACCATAATAAGAGACAGCCCAGAAGCTGGGTGGGAATCCAGAACAATCAGGACTATAGTCCTGTTATACATATAAAGGCTCTGTAATGTTGAAGTTTATATATAATTTTTATGGGAGATCATTTTGTCTTTATCAAACCTAAGTTTTCTGCATGAGAGATGAAAATTGACTTTGTAAGCCAGCTCATTTTGCTGCATCAAGTCCTACGCATCAGCTTCTTCCCTGTAACCAGGAGGGCTAGCCAAGATTAACATCAAGAGAAGGCAGAAGAACCTGTGTCTATCCTCAGAGGGGCCCTGGAAACTGAGCCTGAATGTCACGGGTCCATGGCAGATGATGGTCCCCCCCGGTCTTGCGATCTTTGAAATGAAGTGGTCCCGTTTGAGGGGACTGTAATTTCAGTGAATGAGATTGTCAGCCACAGAAGCCCACGGCCTATCCATCAGGATGGTTAGTGGGTAGAGCAGGTAGTGTGTGTGTTGGGGGGTGGTCCTCCTCTACGTCTTCCTTATTTCTCTGTATTCATCTGTGTATCTGACACATGCCCCGTACTTTACTTTCCATTACAAATGTCCAGGACTGAGGGGACGCTGGATACCAGGGAAGATAAACTGGCATAGTCAGTTTCTAGGGATAAGCTGGTTCCCTTGAGAAGACATGCACTGGGGGCCTCGTATTGGGGAGGAGAGTGGGGCACCTGCTTCTGTAGAACATGGTGGCTTTGCCTCCTTGCTCACCACTGCCTGTGGGAGCGGAGGGAAGCGTGAGCCTAGTGAGTCAATCAGGAAAAAAAAAAAAAAAGACATCCTTTTTTGATTGGGTCCTACGTCTCTTCATTTATGCACGGAGAGTAGGCACTCAATTTTTGCCTGTATTAAGCCACTTCTCCCCTCCCCAACCCTACATCTTCTCTCTCTGCAGAAGCCTGGGCTCCATTTCTAGACGTAGTTCTTGAGAGGCAGAACACTTACATATTAAGAATTTGACAATAATTTTTGTAGATTGGAAAAAAGATGCTTTAGACCATTGTTGGCTCATGGAGTGACAGGTGGGAAATAATCCTCTAGAGGTGGTCTCTAGGGACAGTATTCCTTTTCCTTCCTCATTTGTAGGTTCCTTATGACTGATGACCATGCAAGCTACTCTAATTGACCAACAGTTTGGGCTGGAATTGGGGTGAGGAATGGACATGTTCTCACTTTACTGAAACTCTTAATGAGATTTTCATTAAGTAAATTCTGTATCTTCCCCCAGAAGGACAAATATGTGAGTGAATTTGGCAGCTGAATATTTTTCTGTTTGCAGTATTTGTAACAGAAAGTGTGTTACAAAGACTTTTTGGATATTCTAGATCTGCACCGTCCAACAGAATTTCTGCAATGATTAAAATATCCCGTATCTGTGTCATATAGCATGTTAGCCACTTGCCATATGTTGCTATATAGAACTGGAAATATGGCTGGTGTGAGAAACTGAATTTTGAATTTTAATTAAATTTAAAATAGCCACATGTGGCTAATGGCTTCCATATTGGACAGTGCATTTCTAGCTTACGGATCCTGTGTGGTCTTTTTTTTACTACAGAGTGGATTTTGGTAAAATAACAATGTGCTCATTCACATTCAGGCTTTCAGTGCCTTCTGAACTAGCATTTAAATCTAACTCCTTCATACGTGTGTACAGTAGATTACAGGTACAAATATATTTTAGGTGTAGAGCTAATCGCTTACAGGGTTTTGGTGTATAGATTGAAAACCAAGATTTTGGGAGTAAGGTAATTGTACCTTCAGTGGATGATTGCTGCATGCTTGAGTGTGGTTTCAAAAGTTAGAAAGCCCAAGTGCTTACATGTCTTCTACTTGCCTATTTATCTGCACTTTCAATTACCTATATTTACTGGAAATAGTTATTACAGAGGTGGTTACCTTAAGGATGTCTTCTGGATGCACCGACCTCCCTTCCACATGCACACCAATATCAAGGTCAGCTTCAGCTGTGTGGAGTCCAGGCCCCAGGAAACGTGCTGTAGATCGAGCAGCAGTGTGACCCACGGGGAGCAGAGTGTGTCACAGGGAGGTCCAGGATTCTGCTCGCCTGGACCACTGTGCAGGTTTAAGCTGCAGCTTTCGGATACGGAGTGTAAAATGTTTTAAGGTCTATGCATTTGGCATCTTCTTCAGAACTTAGGTGTCATATCTGAGAAGTAGCCTGGGATTCAGCCTATGGTGTTGAAAATGAATGTATATAGATGATGTCTACTGATATTGAGGATATTTTTCTTTCTGTTTAATTGTAAAGGGCATCAAGACATGTGTTCTCTCGTGAGTCTCAGATAATTTCATATTTACAGCATGAGAATAAATGGCAATTTCAGGGGAGCCTAGGAATCTTCCAACTCTGACTTTTTAGGGCTAGTTCCTCCTTTGGTAGGTGAGGAGGGATCTTGCTGATGGAGACAGTGATGCAGTGAAACCCTGGTGTTGAGTCCCTCTTGCTGTCCCTCCCCAGTCCTCTAACAACTGGATTTCTATATTCTGTTAGGGAATTTGTATATGGCACTTGCTGTCCCCTTGTACTTAAGAGCAGCCACTTCATTCACTATTTTAGTGCTCTGCATGTTTAGAATTTTCATAAGCACTATATTTTACATTTGAAATAATGTAGTTGGGTAGTTTGAATACTGTGTTCCAGGATTTCTGATTCACTTGTCCCTATCTTCAAAACTCAGCTTTTGCTTGTTGTCTACATTCATTTCACTAAACACTACATTTTAACAGCCATGGTACAGCCCATGTGTTATATCTGTTTCCTGATAGCAAAAGGTTAAAGGGTGACTTTTTTTCCCCCGCCGAGGTCATTATCCCACACCTAGGAACGTCCTATTTTTTAAACCCCACCCCACTTAAAGAGGAGGAAAAACATTAGGAATGAGTAATAATAATTTTCTCAATATTTATTCTATGGCAATAATGTACGCTTCAGCATCAAAAGTAGATGGATGGGTTATTGTTGCTTGTTGCTCTTACTCAGTCTGTAAACCTAATTTGTTTTATTTATGATGGGAGAAGGGGAATATATGAATTCATTTTACTAAGCACTTCTTGAGTTTTTGTAGTGTGCTGTTATGATGGATACATTCTTGGTTTGAGGAAAGTTGAAGAAATACAGAATCCCTGAGATTATGAGGCACTTTTCAGCAAATATATTTTGTTGTGGTATATATGTTTGTTGTGGGATATTTAAATAGTCTCCAAATGTCTTCGGTATTTCTTTTGAATAATAACTATTTTTAATTACAGTCTGGATTTCTCTTTCCTCTTTTGAGAAATAATAGTCCTTCACACTCAACCCCCCCCCAACCCCGTGTTCCCCTTTTGGGAAAAGTCAGTAATCTGGGTAATTTCTATTAAAAAAGCTCTACTAAAACCAAGGAGTGATTGTAGTCCACTTAATGAAGCAAAGTGCAAAAGATGATGAGGACAGGAGCGATAGAGAGTTCGTTCACTAATGAAGCCACTTTTAAAGGTAAGGAAAAATAAAGAAGCCCCCTTCTCTTTCTTCCAACATGGTTGTTATGTGGAATTTTCAGTTAAGTAAAATCGTTAACTACTTATATGTGCTTCAAACTAAACACAAAACCCCAAAGACTATTTAATTATCATACTTTTGTTAATAAGGTTATGGGACTTGCATAGGAAAGATACTGTGCAAAATAGAATTCTTTCCTGTGTTAGTGAGAATACTTGGTTTGTGTTCTTTTTAATGACTGGGTCTAATATTCTGCTTTTTAGTCAGTGAAGGGTGAAAACAAGAAAATGACCATTCCTTCATCCTGTTGGAAAGGTCTTGCCTAATCCGAATTGTTTGTTGTTACATTGTGTAGGGTTTTGTTCTTAAAACCTCTTAAAAAGATGGATGTAAGGTCTTATTTCTCAAGATATTTTCGATAAAATCTTAGCAGTTTACTAAAATTTTATGAGAGGGCTTTAGAAAAAAAAATATAACAGTTGCAGTGTTGAGTCGACTCTGTCAGATATCTGAGTCATTCTTCCTTTTTAAATATTTCAGCCATTTAAAAACTATTGAATTCGGGCGCCTGGGTGGCTCAGTTGGTTAAGCGACTGCCTTCGGCTCAGGTCATGATCCTGGAGTCCCGGGATCGAGTCCCACATCGGGCTCCCTGCTCAGTGGAGAGCCTGCTTCTGCCTCTCTCTCTGCCTGCCTCTCTGCCTGCTTGTGCTTTCTCTCTGTGTGTCAAATAAATAAATAAATAAAATCTTTAAAAAAAAAAATAAAAAAAAATAAAAACTATTGAATTCATCCTCACCATCACCCAGTAAATAAATAAATAATATTTAAAGCTTTAGATTTCTCCTGCTAGTTTTCTTTTGTGCATGGTTTAGTTGGGTGAGACCTGCCAGGAGCACTGTTAAAAGTGGGAAGTGATTTAACATACCTTTGAGGCATTTGGCCATAAAGATTTGGTTTCTGCTGAGAAAGCACCAAGGTATGAACTTGCTGTGAGGGCGTGGTGGGGTGGGCTGGGGGGCAGTGTGAACACTGCTCTCTGCTCTGCTCCCAGCAGCTCTTTTTTCGGTCACTTTGGGTTGTTAGGAAGAGCATTTCGTTTTCCTTAGATCAGGACGGGAACAGTCTACTTTCTGAATGAGTGAAGTTGAAGTGACGCTCTTGCCCCCCTCCCCCTGTGCCCTTCTTTAATCCATTTCTGGGAGTTGAAAATTTTGTACATCGTGTGTCTTTCTTTGGTTTGCTCAGTGGCTATCCTAGCATACCACTTAAATTTTCATTCAGAATCATCTTTGAAGATCGTGCAACGTCTTGTTTTAACTGAGAACATTATGTTCACCCTAAACTATTATGATTTTTTAAAAGCAGTATTTCATTTTTTCTTTATAATTCCTAAATTTCTTTGCTTAAAAATTTAAAAACATGACATATGTGTTTTCTGATGGGGAATTGGGCTTTGTACAAAATGTGTGATGTGGCATGTTTGTATGACAGATGTCCTTTATTGACTCATAGTAAGTTCCCCTGTGCATTGATATAATGGAATTATTGTTCTTAAAATAATTTATCCTAATTTATAGTAAACTAAAATTATATTTTAATTTTGTAATTAGTGCAACCAGTAAGTAATAACGTGCATAAACTTTGTTTTATTGACAAAGTATTGCCCTTAAAAGTACTATTTTTGTTTATGAGCAGATGTATTTAGTTTATATGGGTTTGGGTGTGCATTCCTTCGAGTCTGTTTCCATAGTGCAGCTATTTACTAAAGCCTGAAAAATTAGGACAACAATTTCACTTCTATTCTTTGCGTTTATTTTTTATGGACGTACAGGGCAGTTGTCAAATGGAGGTGAACCCAAATTATTCTCTGAGAAGGAAAAAAAAAACAAAAACAAAAACCCAGCCTGGTAAACTAGAATTAGGATTCAGATTTAGCAAAGTTACAGGGTTTTAGAATCATAAGCACCTAACACTTCCCTGTATTTTTTCAGACTTGAATTTAGAGAGGTGATTTGATTCAGTGAAGATGCAGAATTATTCCCTAAACATTCTATGAAACCAAGCACCAGTGTCAAGAGCAGAGCTCATGGGATTTGCCTGTAGAGTTCAGGGGGCCACTTTGAAAAACCACTGTTAGATGGGCAGCCTTCTTATTTGTTAAAAATAATTGTAAAATGGAACATTGATTTCTAAATTTGAAGTTTTATATGTTCTCACAGAAGAGGAAAGAAATCACTCATAGAAAACAGAGAAACAGAAAGAAACCCCAAGCTCTTCTGCTCTTGCCAGGACATCTCTTGCTCACTACGAAGTGGGAGCAGAGCCCCGCATACTTAAAACGGGCAGACCGTGCATGATCTGTGGCTGAATGTCTGCTGCATGGGGCTACTTAACAGAAGCCAAATACTAAAGTAGTTTTTACGTTTAATCAACTTTCTTTCACCGTCGGATTCCAAGCCAAAACTACATTAAAAAATGTGGCGCTATTCCACATAATCTAAGGAGCATCTTTTGGAGAGTAAAATGAAAGAAATCACTGGTGAGGACCTTCGGGAGGTAGTGGAATGCTGACTTGAGAGAATTGTGACTTTGGCTCTTCTGAGTGGAACCGAGGTGATTTCATGTGCACAGCGTTGAGCCCAGCCCTTCAGCTGCTTGCTGGTGGATGCCCATGGGCAAGCGCTGCACCTTCAAGCCTCTGTCCTCATTTGGATCGCCCTGGGTAGCAGGGTCTGGAACTACTGCATCAGCACATGCGCCTTGCCCTTCACCTGCTCTGGGTCCATATCTCAGGGGGACCACTTTTTTTTTTTAAGATTTTATTTATTTATTTGAGACAGAGAGAATGAGAAACAGAGCATGAGAGGGAGGAGGGTCAGAGGGAGAAGCAGACTCCCCGCCGAGCAGGGAGCCCGATGCGGGACTCGATCCCGGGACTCCAGGATCATGACCTGAGCCGAAGGCAGTCGCTTAACCAACTGAGCCACCCAGGCGCCCGCAGGGGGACCACTTTTGAGTGACCTCTTGATAGAAGCCTGGCGATCAGCAGTGTTACTGGGAATCCTTGAAATTAGCGATGAAGGGCAAGATGGTGCCTAACTTTTATCTCCTGTTGAATGTGAAATTGACACACAGGTAGTATTTGCTGTGGTTTCTTGAACTAGAAATAAGTGGGCAAATGAGGCTAAAGAACAACTCTGTCTGATCTTACATTATTGAGATTTTGTTTTCTGAGGAATGTATTTCTAAAAAGAAAAAACCATTCTATGTATTCCATAATAAAGTAAGAAATACCATGTGGAGGAAGCAGCCTGCCAGTTCTTTCTTCTTATAAAAATAAGTCAACTCCACTATGCCACCCACTCTATTTTTACTAGAAAGAATGGGTGTACTGATTTATTTCATAGATAATTTTGTATGTAATGTATATAATTTTGTATATACATATATATTCTTTAAAAATACTATAAAAGGGTAAATGACAATTCAGCAGTAGATTCCGATTTCTTTTTTTACCTTGTTATTTTAAAATCTCAAAATAAAAAGAGTAAAATGAGTCGCAGTGCTTCTTAATTTTTTAATTTCTTAGTAAAGTAGTTTTTCAAAAATCTGTACCTATGTCAATTTCTTTAGCAGTATGGTAGAGTTAACATAACTAATTTGGTAGGTAGGTTCTGTTTGTTTTAGTGGGCTTATTTTATTTAACTGTTGTATTCTTGCATCAAATAAGGAATGAAGAGTTAGATTGGAAAGAAGGAAAGAAACCTATTGCTCAGTGTTTTCTCTAGTTAAAAAGAGCTTTACTCCCCAGAGGGTATGTGCTCTGGTAAGCGCTGTGAATTGTGCAAGACTGTTGAATCTCAGATCTGTACCTCTGAAACAAATAATGCAATATATGTTAAGAAAAAAAAAAAGAAGAAGAAGAAGGTAGCAGGAGGGGAAGAATGAAGGGGGGGAAATCGGAGGGGTAGACGAACCATGAGAGACGATGGACTCTGAAAAACAAACTGAGGGTTCTAGAGGGGAGGGGGGTGGGAGGATGGGTTAGCCTGGTGATGGGTATTGAGGAGGGCACATTCTGTATGGAGCACTGGGTGTTATGCACAAACAATGAATCATGGAACACTACATCTAAAACTAATGATGTAATGTATGGGGATTAACATAAGAATA
>NC_138376.1:121425240-121490538 GCF_054177405.1 Leptonychotes weddellii
GGGGGTGGCTGGGTGATAGACATTGGGGAGGGTATGTGCTATGGTGAGTGCTGTTAATTATGTAAGACTGATGAATCACAGACCTGTACCTCTGAAACAAATAATACATTATATGTTAAAAGAAAAAAAAAGAAGATAGTAGGAAGGGAAAAATGAAGGGGGGCAAATCGGAGAGGGAGACAAACCATGAGAGACTATGGACTCTGAGAAACAAACTGAGAGTTCTAGAGGGGAGGGGGGTGGGGGGATGGGTTAGCCTGGTGATGGGTATTAAAGAGGGCACGTTCTGCATGGAGCACTGGGTGTTATACGCAAACAGTGAATCATGGAACACTACATAAAAAATAAATAAATAAATAAACGGGGAGGGGGGAGAGTTACATGGCGTTTTCCCCTCTGACTGGCATGAACAGGAAATCTGCTGTGTGAGCTCTGAGGATTAATCCTTCCAATTCTTTTGTTCTTTCCCCATCTTTAGATGTTCTTTCACACACATGGGCTGAACATTACTCTGCTGAGTACCAGAGGGGAGACTGCTAGTATCACGAGCCCTTTTGTGAAGTTTTCTCCTTTACTTTCTCTTCCCTGAGAACACCAGCCCTCTTAGCCTCTGTGGGCTCCCAGTTCCATTTCCTCAGTGTAGGGCCAGATGCCCAAACTCTGCCTGCTGTCCACCCTGCACTGTGGCTGGAAACTCGTTCTAGGCAGTGAGCTGGGCAGGCACAGGGTTCCCTTGTTTTTTCCAATCTCAGGGACTACCGTCCTTGTTGCCTGATGTTCAGTGTCTTAAAACTTGTTGCATTACATACTTTGTCCAGGTTTTTTTTTTTTTTTCTTAAAGGGGAAAGTAAATGCAGTACCTGTGATAGAAATGAACTTAGGACAATAGAAGTTGAAAATAGGGGAAAATATAGATTTCTTCATAAGTGGTATTGAGAAAAAGTGATTTCTTCCATAAATTTTGCTACTGCTGGGGCACCTGGGTGGCTCATTCGGTTAAGCGGGGTCATGATCTCAGGGTCCTGGGATCGAGCCCCACATCGGCTTCCTGCTCCACAGGGAGTCTGCTTCTCCCTTTCCCTCTGCCCCCCCCATGCTGTCTCTCTCTCTTTCTCTCTCTCTCTCTCAAACAAATAAATAAAATCTTAAAAAAAAAATTTTGTTACTGCCTTTCAGTTTTACTGTATAAATATATTCTAGACATCATTTTAGTGTAAAAACTACAAGTAACATGGAAGTCCCAGTATATGGTATAGAATCCATCTCAACACCATGAAAAAACTTTTTCTGTGATACAAATTATTGGAGACTCTTGTGTTTCATGTAAAAAGTTATTTTTGCTGTGCTAGTTCGTTATGTGGATCTTGACTTAAAACCCTACTTGGTGCCATTATAGGTGTATCTTCATTAATATAATTCAAAAGAGAATGTAATTTTTGGGCTTCGTTAGTCTAAAAAAGAGCCATTTCCTTTTGAGAATCACAAGTTCTGCCTCCCAGTAGAGGATATATTTAAATGTGATATATTACTTGTTCTAGTTACATTTTATTTTTTTAGGTTTCTTTATAATAGAATCAAACTCATTCTCTTTCACATTTCTCCCCATACTCCCTCCAGAGGGCAGCTGACTCAAGTGTACGTGATAGTACATTTATTTTTTTAGGTAAAAAGCAATAAACCCATTTTTAATGCTGTTGAATTGCTTAATGAATGAAAGAAGATTTAAATGTCTTTGGTGCTTTATCTCAGTTTATAAAGCAAATAATCCTGAAGGTACTAGTAGTGTTGATGTTACCTGATTATGATTTAAGAATTTTGCTTTTCTATTTTGTAGTTCTGTCACTACTGTTTCTATATTTATCTGCTTACAGAATCATTTGAAAATTCTCAGCTGACAGGAATCCCAGCTTTGCAAAGACAATTATTTATTATTATCACGTTGTAATAAAATACCTACCTAAAGTAACTGCTGAAATGCCTGTTTGGAAACTTTTATGCTTTCTGGATCAGGTTCCAGTGAATCCTGTTTGCGTTATACAGAATATGCAGTTAGACAAACCGACTCAGCTGTGAACTCTCCAGATATTGCCATGGGTAGGAATTACCTACCCCAGTGACAGGTGTGGGAGGTTGAGAGGACAGGATGGTGCTGCTCATTTTCTTTGCTGCTAAGGGTATTGGAAATTACTACTTGCTCTACCTGAATTTCAGGTTGGCAGTGGTCCAGGAACATTAGAGATTTGCATGAAATACAAACATGAATTATTTTTAGTCATTTGGTTCTTCCTTTTAAACGTTGATTGCAGTGTGGCCTTTCGTTTTTACCACCCCAGTTAAAAGAGTCTAAAGAAAGTATCTGTAAAAGTTTAGTATTTCTCATTAAACACTCATCTGAATTTCTTACAATGCTTAGCTCCGTAATTATGGCATTGTTATAATTTGATTAGTATGTCTAGAATTTTTAGGAAAAGAATTATTGAGATTCTGTGTCAGGCGGTGTGCTAGTTACTGGGGATACGGCGATGAAATTCATGGTGCTTGCCCTTGAGGAGGAGGCGCCTGGTTGAGTGGTAAAGGCCCTCCATGAAAAGTGCCATGTAACAAATTCTGCGCTGTTAGCCGAGGCACGGTAGGAGACCCAGTGAGGATTGTTGTGCTGTGGAGGGAAGGTCTTCCGGACGCCAGAGAGGCCTGAGCTGGTGCAGCAGCATATGGGGTCTGTACATCTCAGAAGGAGCAGTAATTTCCAGCGTACCAGGAGCTGAGGTTTTAGCTTGAAGCCACATCGAGCCCGCATCATATAGAGGAATACATACATCTTGGTTGATGTTTGTAGAGAAAACCTCTTTATTTTAGGGAGAATCTTAAAATTTAAATCATTTTTATTCGCTGGAAGAAACAATTTCATGGTAAATCTATTCAGTATTTATTTTGATACTTACATTTCAGTACAGATCTCTCTCATCCTGGCAGTTGAGTAAAACCACAGTTTTTGTTTAATTCATGACCTCGCAAAAACCTGAAAGGTACCTGATTCCTGGCAGCTTCTGGTAGGCCTCGTCCCTTGTCTAATCCTATGTGTGATGCCAATGCTGTCCTGACTGCTGGAAAGCACCATTAGTCTCTAAGATTGCCCACACATTCACATTACTGGGGCATGGACAGGGCAGGTGATTGTTTTATTTATTTTTTTATTTTGAGGGGTGGTAGTAAAGTGAGTGGAGGTAATTAATGGCCAGTTAACTGAAATCAGGAAGTGGAGAATCTCTGCCTTTCTTCATGCCAAGTATATAGAACCAAGCATTAGAAAACAAAAACGAGTTACAGGCACATATGTCCCTTTCTCCTAGGATATATTGTAACCCAGGTAATCTGAGTTTTCAAAAACAGACCAAATTTTGGGGCGCCTGGCTGGCTCAGTTGTTAGGCGTCTGCCTTCGGCTCAGGTCATGATCCCAGGGTCCTGGGATCGAGCCCCGCATCGGGCTCCCTGCTCAGCGGGAAGCCTGCTTCTCCCTCTCCCACTGCCCCCCTGCTTGTGTTCCCTCTCTCTCGGTGTCTCTCTCTGTCAAATAAATAAATAAATAAATCTTAGAAAAAAAAAACAAGACCAAATTTAGAAATGTGTTAACTATAGGTGATGTTAAAAAAAAAAAAAGTTCTTTTTATCTGTATTTCTTTTAAGAATGTACATTCATACAATCAATATATACTATCTTCTAAATTCTTCAATTTAGCATTATTTAATGACTTGCGTAGGTGAGGATTATAGCAGCTTTAAACCTTCTCATTCCCACTCTTCCTCATTCTCCCAGGGTAATCATATCTCACCTTTTCAGTGAAGACCAGATTACAGTTTTCATTATTAATCTTTTTAAGTATGGTTCGTTATTAAGGTAAGTATTGTACTATACAGTAATTACATTTCCTTTCTTGGATAACTTTTAGTTTTGCCTGGAGTTAAAGTCTGCCTCATTTTTTTCTTATGGTTTATTTTCTTTGACTATCTAACTAGGTCTTTCTAGGGTTGTACCCTCCAGCAGCGAAGCTATAACATAGTTTTTCATACTTTCACACCTGTCAGATGAGTTTCTTCAATTTTATTTTTTTTCCCCCAAGAGACATACTTTCTGGATTTCCAGAGCCTCTTACCCCAATTTGGAGTGATTGTTACCTTAAATGTATATGGATATCTCCTGGGATGCTCATTCATTCTTTTTATGACTCTTTGCCCTTTATATACGGATATTCTGTTTTCTAAGTCACTTGTCATTTGATTGTGCACATCCTTCAGTAGCTTCATGAGAAAGTGTGCTTGGGATGTAAATTTTTTAGACCTTGTGTTTTTAAAAATAGCTTTACTATACCCTCACATTTATATAGTTTGTTTGGCGAGGCTAGATTGAGTTATCTAGAATGGAAACAGTTTTCTCTAAGAATTAAAAAAATAAATAAAACCTAACTTCTCATATTCCTGCATTTAAATGCTTCATGTAGCTGTTGAGAAATTAGATACCGTTTTGATGATGAGTGGCCTTTTCTTTATATGTGACTTATTTCCCCATATTCCCTGGGAGCTATAAGGATTTTTACCCTAAAATAATGCTATGTGGTTCTTTGGGTCTTTTTTTGTTCTTCATTGTTCTGGGCATTAAGTTTGTACTAGTCTTCATTTCTGGGCAGTTATCTTATAATATTTATTTGATAATTCCTTTCTCTCCCTTTATCTGTTCTAATTCCAAAATTCCTATTGGTTGGATTTGGATACTGGATTGATTCTTTTCTGTCCTCTATTAATTTTTCCATTCCTTTATTGTTTTCTAAGAGATAACTTTGACTTTATCTTCTAAACTGCTATTTTATTTTTCTCTTTATCTTTTATTTCAAAGTGGGGTTTTTTTTTTGATACTTTGTTCCTTCTTTATAACATTATTTGTTTCATGGATGTCATACCATTTTTTCAAAAAAAAAAAAAAAATTTTTTTTTCCCTGCATTATCTCTGTTTCTTCGGAATTACTCTTTCTACTTTTTGTAATTTCTCTTATGCCAAATGCATTACTCCGAAGTGTTCATATTTAAGAGTAAGGCACTGCAATGCTGATTGGAAGCTCTCCTTGTGAGCGAGCCAGGCTTGTGGACTGGTAGACATCTCTTTAGGGCCTCATATTATCATCCAGCTTTCCAGCTTTCTTTCTTTTTTTTTTTTTTTAAAGATTTTATTTATTTATTTGACACAGAGAGAGAGAGCACAAGCAGGGGGAGCAGCAGGCAGAGGGAGAAGCAGGCCTCCCGAGGAGCAGGGAGCCCGATGCGGGGCTCGATCCCAGGACCCTGAGATCATGACCTGAGCCGAAGGCAGATGCTTAACGACGGAGCCACCCAGGCGCCACCGCTTTCCAGCTTTCTCACTGGGAACTTCCTGAGGTTAATACGTGGAAATCGTTCTCTGGAGTAGTTTATTTTTTCTTCCAGAGAGGGTACCTATAGTCTTCTGCTTGGAGAGCTGGTGGGTAGGGTGTGATCCGGGCTTCTGACATCCTGGAGCTGAATTAAAGAAGGGGGCTTCAGGTCCCCGTGTTTAGTACTTGCTCTCATCATGGTATGGTGCCGTTTCACGAGCCCTCCACACCCTGTGAGCCCTGAGCATTTCAGGTAAGTCTCTTGATTTGTCTAGTGATCCCCAGTTCTTGAGCTTTCCAGGCTATTGTGGTTTGTTCCTTACTGATAGCCTCAGACATTTAGCATTAACCTTTCTTCTCCCTGCTAAGTTGTTTTTCATCCCTCGGTGGGCTTTGCCACCTGCATTTATTGTTAGTAATATTTGTTTCAGTTAACAAACCACCTCACAACTTCATTTACTCAAAACAATCATTTTATTATCTCTATCGTTTCTGTCGGTCAGGAATTCAGGAGGGATGCGGTTTTGCTAGGCATGTCTCACATGGTTACAGACAAGACCCTGGCTGGAGTTGAGAGGAGGGCAGAGGATTGGCTGGTCGTCTCTTCGTGGCTTGTCAGGGCAGAAGCTTAGAGACGGGGAAAAGTATCGCATGGTTGTCCTGCAAAGGTGGTATGGCCATGCCCCAGAAGTAGGAGTAGGTCATAGTAGTCAGGCCCGGTAGCGTCGTACTCATTGGAACTAACTCTTTTCAACTTTCCCTGGGTCTTTTCAAATTTCTCCTTCAGTCGCTTCTCAAAATACAGTTTTTCGGATCCTTTCTTTTGGCCCACAGTGCCCGTGTTCCTGCTCTTTTAAGGTACCTGAACATCACACTGTAAGAAAAGATAATCTGGGTAAATGAGAAATGCCCAAAAGTAGTTATTTTCCACATTGGGATTTGGATCTCCTTGGATCGGTTTGGTGTGTACTGGCTTTTCAGGAATTTGTTTTTGGGGGGTGGTGTATTGTGAGGACTTGAAGTTCCTGGAGTAAAGTGAGGAGAGGCGGCTCTCTATGAATGGTTTGGAGGAAGGGTAGGGTGTGAATCAGTGGGTGGTGCAGGTAGAAGCAGTTGTGGTGAAACTTCACTGTAGAACTGGAAAGAAATGAGAACCTTTAGCGCAGGCTAAACTGAGTGCATTTCAGTAAGAGTCTGGTTATTTGTGAGTGAAGACTTTCATTTTCAATAACGGTAGGTTATTAAACATTGCTATAAATGTATTTAAAGTTCTTATGGAAAGAAAGGTTCCATATATTTTAAACATTTTGAGAATTTTTCAGACTGTGGCTCTTAAGAGCAGCCCGTAACATATGTTTTATTTATAGCAGTCCTTGTAGAAGAGAGAAACAAAGACTAGGGAGAATATAGTCTTGTGGTCTTGTAAACATTACTCAGATGATCTAAAGTGATAATACTTGTTGGATTGTCTCATTTCTAAAATCAGTGTAATACTGTTCCTGGTCTGATCAACTTAATTGGCAAAGTCTCATTTAGTGTTTGTATGTAGAGTGTAAAGGAAGGTTTTTAACAGAGAAAATGCTCATGTTTGAAAAGACTATACACAAGTCTGGAAAAAGTAAAAGAAATCTTTAAGCTCGAATTGCAAGGCTGTCTGCTTGTATTTAATTGACACATGTTTAAACATTGGTTGTAATGGATCATTTGCCATTTAACTGACATTAACGACCTCAGTTAACTCTCGTGTTTTTATATTAACAATGGCTGTTTATATTTTGTTAATTTACTTAAGTATTCAGCTTCCTATACATTAAAAGTTTTTCTTTTTATAGATATAAACAACTACTGTCTTGAATTGCTCTTTTATTATTAAAACTTTTACGCGCATATTGTGTTTAATTGCATTTTACTTTTTATAGCCTGAAAACATGAACCATATTGATAATAAAACTTAAACATCTGCGGATTGTTGCAAAACTTAATTCTGCAAGGGAACTCTTACCTAAATGTCACGATACTGTCCAAATCATCCTTCGAAATGTGATTGTATCCTGCCCCATTCATCTTGGATCAACCAGCAGGAAATGATACACTTACTGAAGGAAAGCCAAAACAGAACTTTTATGACTTTGATTCTGAGATGAGATGTCCCATTGCACTGGATAATTTTCTGTATTAGTATTCTTACCTCTTACGACTTTTCTGTCAATTTTTATCATTTTCTGCCAAATTTCCTTTACTTGGAAGGCTTCTGTCTTTGATCTGTCAAGATTCACACTGGTGGGGAAGAGATCGGGGGCGGCGGCGGGGGGGCTTTCTTGCCCTTCCTTTCAGAGTTACCTCATGTTCATTTGAATTACGCATCTGCCCTAGGATGTCATGGATTTAGGGTGGGTTTTGCTGGCCACCCTGACCCTCCTCTCATCCCCTTAACTAGCTGTGTCTGCAGCACCTGTGTGGGATGGTATTGCATTTCCCATTGTTAGAGGGGGCACGTTCTCTCTCTCAGACAGGTTTGTGACTATTTTTTATTAAGTACAAAGTCTTGTGTCTCTTCTAATTTGTGTTTAATAAAAAGATTTTTAAGTTACCAGAGTTTGGTTGACTAATTATTTCTAAGCATTATTCCAAGTATACACCCCGTGTAGACTAACATCAGTAAAAGAGACAGCCAGGCCTGGCAGTTAGGCTCCTGGGTTCAAATGTGGCTCAGCTACTCGTGTCAGTCGTCTGATTTCTTTGTGCTTTGGTTTCCTTGCCTGACGGAAGAGACAGTCATGCCTCTATCTTACGTTAAGGTGAACATGTAATGTACTTAAAACATTGCTTGGCACACAGTATCACTCAGTAAATGCTGGCTGTTGCTGTTACTGTTATTATTGAAGACACTTAGATCCTTTTACACAGACCACAATCAACTTTTTTATAAAGGCCAGTGCCGTTATTTTCGAAGGAAACAACTCAGCATAACAGTAGTAAAAAACGATTATACACGATTTAAATACAAACCGGCTACTCACTTTAAGTAATTTTTAAAACCTTGGAAAATCTAAGGAAGGGGGGGAGAGATAACTTCCTTCCTTCCTTCCATTTCTACAGGGAAAATTACAGCTAATATTTTTATCTATTTCCTCCTTGCCCACTGTAGGAAAATCTGAGATGTGGAAAATCTGGATTTGTAGAACACGTGTTGGGCTGAAGGTGAGGGATTATTGCCCCAGGCTTTAGCTGTATATTCACTAGTTACAGACTGAGGACCTGGGACTGAGAAGGAACTTGAGGGAGTAGAATGAAGAAACAACCAGTAAGGTGTTAACGACTGTAAACTGTTGGGCCAATGACTTAATGTGCACGTGCCCAATTTGTGCAGTCCTTCCCAGGAGTGCCTTTGTTACGTTAAGTGCGGGACTCACATTTTATTCTACCTTCATCCATTCCCATAAGGCACTTGTGATGTGCGTGCTGTTTGCTCTACACTCTGCTGATCTCAAGGCCCTATGGCAAAGAGCAGTGACGGGGAGGGGAAGAATGGCCAAAGCACTTGTAGAGTCTTCATGGCTGTCTCCTGGCCACTGGTTCCCCAGTTTAAATGGGGGCAGCACATTCTCTTGTCTCTACCAAAAGTGAATGGTTACACTAGCAAGTAGTCAGGGACTGCTAGAGAAGCTCTCCCATCCTCCAGTTGTGGTGGTTTCATTCATTTCATGTGTGTCTGAGTGCATTTGCAAGCTTGGTGGGTTGTTAATTACCGCATCCACCATCACTGGGTTGTCTTTGTTTCTGTAAATTGCAGAAGAGCGCGTTAGTCATTTTTAACAGACTCCAGCATCCTCCACCATCTGATCGTGACATGGATGTCTTCCTGCTTTATTTCCCTGCATTTGGAGCTGGTCTGATCCTTCATTTACCAATTCCAGAGCTGTCATCCCTGACCAGCACCTCCATTGGAGTAGATGTGTGCATTCTTACGTCAGAGAAAAGCGTCGTACGGGTGGGGAGATTGCTTCTTCTTTGCTCATGTGTATTCTGATCCCCACGGTCACAGAGGGCCATGTTGTCACAGTGATCTGACATACCTCTGTTGGCTTTTCTTGTCCCCTCTGCCTCCCTGCTTCCTCCCCTTATGACAGGGAGACCCCTGATTGTGGCACTTTCTTCCAATTCTTTCAGCTCCCATTTGGATGTAGCCTCTTGGCCATTGGCTGTCATACTTTATCATCATTGCTCTTTCTTCTTTTACCCCTTCCCTGTCCATCCCATCTGTTCTGCACAACCCCTCCACGTAGGTCGGCGCTGCTGTTCCTCTGCCTCTCTGTGCTCTTAGCTCTGCTGCAGGCACAATCGTACAATCACGGCCACTGGTGTTTCTGCTACAGAGGATCATCGTGTATTCAAGGTGAAGTGAAGATTATGTCTTTTTATGGTTATGAAGATCCCAAGCAAGAGAAAAGATAATGATGTATTTTGACAGTCACAAGATATAATGCATGTTCCCCTTCAGTGGTTGGAAGTTGTGGGGAAGCTAGCCTGCCATAATACGTGAAGCCAGTGCATAAATTGAAGAAATGTTGAAGTTTTACTCGTAATATACTGCTAGTCAGTAAGGACTCTGAGCTCACACATTTGGGTTTTCATCCCAGTTGGCTCACTTGATAGCTGTGTGACTGTGCCCAATTTACTTAACGTCTCTTAACTTCCATTCCCTCCTCTGTAAAACGGAGATGGTTAGCATGTCCCAGGGCTGCTCCGAGAAGTCAGCAAGATAATGTTTGCCTTTCACTTATTGTGATGCACACAGAGAACACGCTCAGTCGAGAGAGGCAGTGGTCATAGCTGTAAAGTAGTGTTTGCTGTTGTTTTTATTTCCCAGATGATAGGAACCCTTTCTATCGCTGCCCGGTGGGGGAGTGATAAGAAATAGTGAACTAATATTTAATGAGAGACACCTGAGCATGTAGGTTATGCCTTCGATATAATTCTTGTCGATTGATTTGATTTTTAACTCTATAGTGAGTGATGTAAAATTCCTTTTTTAAAAAGATTTATTTATTTGAAAGTGAGCTTGAGCGGGGCGAGGGGCAGAGGGAGAGGGAGAGGGAGAGAGAATCTCAGGCAGACTCCCCGCTGAGCGCAGAGCCCGATGTAGGGCTCCATCTCAGGACCCTGAGATCACAACCTGAGCCAAAGTCAAGAGTTGGATGCTTAACCGACTGAGCCACCCAGGCGCCCCGCATACAGAAAGTATTTATTTACCTGTGACTCAGTAAGCGCTTGAGGAGCAAATGCAGACTTGCGAGGCACCGGACTGACTGATCTGGGAGCACAAACATGAGCAGGATTGGCCTTGGTCCTTGGAGCGCTTGGAGTCTTCGTGAACTGTAGAGTCAGTGAGCTGGATAGCAAGCCAAGGCAGATTTCCTTAACTTTCTGTTTTATTTTATGCTTTTGCTCTCACTTACTAACCATAATTACATATCATAAATGGCTTTTCATGGCTAATCATATTTCACAGCCATGATGATTAATAATTATAACTGTAATGGTAACAACAACTAACATTGATTGAGGGTTTACTTACGGGCCTGGCACTTCTGCAGGCATTGTGCATGTATTAACTCATTTAATTTTCACGACATTCCTATGAGGACTATTATTAGCCCTGTTTTATCTTCAGACTCTGAGGAGCAGGAGCTCAGCCGCATCAGCACGGCTGGTATTAGCGTCAGGGACAGAGTTAGGGGCCTGGCAGCGCGGCCCCACAGGACCTCCGATGCCGACCTGTCATGATGCTTGTTAGAAAATGGGGATCCATCTGTATTTTAACCCAGGATCGTCCACGATATTCCACCAGTGTAGAACTCAATGTTTCAGGGGAAAAGTGCATTCTTACAGATAATCTCATATCCATCTTGAACTTCAAAAACCTAAAGGGCATTTTCATGAATATGTTGTCACGATACTGACTTTCAATTTATTTTCTTCAAGAATAATTGAAACTTAGTGTTTTCATACACATAAACAGTAATTGTTCCAAATGTCTGGATTTTTTTCTCCTAACATTTTTGGTACCTCAAAACTTCTGTTGGAATTAGATGCAGTATTTGTAAACTGCTCTTTATTTTGGTACCTTAACTTGCTTCTCAAACACATATTCGTTCAAGTATAGATTTTTAAGTTCTTAAAATTGAAAACTGTCCAAAGATACATAACAAAGTTGTAATCCTAATTTAATAACAAAACATTTTAAAACAGTCAATAAAATTACAAAGATCTCTCTCTTGTTGTGAACAATAACCTTGAGCATAGATGCTTAATTTTCATTTTCATTCCACAATAGAAATATTTCTTAGATTGTATGTAGTATATATACTATATGTAATAATGTATATAACATATAATAATAGCCATACAAAGTAGTACATAAATGGAAATTGCACTGAGCTTACATTTTAGCTTTTGGGTTTCTGATTTCTGCTGTGAAAAGTTGAACAATTACAGATGTGTGCACACCTGTGTGTGTTTGTGTAGTTGTGTGTGAGTGTGTGTGTGTGTGTGTTCCTTCATTTGGGAAAGCTGTTTGGTAGAATGGCAGTTCCTGTTGCTTGCTGGTTCAAGGGAAGACAACCAGGCCAAAGGAAAGTGTTATATATTAACATCTCATCATGATTTAAATGTCCCTTCCAACTTGTTCATAATCAAAATAAAAAATGAAAAGCCATTTATTTTCGTGTTATTTTCACAGACGTTGATTATAAGATCATTAGTTTGTTTTCAGTGATTTTCCAGCTTTGTTCTAAATTCGTGTTTCCAATTCCGGTGTCCATGTTTGTGAGTTCTCTGTTTTCCCTCTCAGAAAAGGAGCCCAGTGAGCAGAAGGCCAGAAGGCTAGTACCAGTACCTTGCCTTCTGGAGTGGGAGGTTTTCGGAGTGGCTCCCATCTGTTGGGCCTGTTCGCTGATAAGACCTGCAGCAGCTGGCTTGGCTTTGCAGACCAGACGTGGCCTGTTACTGCTCGGAGGCCCCTGGGCCTTGGAGAGTCGGCCTAGCTGTAGAGGAGGCAGTCCCAGCAGGCTTCTGGGCACCACAGTGGTCTGGGACTTCAGTGAGCCACCACCCCAGGAAGCACCGTGGAGGGCAGCAATCAAGTGTCAGCCTAATGGTGGCCAAGTTTATGCTTTGGATTAAAAAATCTTAAACAGAATTCAGAAGATAGTATTCAGTGAATCAGAAGACTTTATTAATAGGTCTAAAATTCAAATGCCTCATATAGAGGTTTGAATCTTTATCATTTAAGTTTAACCATTGGAGGTCATAGGTAGTGTTACAAGATCTACTCAGTGGTGGGTATTCTAATTGTACCAAAAGATAGGGGAAGTTTTTTTGTCCTCAGGTGTTTGGCAGAATTACTTTTAGACACACAGTACAGTGATTCTGGCATAGAAACATTCCTTATTTTGGGAGATGTTTGTGTTACTTCACTTTTGTTAGTTTGCCGATAGACATGTTGCTTGGATATAAAATATTTTAGACTTTTAAGGTCCTAATGTTATATTTTTAAAAAATTCTCTAAAATATTGATTCTTCAGAGTGGCTGTCATGAAGTCATATACCGAATGACAGTGCCAAAGCTACTTAGTATAACTATCTCAACTTTCAGAGTTTTCTGAACACAGTAGAAATAGTATTTGTTTCATTGACAAGCATAGGTGGGAACCACTGCTCCTTTTTTAAAGGCTAGAAACAGGAGCACCTGGGTGGCTCAGTCAGTTAGGTGTCTGACTCTTGGTTTCAGCTTAGGTTGTGATCTCGGGGTCCTGGGATCAGCCCCGTGTCTGGCTCTGTGCTCACTGTGGAGTCTGGGGGTTCTCTTTCCCTCTCCCTCTGCCCCTCCCCCCACTCTCTGTCTCTCAAATAAATAAACAAAAAAACATTTTTTTTTTAAAGATTTTATTTGTTTATTTGAGAGAGAATGAGATAGCATGAGAGGGGGAGGGTCAGAGGGAGAAGCAGACTCCCTGCCGAGCAGGGAGCCCGATGCGGGACTCGATCCCGGGACTCCAGGATCATGACCTGAGCCGAAGGCAGTCGCTTAACCAACTGAGCCACCCAGGAGCCCCATATAAACAAAAAATTTTTTTAAAAAAGAAACAGTAGTCTTTTATTTTTTGAAGTAATTACTAACTTTTAAATTTCTGTTGAAAACATATGAACAATACATTCTAAAATTTGTAAAATCAAATGCAAATTCCAAAAGTGCTCTCTTTGTAAAATATGTCCTATATCCAATATTTACTGAACAGCTAATATAATTGTTGATATTTATTCAAATTATAAAATCAATATTTATTGAATGTCCTAGGCTGACAAAAGGCCATTGCACCATGACAACAGGGATCATGTAGGAATATGAAGTTTATCTGGTGTACAGAAATTGAGATGCACATTCTCACTTTTGGGTGTTTTTTTTTCGTGAATTTCTTGTTTGCTTTTTCTAAAGTATTATTTGAGAATATTTGACACAGTGACAGTGGAAGTAGTGAGTTATTCAAATTATTTTTTCCTTCATGAGTCAGTTGACTTGAAAGCATTGAACTGCCCTTTTGTTTATAGTAATGTCAATACATAACTCTGCTCATCATGTTATGTTCGTCCACATTCTCTCTTTTTTTTTAAGTATTTATTTATTTGAGAGAGAGAGGTAGGTTATCTTAATGCAGAATGCTCCAGTGGGTTTTAAACCTGTGATATCAGCAAAACATAGGATATCAGAAGCTTTGACTCCAAAGAATGCCATTTGATTGTTTACAGATCTGCACAGAGGAGTTGATGAGGTACCTTTGTTGATTTACTCCCTGCAAAGGAGGAAATGATATTTAAACAAACAAAAAACATGCACAAAATGCTTTTGTGAAGTAAAAACCCAGTCCTTGTACTTGGATAATCAAAAGCAGCTTTTTGTTTGTGTATTTTGTGTAATTTAAAAGAAGTGATTAAGGCCACATGCCCATTATTTGTAACAACTCTTATCATTGTTCCCTGTTTTGGGTCACCTTGTGTGTTCCATCTCTCATCCTCAGACCAGGCCCTCAAACTTCAGTGAAGTTTAGTAACCTGCCCAAGACCACACAGCTTGTAAGAGGCGGGGACTGCCTAGATTTGTTCACCATTTCCTCTCATAACAAGACATTGTCCTCTCACCTCTGTGCCCTGGGATTTTTCTCTCTTTCTCTGGAGTGCTTGCAGACGTTCTTTTACCCTGAGACCCGAGCCCCCACATTGCCCACCTGTGCCTGGGTGAACCAAGGGGCAGAGAAGTCAGATGGGCTTTGCTCTGAGTCTTCCCTGTGACACCCCTCTGCTGTGTAGAATTGTGAGCAGGCACTGAACTTCTCAGTGGGCTCCCTCTCTCCGAGAACCCAAGCAGGACTGGAGGGGGTGGGCTATTCCCTATTCTTATGGGCTTCGGGGTTCCAGGTACACCTGCTGACTAATGAGGTAGTAGGAAGCCACCGTATTTCCCAGGGTGGGCTGAGATGATTTACAAACAAGTCCCTGAAGAATTTATTTCATTTGCTTTTCTCTTTTACTTTCTTACCAAAAGAGCTGTGGTTGCCTCTAAGGTTTATAAAGGGCCAAGGAAAAGGAAGAAATTGTAAATAGCTAACCTGTACCCTATGTTACAAGTTGACCCACACAGTGTGTGCTGACTTAGGAACCAGTTCATGCGGTGTTTTATGGACAGAGATTGTTCTAAACGAATAGCCGAGTTTTGGTAACTTTTCACAATGGGCTGCATTGCAAGATTCAGCACTTGTTGGTGAGTAATGTACGGTTGTATAGTGTAGTTTGTCTGATCTGTGCTAAGCCCAGGGCGCTGTGCTAGGAACTGAACAACTTGGAACTAGGTCCTCAAACCTGCCCATTAACCAGCCCTTTTGAGCGTCAGTTTTCACTTATGTGGCTGGTACCAAGTTCTTGTGACGATGTGCTCAGTGACAGGGCAGGAGGGGATTAAATTCTCGTTAATGCTGTACTAGCTACTAGTAAGCTGTCACCAGACTTGGAGAATCTGCCTGCAACCTGGTAATGTGTTAGTGTGTCACTGATGTAGGAATAGGGTTGCCAGATAAAATATAGGGCACCCAGTTAAATTTGAATTTCAGATAAGCAGTGAATAATTTTTTGGTGTAAATATGTCTCATATATTGCATGGGACACATTACACACGAATATATTACTAAATCTGGCAAGCCTCTGTGGAACGATTTACTTTGTCAGTGGGAAGAGGCCTCTCCCCGATAAGTTGCTAAAAGCCTCAGGACCCCCCACATCAGTTGGAACTCTTCAATCTTAGCTCTTCAAAAGCCAGGACTAAATCCTTTATCTCTGCATCAAACTCAAGGACTGTGTGAATATCTTTTCTCCACAAAAATCTGAATTGTTCTTAGTTTTGTTCAGAAGCTCGGACGAGGAGGACCAGTGTGAGCCACAGTCTGGCTGCCTTTAGTGTTCGCGGCAAGCCCAAGCGGACCCGTCAGGGGTATCTGCAGGGCTGAGCTCTGTCCCAGGAGCGGATCTCTTTCCGTGCCCTGGGGGGGTCTGGATGAGACGCTAGGCCGGCCAGAAGGGGGGCTGAGTGTTCTAAGATTTCCTGAGAACCTCAGGAAGGGGATCTTACAAGCCCCTCACTGGCAGTCCCCCCGCCGTCGTGGTCCCTGGCTAGAGGCAGGCTGGTGAAACAAAGGGGTGCTGAACTTGAGGAGCCAAAGCCCGAGCCCTCGCGGCAAGAGCAGACTTAACGGTTCACTGCTGGGGCTCAGTTTGTTCTCTGTCAAATGGGGATAATGTCTGCCCTCAAAGGACCGCTTGAGAAATCAGAAGTAAATATTATATCAGGGGTGCCTGGATGGCTCAGTGGGTTAAGCATCAGGTCACGATCTCAGGGTCCTAGGATAGAGCCCTGCGGTGGGCTTCCTGCTCAGTAGGGAGTCTGTTTGTCTCCCTCTGCCTCTGCCCCTCCCCCCGCTCATGCTCTTGCTCTCTCTCTCAAATAAATAAAATCTTTTTAAAAAAAGTAATAAATTAAAATACTAAAACTGTTTTGTAAATTGTGATGTGTTTAGAGATGGAGGGTATTAAGGCTGTGAGTATGACTGTTAGGCTGCATATTGGGTTTTGGGAAGTTTTATCAAGCATTTTTTTTTTAAAGACTTTATTTATTTATTTGACAGAGGGAGAGAGAGACAGCGAGAGAGGGAACACAAGCAGGGGGAGTGGGAGAGGGAGAAGCAGGCTCCCCGCTGAGCAAGGAGCCCAATGTGGGACTCAATCCCAGGACCCTGGGACCATGACCTGAGCCGAAGGCAGACGCTTAACGACTGAGCCACCCAGGTGCCCCTTATTAAGCACTTTTGTTTCTTTTTCAAGCAACTGTGAATTTTAAGTCTTATCAGTCCTGTGTATTAAATTAGCTTTTTGCCACGCGATTGTTAATAAATTTTGTGAATTGGAATTTCACAGTGGTGTTGATGTCCAAATCAAATCAGCCTCCTCATTGATTGTTTTTCTTTTTAATCTACACTTTTGCCTAGAGTGGCCATATTATAGATAACCCTGATAATTCATTACAGTGACTTAAACCAGAGTGAAAACATGACCTGTGATATTGGGAGGCACGGGAATATGCAATTAGTAGACATTAATTTAATTGCATATGGTTAGGTTGGCCCAGGACATGATTATTAGTGTTACTTAAGACAGATCAATTTTCAATAATCTCCCTCTCCAGGGAATTACTTTTTTTTTTTAAGGATTTTATTTATTTATTTGAAAGAGAGAGGACACGAGTGGGTGAGGGGCAGAGGGAGTAGCAGACTCCCCACTGAGCAGGGAGCCTGACTTGGGGCTCAATCCCAGGACCCTGAGATCATGACCTGAGCCCAAGGCAGACGCTTAACCAACTGAGCCACCCAGGCGCCTCAACCAGGGACTTATTTTTGAATATGTTGTTCTCACAAACACATGTGAATTGTTGTAGTCTCTGGGAAACAGCAAAATAGGTGTAAAATTGATGTTCTTAAAAGTTGTGATTTACTATGCATGTTACACTAGTCATTGTATAAACATGACTTTTTTCCCCTCTGACAAAATTTAGGGGTTGAATTCGAGGTATACTTCAAAACCGTAGAAGTTTATCTTTGTATTTCAGATTCCCCTCGTGTTCTAAGAAGCCTACCATCTGTTAAAACACCTTATCTCCTATTCTGTGAGTGTCTAGAGATTGTAATGATACATTTGGCATGCCTTCTACTTGAGTATCAAGGGACAATTCTTTATCATTGTCATCGTCACCAGTTCTTACCCTTGTGTAGCATCTGATAGTTTCAGAATGTTTTACCTTACTTTCTTATGAAATATGTACAGGGGCCAAGAGGTCAACATGGCAGGCATTTTTATCCTTATTCTATATAAGATGTAACAGATGTAGAAAAATTCTTGTTTACAAAGTTCAGATGGCAAGTTGTAGAGCTGAGATTTAAACACATGTATTTTAACTTCTTTTTTATTGTCATTTCCACTGTGGCGCACCGCTCCCTGCCAGAATCTCCCCCTACCCATGATTTCTAGAACTTTACATTTAAGTTTACATTAACAGCAAGGAATGCATTTTAATATCTAACCATTCTTATATTGAAAATTCATATGAAGGTATTTGATTCTAAATATACTATTCCTGAATGATCTAGAAGCCTGAAAGTATACAAAATAAAGATATTATTGTCCCAGGAAATCATTTATCTGAAAATGTGAACCCTAGCAAAGTGTTCATAAATTTTAGTATAATGGGTGTGAATTAATTGATACAGGAAGATATCGGGGGTATATTCTGACTTTTTCCCGTTTAATGTTTAAAGCAACCATGTCATTTTGGAGATTGTCACTTTGGTAATCCTGTTGGTCACAGAATACTAGAGAGTGGATTATAGGTCTATGCAGTGTGGTAATTCTTACAACTTTGCTTCTGGGTGTAGACAGAAAACAGCTCTGAATATACTTGTGCTGTGAATGTGCAGTTTACCTAGCTCTAACCTGTTCTAGTTTTACTCCCTCTCCTAATGTCTTTCCCTTCTGAAAGATGTCGAGAGAGTTCAAAGAGGTGAAGGAAGATTGGGAATGATGGGGTGCAGAGCTGGCCAACCCCACAGTCAGGACCTCACACCCAATGCCACCTCATCCTGAGGATAGTTGTGATAAAAGCAACATTGCACTTGAACGTTTGGTGTATTCAACAGTAGCAGAGTGAAAAAGTCTTCTGTGATAAAATAGTAACTCTGAGTTGTATTTATTCTGCCTGAAAAGGAGGAAACAAGCATCCTTTTCCTTCAGCTATGGTGGAAATATGGCTCTTCAGAAAAGATTGCCGTGCACTCTTAGCTAGCTTAAGTGGTAGGAGAATGTGTTCCAAGTTGTTCAGCAGAGCTGTTGGGAGAAATTTGGGGCGGGAGAAGGAACAATTTTTCTATGTCCTCTCTTGAGCAATCCTGTGAGCCTCATGTGGCAGGTCTACAGAATTTCTGAGCCAGTAACTCATGGGCAGGAGGACATGCAAGCAGTGCAAAGGGCCCAAAGTTTGCACTTGATGGAAACTGAATGCATAGTGGATTCTGGGCTTCCATGTACAGCGCACTGTTCATATGTAGGAAGCTACTGTAAGGGTTAGTACTTGAGGATTGCATTTAAAGCTTCGTATTCTCCATTTATCCTTGGGATATGGTCGTTAAGAGCAGGAAATGTGTAGTCAGGTAAAGTCCAACCATGCAACCAACTAGTTATGTGACATGGGAGAGGCTTCTTGATTTTTCTAAGTGATAATTTCCTCATCTATAAAATAAAGGTAACCTTGTGTGTTTAATAGTACTTTTGTCAGGTCAGAGGAATCTGTGTCTGAGCCTGGCACATAGGTGCCCCATGAAGTTTTGTTACACTGTTGTACTCATGGTTATTATTGTTGCAGTCAGCAAATACTCTCCTATGGGAGTTCAGGACACCTCATTCTGTCTTTTAGTTCTGCCTTTGGTTTCATGCTGATTCTGGAAGTGAAGAGCCAGAGGAACCCATACACACTGGGATTTGGTTGTGATGTGTGCATATTGGTGTGCTTGTGTTTTCTGGGTTTGTGAGCATCCAGGTACCCTGAGCCACATCAGAGGCCTGTCTTCAGCAAATGTTTAGGAACTGCTTTTAAGTGCAGCACTAGGAACACAGTCATGAAAAGACAAGCACAGTTGCTGCTCTCGGAGAGCTTGTGTTCTGGTGGAAGAAGGTGGTTTGGTCAACAAACATATACAAGAAAATGTCCGAAAGTGATGATTGCTGTGCATAGAATTAGGTACAGCCATATGAAAGTGAGCGAGCAGGTGGCCAGTTGATGCTGTATGTTCCGGAAAGATCTGAGGAAATAAACCTTTAAACTAAAAATCCAAAGATCCAAGGGGCAGCATTCCAGGAGGGAAGGGGATGGCTAAGGAAAAGGTCTTGACACTGGAATGGCGGGGGGGGGGGGCACATAATGAGCCAGGTCTTGGGGGGCTGGAGAGAGAGAGGCAGGGCCGGAGTCTTGTTCTTTAGCTGGTTTTTCTAGAGTGAGTCACAGTTTTGAGAGTTTCTATATTAGATTTCTGAATAGGACTCCAGAAGAATCATTGTGAACCAGATGGTAATGTTGGGCTGCTTTGCTTCTGGGAACTTTTCTTAATTATCGGATGGAGATATGTTTTGTGTCTCTTTGTAATGGGGATATGAGTATCATTAAAGTATATGAAAAATATCCTGCATACTGTGAACCAGAGACACATTGACAATATTGCACAATGTCATGTTTTTGAGTAATAAAATCACCTTCATTTTTTTTGCTTAATTTTGCTTTTGTATATCATAATTTGCTTGGTTTTTAGCCCTCTCTGTAGATGAGGAATGATGTTCTTAAGTTTTCCCACCATTGTAAAGCATATTTTGGAGGGTGGTTTCTCCAGCAATTATGATGGATTTACGCTCTTTCCAAGCATCTATTGCTAATAAGGCATGTCCAGGTTAGGAATGACTGCTACGGGACCATTTCATAGCATTTTAAGTAATGAAGAACACATTTTTATAGCTCTCTTTATGATCCTTCAGAACTTGATACATATTTAATCTCCAAGGCCATTTTCTTAATGCCATACAATAAGGACGCGGAGGGTAGGGGTTAAAAACTTGGCTGAGCACCTACTAATTCCAGGTTCTTTTTAAAAGATCTCATTGGAGCAACCCAGCAAAGCAGGTGGTTGCCTCCTTTTTACAGGTGAAGAAACTGCTGCGCAGAGGCTAAGTGGGCCTTATGCAGTTCAGGGTAGCCGAGCCACGATTTGAAATCAGAGCTCAGGGTCCCTCCCAGTCTACACGGATAAAGAATAGATGCTCCAGCTTTCATCTGAACCATTTTTAAGCAGTGGTGGTAGGTGCTGGATGTTCTGGATTAGTTTTCACACGTTATCTGGGGTTTCCTATGCTTCCCTAGAAAGAACAGGTGGTCTTTCTGCAGGGAGAACAGCCTAAGAGACTCACTGTGAGAACCACCTACACCATGATCACTGTTTTAATTTATTGAAGTCCCCAGAAGAAGATTACTGAAATCTGCATTTTTGAATATTTAACAATTTAATAATCTTGAATTTTAAACAAAGCCAGGAAGCCTTGTTTGCTGTTTTATGCAGTACTGCATCTAAACGATATTTGAGTTTTTATTTAGGTTGCGCGCGCGCGCACACACACACACACACACAACCCACAACCCACAGGGAGAGTGGAAGTATTTGTATTTGGGGCTTATGAGCCCTGCGGTGGCAGCTGAGAACAGGCACGCCCTCTATCTGTCCTTGTCCAGGTGACCCATTACCTTAGCTCTTCTGTCCTCACAAGGTGGAGCCTGCGGAAGGTAGTGATGACCCGGGGAGAGTGCTGGCTCCCAGGGTCCCTCAGGAAGTCTCCTGGGGAGAGAGATTTTTGGGGATCTGTGGCAGGCTTTCCCAGCAGGAGGCAAAGACCCATCTCCTTGAGTGCGAGGAGGACCGGGAGGGTGTCCCTGTGTATTTGCAGGATGTTCACTTGAGTGGAAAGGAGTGTACAGGATTCCCGCTCTGCCAGGCTGTTGGGTTGCCTATTTCAAAGTGCTTTGTCAGTTGTGAAAGTAGCAGAAATGCTAGCTTTCATTTAGTAACTACGACTCAGAAAAGCTCCATTTTAGTTTCCTGATTGCCAAGTCAGAATGAGAAATAGATTTTCTAATTGTCACATGCTCAGTACCTTGAGGTATATGGTTAACTTTGAAAAGCTAAACGTGACTTTTTGAAATTTTAGTGTTTTATGTTCATTTTGCATATTTCTGTATCTTCCGTTTTGAAAAGAACTTCAGTCAAAGGCATCTTTGTGTTTTTTTAAATTCCTCCTACTTATTATTATTTTTTTAATGTTTAAAGGCTCTCCCTTTAACTTTAGAGTCTAAAAACCTCCTACTCTCTAGGAGGGCTAAAAATTCCCTATGTAATATTGATTATACAAAGTTGGCTCTTACAATACACAAATCTGCTCTGCGTTTGAAAGAAGAATACAGATGTAACTATTAATCCACTGTATTGCTGTCTAACCAGAAGCATTTGCTAGTAGTTCTTGAGGTCTCCTCATTCTGGATACTTTTTATGATTGTGTTAAATTTGTCTTTTGGAAGAATTTTGGAAAACATTAAACTAATTGTTAGAATTGTGAAATAGTGGCTGGAGATTTTAATTTGGCCCGCATGCAGACGTTCATTTGATCATGCAGCCAATCCATTTTAGTTGCTCAGAGAGAAACTCCAGGAATGACGGAAAGAGACCTGCCCTCAAGTTACTTTATACTTCAGTGGGGGAGAACATCTTTCAGGGGAAATACAAACTGATAAAATGTTACATTAGGAATAAATATGGGATTACATGGAAGAGGGTATAAATCTTAAATCAGAGAAGGCATCTAAGTAAGGTAAAACCTGAAGGACAAGTAGCCAGGCAGCAGAATGAGAAGAGGGAAGAGCTGAGACCAGGGACATGCCAGGAACATGGGATAATCCAGGAATTCCAAGTCAGACAGTGTCCTCTAGGGAAGGAAGTGAGGTGTGGAACACTGGTTTTAAGTGTAAAGGCTGTAAGATAAGCTAGGGCAAGGTCAACAAGGGGCTTTTAAATTCTTGTGAAGGGTTTAGCCTTGATCCTGAGAGCAATGGGAAACCATTGAAGAGAAATGTTATTTTAATCCGGGATGTGACCTGAGCATACTTGAATTTCAGAGAGATCCTCTTGACTGCAATGTGTAGAATGGATTGGAGGGGACGGTCTTGTGTGGGACTTCTGTGTATGGCGATCATGTCCATGCAGGTTTCGCGGTGTTGCATTTCAGTGAGCATCACATTAATGGTCCCATCTTCCATTTCGTAGTTCCCAACCCAAGCAACATTACAGGATAGCTCTGCAAGAGGAGAAATTGTAGAAAGTCGGGACTGAGACTGTAGTGGTCTGGTTTTGGCAGCAGCCTTGGAGTTGGAGAAAAACAAAGTCCAGATTGTTGCCACAGGCCTTAGAATGGATCGGCTGTAAAGGTGAAGGAGGGGGAGGAGTTGGGAAGATACCTAGCCTTCAGACTTGGCTGATCTGAGAGGATGAGGAGACACAAGAAAAGGTGCAAGTCCATTTCCCCCCTTTCCACAAAGGAATCCGGCATCCTAAAGTGAAAATCGCAGCCACGTTAAGTAGCCTTATGGCTTCTCTTTTGACTCTGCCTTTTATCAGTCCACATCTAACAAAAGGCTATTGATTAACATTAGGGCGCATCCCATGATGTTTTCCATTGAAATGTCTGAAATTTGGGAAACTAAGCATATGCCAAAAAAGAGCTTGAACTCTAAATTGCCTTGTAAGTTATATGTTTGCTAAGTGTTTAGCAAGAGTAACCATTTTACTGCTCCTAAAACGTTAAGTGAATCCATTTTGTTTCTCCTGTGAACAAATATTAGACACAGAGATCTGTGATAAAATACCATCGTTTTGCTTGGTTTTATGAAGTGTAATTTCTTGACATAAAGACTTATAGGAACACCGAGACCAAGTAAGGAGATTAAATATTTCATTCTGCAGACTTCGAAATTTTAAAATATAAGTTGTAATTTAAAAGATAAAACTGGTCTCTTTTATAAGCCCACAGAAAAATGATAGTTATCTTAAAAATTTAAAAATATATTCAGTTGTGGAGTTGAATTTGGCTTTGTGCACCGAGCAGCCTTGTATTGATATTAGAGTAATTCTGTATGGTTGAGTTAGGAGCAGTCTTTGAGAAAGCACACACTTTTGTACTATATTGTTTTACTGATTTTGTTAATCTTCAGCAGTGGATACGAGAAAGAATCTAGGAGTGAAATATCTAGAGTAGGGTAAAATCTATTTTATCTATGTTTTCTGTATGTTTAAAGAATTCACTGGCATTTCTGACATAAAAGATCCATTTTCACCAAAAATGGCAATTGGGAAAGACTTGATTCTCAAGGAGGTCCCTTTACCAGTTTCTGAGAAGAATCAGTAATTAGTTAACTTAAGCTTTAACTGAAGATGAAATCCCAACATATCCTACATTTTATGAGCAGATGAATTTAACATAATGTACTTAACTAATAACATAACTTCAAATCTTTTAAAAATGCGTTTTTAAAACGTGGTCTGCCTTTCAACTTTTTTTTTTTTTTTTTCCAAATTCTCTCTTCTCTACTACCTCCTAATCTCCGAATTGAGCTCTGGGCTTGTTTTACATTACTAGCTTTAACTTTGCCTTTTATGCCTTGGAAATATGTGCAAAAGCTACACTGTTACTTTAAGAGGCTTGCTTATTCAAGTTTCCCCCTCTAGTCTTCTGACCCTGTCTTCCCTCCCTCTTCCTTTTGTTGTCACTGCCCCTTCTGCCCGTCCCCCCCCCCTTCCCCATTAAAAGATCCAAACAAAACAGAATCCTTTGCCTTTGGTATTCCATGGAAATTTCAGTGAAGTCTTGTCTTGCTATTGTAGAAATTCATAGCACATACTAGTTCAAAAAAGATTCTTACCTCAGAGACCTGATGTAAAGACCATTTGGAACCATGTCTGGGCTCTACCACTGATACCCAGTTTTACACTATCAGTCCATTAATAATGCTGTTCTGTCAGAACCTCAGTGTATTGCACATCATTTTATTAAAATAAATGCTGGTGGAGACAGTAACTCGATGTAATGTGGCTGATGTGGAATAGTGTCTAATATTCTCTCCTGCAGCCCCACCCCCAGCATTAGAATTGCCATTCTGAAAAGAAAATATATATTTAAAGAATTGTAGCATAAGGTCAAATTATATTATTTTATTACAACACTACAGTAGTACAGAGAGATTATGTAATTGAAAAGGAGTGCTGATTTCTGTTCTGATGAAGCAGTCATCCTTTGGATATGCTTAGGAGAATAACTAAGCTAGTTAGTTACTAATAAATATGGTTCTAAAAATTTCAGTTATTAATCACTAGGAAATGTCTTCAACTTTTTTAACGTTGGAAGGATATCAACAAGACATGTATAATGAGAATGAAAAATATTTTACTTTGTTCACAATACTCAGAGCAGCATGTGATATTTTTAAGAGACGAAGGAGAAGCCTGCGCTGTTATTATTATTATCTCTCCCATGAAGAGGCTTCTAGAAGCACAGAGCTGCCATTTCCAGACTGAATGTTTTCATTTCAGAATGGAAAAAAATTTGATTCACAAGGAAGTCCACTTACCAGAAGTTTTTTTTGGGGGGGGGGGTCTTTTTTCGTGTTTAAATCCTAAATTATTATTGCATAAAAGGAAATGTTATCACTTATCCAAAGGAAGACGCTGTGTACTTCGGGGCCATGTTATGCACAACTCACATGGTCACACATTTTGTCAAGCACCAGAGAAATGGTCCTCTCCTTTAATTCTGTGAGAATCTGTCCTAAGGAAATAATCCAGAATGTTGGGGGCAGGGAGAACGCTGAGCATAAAGACAAGTTTCTTGCTCTCCTGTTTAGATTAGTGAAAGATTGGAACCAACCTAAAGACTCGTAGAAGGGGCTTAGTTTAATAAATTTTCACACACTCCCTCAGATGGAAATCTTATATGAGTAAAGATAATGGTTATTAAAACTTCTAGGAAGTTGGAAAATGTGCATTTAATTAAAGTTTAAGGCTATAGTAATTTTTCCCAGTTTTCTAAATTTTCTGTATTTGCACTTATATTACTTTCATAATGAAGAAAAAAGAATTTCAAACTATGTTGTTTCTGCTCTTAATTTTTTTTCTTTTTTAATAAATATGGGAGATTGCTGCCAGAGTACAGCCAACAATTTTAGGGACCGTAAAACCTTCATTTCCTTTAAACACATTAATGATTTCAGTATATTCTGAAAGTGTGTTTAATTTAAAATGAACCATTTAGTTTCTGTTTAGATTGGTTTTAGACTTAAATATATATAGTTAATTCTAGAGAGGAGCCCTAGAATTTGGAGTATAAAATAAGAAAGAGAATTTTAAGAAATGAGTAATAGTGTTATTTTAAAAAGAGAATTAATTACAAAGAAAAATTTCTGGAACATGCAGGTTAATATAGTAGAAGTTCTGAGGGAACTTTTGCAACACTAGTTAAAGGAGGACCTAAGTTGAGAACTTTCTAAAAGTTTAAATTAAACAAAGAACTCATCGAACCATTTCCATCTGGGAAAGAAGCGTTACTAACAAGAGATGCATTCGTTTCATTTCTTTTCCTCTCTCCTTTCCCCCTTCCCCCTCATTTTCCTCCCTTTCCTTCCTTTTCTTTCCTTTGTTTATTGTGGTAAAATACACAGGACAGAACATTTACCATTTTAACCATTTTAACCGCCTGTGGTGTTACGGGCCTTCCCCTTGTCCTGAAGCTGCAACCACCATCCATCTCCAGAACTCTTCATCTTCCTGAGCTGAAACTCTGGTCCCATTCAAGCCTGTCCCCCCAGACCCCCATCCCCCTGGCCACCACCCTTTGCCTTGTAGCTCCAGGTACCTCATACACGTACCATCTTTCCTTTCTTTCTCCCCTAGATGGGTTACCCAAACTCATTCACAGTTACTGCCCATCTGCAGTGTTCAGAGGCTCCAGTATCGCTTACCAATACAAAAAGCAAGGAGCCTGTTTAATTTGCAGTCTAATCGGTATAAACAAGTCCAGCCCTACACAGTAACTAGAGTAAGGGATGGTAAGTGTCATTTCAGAGGGCAAAAAAGAAGTGTGGTACTTGAGGTACAAGAATGATTGTGGACTAGAGTAGGCGACAGGGCAAAAGTAAGATTACACCACCCTGATGAGATTTGTAGGCATTAGGGAGATGGTACAGCCCCGGTGTCTCTGGTAGGAGTCACATTTTAGGAAGTTTTCGTGGTGCTTGTTTGCTCGCCGTCGTTTTATTTTGTTTTACGGTTTGTTTGTTGGTTGGTAGCAGTGATAGGCTGGGCTTAGTCCCTCCCTTTCCTGATCTGGTAATAAATGCCTTCCTGGCCCTGGGCTATGGTACAGGTGAGCAGTTGGGGACTATAGTGAATGCCCATGAATCTAGGAGAATAATCTGGTCTGTTGTGCCTTTAGGAGGTTAAAAAGCCCGCGGGCCAACCTGGATTTGCACCCTGATCTGTTCAACTGAACTGAGATAAAATTTCCTGATATGGGCACCCCGTGTCTAGGCTAGTGATTCTTATGACTGCAATTTATATTACCAGCTATAAGAATTTTCGGCAGCTGGGTGGGAGACAGAGAGGCCTTTCCTAGGAAGCATTGCTCACTTAGCAGTGTTGATGCCCATTGCTCTGTGTCCTGTAAGTCTCTCTGAGACACCAGCTTGTGTCCTTCCCTGTCATTCTTCCAGAGGCATCCTGAGGTCTCCTGGTTTGGAAATACGGTGGGTACTGGCTGCTGACAGGTTCCAGTTTGACTCTGGCACCGCTGTTCCTCCTAAATCCTCTTAACACTGCCTCCCATATTAAGATGTTTGGGCTTCCTTTGTTGTGTTGAAGAATAGTTTAGTTATAGTCTGTCTCAAAGAAGGTCAGTAAATCAGTGGATGGTATCACAACGAAATAAGGTTTATTTAGCTTTTCGCCTGATTGGTGAATACCAGGCACTCTTCTTTGCTTTGCCTTGGAGTCATTCTTTTTGTGCTGTGGGTTTGTGAGAGGAAAGACCTGCCTGTCATTGAACCCAAGAGGCCATTATGCACAGAGGCGGCCGTGCTTACAGGTGTTGGTTGTTGATGGGAAACCACACATGATTTTGTTGGAAAAGCTAGTGGTTCTGTTACGACTAAATCGAGGATACATCAAGGGGGGTAAGATGCAGGTCATGTAGGTAGTGGGGTGCCCGTGAGTATTAGAGCAGAGAAGAAACGTGCACTGCTACCCAAGGCCTGTTAGACATTAGGACTTCTTGTAATAGAATTAGAATGGGATGATGAGGGGCAAGGAGGCCAGTTAGAAAACATGGAACAGCTGAAAAATTGGTCCTCAACTAGGTCATTTCATGGAACATGGAAAATGGGTTTCTCTTGGTGAAAGGACTAGTAAGAGACACTTGTTTCTAGAGTATTCCACCTATATAGTTGTATGTAGCATTCAGCAAGTATTTATTGTATGTCACTACCTTAGATGGAGAAGGTTTATCCGATCAGCACCAAAAAATCTCATAAACTTCATTGTTGTTTATGATGAGGTAAAATGCACATCACTTCAGACATTTAATTCATGTTTATTTGCTAATGATACTAGTATTAGTGAACATACTTTTCTAAGTGCCTCACATGTATTAATTTGTGTAGTCCTTCACAACAGCCCAATGGTGCAGTTGCTTCTTTTTATTATACCAATTTGCAGAGAGGTTAAATAACCCTTAGCTCAGTCCTGTGGTGTCAGGATTTGAACACGGGCCATCGGCCAACATAGCCTATGTTTCAGTCCACCTCTTGAGCAAAGAATATGATGTAACGTGGCCAGCCTGTTCACTATAGTTCTCCAAAAGATTGTGAGAGGCTATGCTCTGCTAATTTATGGGGCAATCTTAGGAATTCCTCTCCCTTCTCATATAAAGTATGTTCCAGAATCCTGGAATAAGAATTTCTAAAATGAATCATAGTGAACTGTTTGAACCTAAAATTATAACACACACACTGCTAATGCACTGGTTTTACTCAGAGATTTTCAGCCTCTCTCCTTCTCCCCTTCTCCCTCTCTCTCCCCCACCCTCCATCTTTAGGTACCTTTGAATATGGCAGAGCTATTCTTAGTATTGATCAGTATAGATTCTAGACTGCTGTCTAATTTTATAAGCGTTCATGTATTTTGGCCTCATTGCCTGCAAAAATAACTGTCTTCTAATGCAGCAAGGCTTCCTATCAGTTTAGGCAAAGCATCTTGTGTAAATTTATCTAAATGGAAGTTGTGCATGTGTGGAAGTGTAAAATCTTTCCCCTGAGTGGTTAACCCTACACTGTAAGGAAGTAGGCATGACCTCTTGTTTTTCACAATGAAATTGCTACTTCATTCTTCTCAATTCTATAGGAAATTTGTCGATTATGGTAAGTGAAACTACCCACCTAGAGAATTTAATGGTTTAACTTTTTAACAAAGAAAAAGAAGAAAGAACCTGCGTGTTTAATTGCACCTGTTTAGCAACAGCCTGAAGAAGATCCAAAGACCAGAATGCGTTTCAGAGTTTACTCCCCCCGGATGTGTGTTCTTGGTTTTTAAAACTGTTGCTTTGTGGGGATAGGTGTGGAATGGACAAAAGTAAATAGGGAGACCATTCTCAATTTAATTTTTTTTTTTAAACTTTCTCATTTCCTTTTGTTTTTAGTGCAGGTACAATAAACTTCTGGTGCCTTAGCAAGGATTTTTTTATTCTTATCATTGAGCATATGGAGTATTGATATTTAAGGAAATAGAAAAAAATGAACATAATTATAAGATAATTATATTGATATTTAAGCATTTTGTAATTCCTTTGAGCTCTAATTGTGGCAAAAGTATTATAGTTCTTTTTTAAAAAAGATTTTATTTATTCATTTGAGAGAAAGAGAGAGAGGAAACACATGAGCGAGGGGGAAGAGGCAGAGGGAGAGAGAGAAGCAGACTCCCAACCCAGCAGGGAGCCTAACGTGGGACTGGATCCTGGGACACCGATATCACGACCTGAGCTGAAGGCAGACGCCCAACCATCTGAGCCACTCAGGCACCCCAAAAGTATTATAGTTCTATCATAAACTCCCTTCCACGTGAATTCTATGCCTTTAGTCAGTATTGAGAGCCAAGAACAAATTATGTAGTGGTTGTGATTTGATTAGTTAAGATGGACTAACTAGAAAAATTGCAAAGAATGCGTAATAGTTGTGACGTGCTACATTAGTTTATGCTGTGGGGACTTTTAGGGTGAAGTATAAAATGAAAATGTAATGTAAATATGCTTTGGAGTTGTCAAGGAAAGAATTTTCTGTCATCACAAAGTTGTTTTTTTATGAACTATGGTCCATGAAAATCCATATCACAATAGACAACAGTAGTCCATAGTTTAATTGTAGATGTGTTTTGTTTATTTTTGTGAGATGTTATTGTGGATGTTGTCAGAGGATTTGTCTTCTATTATAAATGAATTTAAATGCATAAATACCTTAACATTTATTACCATGGTCTTTCTGTACTACCCTGTCTTGGTTGATACCTGTGTTGCATATTTCAAAAGTTAGAGTTATTTATCAGAATTATGAAAATAAGGAATCCACAGATCTAGGAAGCATGGTGTATTCCAAGTTTAAATCAGAAATGTATGTCTAGATGTTATCCTAACTGTAGACTGTAAAAGATGAAGTCTTGAAAGCAGCCAGAGAAAAAGAACAGACGCCTATTAAGAAATAGCGAGAATCTTAGCAAATTTCTGTAGTACTGTAGAATCCAGAAGAGGTAGGAAAAATATCTACACGGTTCAAGAATTACGACAAAACGGAAACAGCTGAGTTTAATCCCTGAAAGACCTCTGCATTTCCTCTGAAGGAACTTCTGCAGGATGTAATTCAAGAGAAAGAAAAAGTATCCCAGAAGGAGCGCCGGAGAGGTGAGACAGAATAGTGAGCAGGCAGAAGGCACAAATACAGTAAAGCCAAACAAACATGATGTAAAAACTGTGTCTGATCTGTGGATTAAAAAGCAAAAGAACTGCAACGTTGTTCAACAGGAGAATGTAAGCCCAAAAGAGGCAGAGGGCGACTAAGGTCCTTTTACTGTCTAGAAAGGGAGATTTTGTTGAGTTACATATGTGTGGTAAAATGTTAAGGAAAACCACTGAAAGAATAAAAGGGTGAAAAACAGCAAAGCAGTGAAGAAGGCGGGGAGGCAGGGTGGCTACTAGTCTGAAAGTAACCTTAAAAAGAAAAATAAACTGTTCTCAACGAGAGCATCTCAGGGCTTTTTAAAACATCATTAGACCTGTTCTGATTATGGAAATCTATAAACAGTGCAATCAGGTTTTTAACCTTAAGTAGCTTAAATTCTCTCAATTTGTTTACAGTATTGATCAACTTAGGAAACCTTTATATCAGAGCCCACTCCAAATTAATGGTGACAGAAGTTACTGAGGCCTTACTGCTCTGTGGGAGATTTATGACTCCTAAAAGGATTAACTGACATTCACAGGATTTCTGGGTGCTTATGTTATGAAATGGGTATTTTAGAGGAAAACAGGAATGCAGTACCACATATTATGGTAGTGTTCAGTAATAATTGTCACTGCAGATGCTGCTTATGTGATTTTGTTAGTTTAATCTCCCTGTTCTCTACTTTGAAAATTTAATAATCACTCTCATTTATTTTTTTTATTTAAATGCAATTAATTAACATATAGTGTATTATTAGTTTCAGAGGTAGATCATTCTCATTTATTGAGCACTAGTCTGGTCTGGGCATTTTGCTAGTTGTTTTACTTACCTATTATTTGTAGTAGCCCTCACAACAGCTCTGCAAGCAAAGGTGTTATTTTGCCCATTTCATGCATTAGAAGCTCCATGTTGCCAGAGGTTTGCCTGCCCCGGGCTTCTCACCCAGCCAGTGGCAGAGGGAGGCAGAAGCCAAAGCTGCTCTGCTTCACTTCTGCAGGTTTCCCCTCGGCTCTTCCAGTGGTCTTTAAAAAGTGAGTGCCAGTCAGACCTGCTTTTTTGTTCATCTGAGAGGCAGTTCCTTTGCTAAACGGTGCAATAGGGGAAGACGGTATGGAGAGCTGGTTCCAGTCCGCTCATGTGTGCTTCTGGAATCTGTGCCGGATTCCGAGAGCTTGTATTTTATGGCAGAACAGCCGAAGAGTCTGAGAGCTTTGCTCCGGGGACTTAAAGGCCCTGGCTGGCAGGACTGATCGCAGTTCCATTGCCCTGCGATAGAGAAATGTGGTTCAGGATATCTTTCAGTCACCGTCACTTGTGTTCAGACCTGAAGCATTTGTGAGCTGCACTTGCACTTCCATACATAGAAAGAACAGAACCTTGAATCTGTACCGTCAGTGCCCACGTGGGATACCACTGCCGGTTCCCATCTAAAGCACAAAAACATCGGGTGTTTGTTTGAAGGAGGATACTGCTTCTCAAAGAGGTGGAATTCCGGGGTTGGGGGGGCGGCAGTGGTATCTGGAAACTCCTGTGAGGACGCTGCAGTGTGAGATCGCTACAGCCCCAAAAGACTCTTGGTTGACCTTGGAGCCAGTCCCCCACTCAGAATGAATAACTTTCTGTGCCCTAATGTTTCTCTTCACTGCTTTGCATACAAGTGCAAAGGTTTAATTTTGTAAAAGCAACCAGTAATCATAGCTCTGGTGATTCCAAATTGGCATGAAAAAATAAATATAAACTATCTCATTAATATATTGTTTATATTGATTACATGTTGAAAAACTAGTATGTATATATTGAGTTAAGCAAAATATATTATTAAAATCAATTTTTTAAAAAATTCTTCTTAATATGAACTCGTAGAAAATTTAAAATTTTTTTCCATGTGGAACATGTTTGTGGCTTATATTTCTGTTGAATAGTGCAGATCTAGAACATTTTCCAGCCAAATTTTACTTCTGGCAGTGATTTTCAACCTTAGCTGAGAAATTAGCTCCCAGGATGTGGGAGCTTTAAAACTCCTCATACCCAGGTCACCCTCCAGATCAGTTACAGCAGAATCTCTGGAAATGAGATCCAGACATCTGTAAAGTATATCATGTGACTTTTTAAGGCTTCTATAAATCCATGATCCACCCTCCCCAATTTTAGCTCTTTTAGTTAAATTCATTACTTGAACAACACTTGCTGTTCTTCTCATATTTAACCATTTTTCTTGTGTTGCAATTTAATCTCATTTCTTCTTGGTGGTTCATTCTATAGAGTAAAATTAATATTTTTGGAGGAGATAAAGTGTTTATTTCTAAGAAATAAAAGCCGAGAGAGATGCAGGGTTTCAGATTATTCTGCATAAAGTAGGTTACAAGGAAAAGGGTCCAGCTCAGTTGGAAAGAGGCTAGTTAATTTAGTTTAGAGCTGGCCTCCAAGAATTGTGTCCAGAAGTAAGAATTTCAAGAAGTAAAAGCTTTCAAGAGTGTGGAGGATTCTGGGTCGGGGGGAGGTGTGTACCAGCACCATCTAGGCAGGGTTTTTCCTTGTCATCAGCTGGTGGGAATATCTTGATTCCCAGAGGGAGTTGGAACAGGCAGTTGTGGGAATACTGGGATGGCAGAGTGAGGCAGATGACAAGGGCTTCATTCTCAGCAGACAAGTGGAGCAGAAACCAGGAACAAAGTCACTTAGATTGGGAATACATGCTAGGGATGTGGGCTACATTTTGGTCGACTGGAAGATAGACTGGAGGCTAGCTAAGGGCACCCTGTAGGAACAGGCTGCTGATACACGCCTGGCCTAGGTGGTCATTGGTTGGCTCTAACCTAAAGATTCTTCCGGTTGTAGCTAGTTCTCGCCAAAGGTGGAGACAAGACATTGTTGGGATGGGTATAGTATAGTACAGAGAGCACCGACCTAAAGTCAGGAGACTTGAGGTTTAGTCTGATTTTCTCAAATAACTATGTTTGTGGCCTTAGACAACTCATTTAACCTATTGAGCTTCCATTTTTCCTCATTGATGTAGTAAGAAGTACTCTCTTAATATCTAGTCCTATTCCTTTCAGGTCTGTGAATATCGCTGTAAAATACTAATGAAAGCAAAAAGTGTGCCCAAGTAATATGTGCAGTAGAAAACCTGAAAAAAAGATTGTGTTTTTAAAATAGGGTGTAGAGTTTTTGAGCTAGTCTTCTTACTGTTTTAACATTGCCTGAGGCATCCTGTAGTCTTGGAGAGGTAGTCCATGCCTCCAAGGTTGGATCTCAGTTGAAGGTACTAGTCTTCTGAGATGATTCTCAGGTACTAGCAACTATGTGCCCTAATATTTAGAGCCAGTACTTTCTGGAGCATATTGACTCAGCATTTCTCATTTTATACAGAGTGATGGCAAGAAAAGAATTCACTATAAGAACTGTTGCACCCTGAACTGAGGTCTCAGTTGAGCCTAATGATAAAAATAAATACTAGGAGTGCTATTACTGCTTTACATCGACTTTATTTGGTTGGTCAAAAGGCATTTATTTACCAGATTAGGTAACTATTCCTGAAGCTAGGATCTGTCATGAGCCAAGAATTTCAGTGTGTTTTTGCTCAAAGCAAGCCTGGTGTCCAACGCTCATATGAAATACAATACAGAAGTTTGGTTGAGAGTGTATTGAAAGTTGAGGGGTGCTTGCACACAATCTCATGAACTTATTTTTGTCTGTACTGACTAGAAACTGATTGCACCATAGCCAAATTAGACGTCAGCACAAAGGGAATTCAGTGGCATACCTGCCCAGAACAGAAGTGACAAGTGAAAATCAATTAAAGAGCCAGCCGCCTGGGTATATTCGGTAACACAGGCCAGCACTATAGGAATCTTATACTCCTCGCCTTCCTTGAGATCAATGCTTTGACTTTGTGCATTGCTAATGCACACACAAAAACCTTTGTTCATCATGATATTTTTGATGAGGGTATTGAATATTTGTTGGATTTTTCTGTTTGTTTTTGATGGCTCAGCATATAACCTATTTTCTTTTGGGGGCAGGCTGTGTCCCCCACCCCACAAAGGTGAGACTTGGGGGAAAAACAACATTGTATTTCCCACTTCTGAATCCAGAGACAGATTGGTTGATGAATAGGCACATGCCTGAGATGCTAGCAGATATCCGATGGAGTCTTCTGGGAAAGTACCTTCATTACTCTCCAGCAGAGATACTCTTTTTCTCTTGGAAATTAGAAAGGAAGCATATAAAATCTCCACACCTACTGCAGCCATTTTGTGACTACAAGGAAGGCAAATTTAGGCTTAAGCAGACACCACACTAGAGGGCAAGAGAAATTTGGAAAAAGCAGGTCTTGAGTGACTTTGCTGAGCCACTGGACCACGACCAACCAGAAGCCTACCCCTCCCTTTTTTAAGTAGGCTCCATGTCCAACGTGGGGCTTGAACTCACGACCTCATGATCAAGAGTTGTATGCTCTACTGAGCCAGCCGCCCCCAGAAGCCTACCCTTTTCCAGGAATTTCCGTTTATGTTATTCAATAAATTTCCTATAGCATTTGAGCTAATATGAGTCAGGTTTTCTACAGCTTGCAACCTAAAGATTCCTAAAGCGTATACTTCTCCGTCTTATGTTTTTCTTTTTCAGTTCACCATAACATTTTGTTGGTTCAATTTTTATGTTGTTTGTTCTAATCTACCTGGTAATATTAAATATGTCTTATTTCCTATTGGGCCAGAAGTTCAGAGCTTGCAAAGCTGTATATCAAACATGTCTTTAACATTCATTTCATCTTGTGTAGAACCCTGTGTATTCATTATTCCTTTATACATTAGATGTTAACTTCAAGATGCTTAAGACACTGTGTTAATAAGCACAGAGAACATGAACATAGAGGGCAGAGAGTTACCTCTTGGTAGCAAGCCACCCCCAAAACTTAGTGGCTTAACAGAATGGTATGTTGGTAAGATTCATCAGGGGTAATATAACCCTTCTCTACATGGTATCAGCTGGGCTGCAGGAATCATTTCCAAGATGATGCACTTATCTGACTGGCAGGCTGCTGCTAGCTGTCCCCTGAGTATAGTCAGAGCTGTCAGCTGGGGGCTTTGATTTCTCTCCATGAGGTTCTTCCACGGTGATTCCTTAATATTGGTATTAGCTTATACTTGGGCTTCCTTGAATTAATGAAGGCTTGGATCCAAAAGAAATTGTTATAAAAGATAGAAAGTGGAAGACGCTAGTTTCTTTTTTCTTTTTTTAAAGTAGGCTCCACACCCAGGGTGGAGCCCAGTCCGGGGCTTGAACTCACCACCCTGAGATCAAGACCTGAGCTGAGATCAAGAGTTGGGTGCTTAACCAACTGAGCACCCAGGTGCCTCAGAAGCTGCTAGTTTCTTAAGGCCTCGACCTGGAACCCGAAACAATGTTACCTCTACTAACATTTATAAAAGGCATTTATTTACCAGATTAGGTAACTATTCCTGAAGCTAGGATCTGTCATGAGCCAAGAATTTCAGTGTGTTTTTGCTCAAAGCAAGCTTAGTGTCCAACGCTCATATGAAATACAATACAGAAGTTTGGTTGGGAGTGTATTGAAAGTTGAGGGGTCCTTGCACAAAATCTCATGACTAAAATATTGGTCAAAATCGTTACAGCGCCTGCCCAAATTAAAAGGGAGGGGAAAGAAATCCCACCTGTCAGTGGAAATGTCGAAGCATTTGTGGCCATATTTGATGTAAAACAAAGATATATAGAATATAGTCTTTTATCATAAGGAAATCAGGCTTAAGGGGTAAACAGACATGAAGTAGTAAGGGGTCCACTATAGATGGATCGTGTTATGGAATGAATTGCTTTCCCCAAAATTCACATGTTCAGGTTCTAACTCCTGATGTGACTACATTCGAAGATAGACCCTTTAGGGAGGGAACTGAAATTAAATGAGGCCATAAAGGTAGGGTTCTAATCTGATAGGGCTTTGTATCCTTTTAAGAAGAGGAAGGAAAACCAGAGATTTTTCTTTCTTAGCATGAGCACAGGGAAGAGGATGTGTGAGGATAGAGAGAGAAGGCAGCCATCTACAAAAGCCAGGAAGAGAGAATTTAAAGATCTAGAAGCTGTAAGGATTGGCTTGGCCAATCCTAAACTGTTGCTTGAGTAAACCATACAGAAGTCGGGAGTCTTGCATATATTGGGAGCATTGTGTGTCAATTATTGGAAGTGCTGGGAATGACACTCTGGGCAAATTATTTCTGTTGACTCCTCTCACTTGTCTCTTCTTTTCCAATCCTGGTTCTCCACAACCAACTCTGTGAGCTAATCTAATATTCTTTCATGAAATTTCCTCCCAGGGTAAGTTAGCTAAACTCAGTTTCAAGTCTTTCAAAGCACTCTGATGCTATAGTTAGTAAATTAGCTACCATGTGAGTTGTAAACTAAGGAGAGGTATGCTGTGAGTCTCCAGTAACTTGGGTCCTGTGAGATTAAAGGACATAAGAGATGGTCTTTCTATACTTACATGGGTTAAAACTTATTTGTAACTGCATTGCTATGGAAATAAGCACTTTTTTTTTCATCTTACCAGTAAATCTACTAGGCTGTGTATATGTAAAAACTTCACATGAAAATTTCTGGATTTCTGACCATTATCTTGTGTAATCTAAAGTGGGATGATTTTATCAGTTCCACTGATTTAAACAGCTTTTTGATAGAAGGAAGATCATCTGAATTCTTAATTTGAAGAAAAGATTAGTTTTTAGTTAACTATAAACTTTTAGATAGCATCACAAGTAGAAGAGTTAATTTTCCTTTGTAAACTGAAGCCAGATGCACATTTTATTTATTCAGCAGAGTTTATCAGTTACCTTCTGTAGACTAAATACTGTGCTGTCCCTGTATTACACCAGGATAAAAAGAGGAATAGCCAAACATGTCATTCTCTATCGTCTAGGAACATTCAGTTTAACGTAGAAAACAAAGAATCAGATCAGTATAAGTCAGTATTTTGAGGAGGAGTTGGCTAACCTGACTGAGATATCAGATTGGGAAAGAGGAGGTAACATTTGGTACCGTATGCATCTTTTATATCCAGCATATTTCACACAGTGCTTGGCACACAGTAGGTACTTAGAATATGTTTGTGGAGTTAAGTTTCAACTGTACTATAAGAATAAAGAGTTGACAAGAGCCTAAATTAAAGCAGAAATGATGAAGATACAGAGAAAGAAGGCGGTATGATTTCTGATTGGAACAATATCAGGAGGCGTGGATAAATTCCAAAGTTTCAAACTCAGGCAGATTGATAGTTTGTCATCAACCGAACAGAGAACACAGAAGTTGGTTTGAGATCATTGGAATAATAAGAGAAATTTATTTTAGGTTTTGACTTGTTAAATTCAGGGTTTTTGAGGGAACATCTTTATGAGATTGTTCAGTATGCATTCAGAGAAACCTAGTCAGTCCTGGAGCTCCTGTAGAGGAGATGAAGATAAAATTTAGGATTCATTTAAATATTTGACACCTGAAGCCATAGGAGTGGGTGGGATTGCTCAAGTAAAGTGATAAGAATGTCCATGATGGGTCTATGAAGAGGTAATGTTTTTAAAATTGATATTTCTGGAGCTGATTAGATTTATTTGGAAGGTGACCCACTCAGCAGAACCAAACACCTCAACAGCCGGTCTCTCTGGAAGTAGGTGTGTGTCTTGATTTGCAGTGTAGCAGGTGCTGACTCTCTAACACTGTCCTTCTGTCTTCCTTTTGCTGCTTTCATCCCTGGCATGAGAGTAAAATGGTAGGGTGGACCCTACTGTCCTTGTGCCAGTCACAGCATTACTCTGCCCGACCGTTATATAAGCTCCCCCCTCCTCAGAAAGAAAGGCAAGGGTCCAGTGGGGTTGCTGCTTCTTCATTGCCTTTAAGATAGCAAAAATTACCTCAGAATGATCAGAGCCTCTTGCTATAGCTCTAAGAGACTGTCATTGGAGACTTCTCACAACTAGTCACAATTCCCAGTGTGGTCCAGGGAAGGGTCTATAGAAATCGTTCTTTCACTTCTGTCTCTCAGAAGACATCTAATTTGTGTGCTTGTGCAAGTTGGCTGCAATTTTTTTGCATTATTAGAACCATTACAGGGTTAATCTTTATAGATCTTCTTTTAATGCTTTGTACTTTACTTTTATATCCGTAATCACTGATACCCTTTATGCAGTGATATCTTTAGTTAAAAAGTCTTCCTCAGTATAAATTTAAATTACATCACCCAATCTCCAGTCTTCCCCCTTCTCCCCCACCAGGATATCTTGACTTATCTGTGATATGGCTGTTGAGCATCTGAACTGTGGCTAGTCCAAATTAAGATATACTGCAACTATAAAATACACATGGGCTTTTGAAGACATAGCATTAAGAAAAGTAAAATATCTCATTAATTTTTTTATTGAGTATATATTGAAATGATAATATTTTGGGTATACTGGGTCTGAGAAAATATTAATTTCACCGTTTTTCTTTTGCTTTTCTTAATGTAGCTACTAGAAAATTTTAAATTACATATGTGGTTGCATTATGTTTCTTTCGGACAGCACTCTTGTAGACGAAGCTACACCAAAGACAACCCCTTCCCACAACATACCCCAAATGAGTTGTCCCTGCTTGTGGATTTGTTAGTGATTGATTACTCCTATTTCTAATGTCACTGCCCAGTGCTGAAGCCTATGGTAATCCAGCAACAGTTCTGGTGATTTTTAAAGCCATCTTTGTTGATTACAGAGAATTTTGCAAAGGGCAGATTGAGGAAATAATTCACATTTATTGAGCTACTCAGAAGTAATACTTGGAACCAGTAAAATATCTGTTGGGGACCAAGGCAAGATGTTCTCTGTTTGTTTTGGCTATAATTTCTATAAAAATGACTAGTGGATTTTATAAAACACATTTTTACTTTCTACCTTGTTCCAAAATGGATTTTAAGTAGCCAATTTAATAAAGTAATTAATTGGTTAGCACCTTTTTAAGGAATCTACCAACAGAAAGATGGTATCTGTTATTTTAGGAAATGCGCTAGTCGAAATTCCAGTAAAATAAAAATTCATGTTCCTCTAGATGATTGCTGCTTATCCTTTCTTTGGTCTCTCTCCTGAGACCAGACCTCATTCATCTGGAAACAAAGCACTATCAGTCTGACCAAGGACAATCCATAAGAGGATCTCACATTTAAGAGTGCCTCACCTTTCTCAGATTGTGCTTTGAAGTTGAAAGTAAACATAGCCCCAGCTCCTTCTGCGTGGTACAAGTGTGTAGAGCCTAAATACCTTCTAACATGGGAACTTACTGTTTTAGGGAAAAAAGTGTTCAAAAATAAGTTGTAATTTTAAAAAAATAACTGCCTTCCTCTTTTTTTATGATGATAAAATCCTCCACTTCCTGGAGATACTTATTTCAATACAGCTATTTAAGGACTCCCTATATACATATGAGAAAGAATCTTCAGGTCTCAACCTTACTCCTACTTACTAATCTGCGGATTTGTATTGCTGGAGTGTGAGAATGTTTGATTTCCAGCATTTCTCTTTTTAAGTTTCTATGATTTAGTACCTACTATGTGTAGCACACTTTCTAGGGGTTTACGGGTGGGATAACACACATAAATACAGAATGGATGGACCTTGCTTTCAGTGATCTAAGAGGAAAATAGACATGTATATGGTTACATATAAAATGATTAAATCAATTCAGTCCAGTGGTGTACAACGTGCAGAGATTCTATTGAAGGGAAGGGATCAAAAAAGTCTTCTTGGAAGGAAGCATGAGGATTTCAAAAGGGCAAAATTATAGGGAAAGTGGAAGGGCTCAATATGAATAAAGGCCTGAAAAAAAATATAGTAGGTTCAGCACACAAGTCACCAAAGAGGGTGATTAAAGTGCAGGGAGTGCAGGAAGATGAAACCACATGGTAGATTAGAAACAGACTCCCCAGGCCCCCTTCTCCCAAGGTAGGGAGTCTGCACCCAGTTCTCTTGATATTCTGAAGGATTTTGAGCAGAGTAACATACTCAAATCCATGTTTGCTTAAGACAAAGACAAGCACTTTGAAAAATAATGGGTGGAAAGAGCCTGGTGTCAAAGAAACCAGTTTCACAGAATTCTGGGTTTTAGAAGGAGAGGTAAGGCCCTCTACTAAAGGCAGTGCTAACCGGAATAGAGGCTTGGATGGATCTGAAAAACCAGATTCGGGAAGTGACTGGAGAATGATGAAAGCCAACTTTCAGTAATTGCTGTTTAACTCTCCTAACAACCACCTGCTGTCATTACTCTTCCCGCTTTATACCTGAGGAACCTGAGGCACAGGGATGCAAAGAAACTTGCCCAAGAATACAAAGCCTTTGCTTGGAGGAGTTAAATTCAGTCCCAGGTAGTCTTGCCTGCGTCCAAGCTCTTAATTTCTGTTTCTCCCTGGATATGGAAGAAAAGCAATTCTGAAGTCATTTCTAGCCTCTTGATTCCACCAAAGGAAAGAGGAACTGTGTCCTTTACATCTTGGTGCTCACTGAAGGTTCTCTTTGAGGGTTTATTCTCATCTCATTCTACATGCTTTTCTTTAATAAGCTCAGGCATCCATTCCCATGACCCCAGCTATCCTCTCCTTGCCTGTGACTCCATGTTCTGCAGTCTTTAGTACAGGTACTCTGACCTGTACTATTGCTAGCTGGCTGTCCCCTCCTTGGGTATCCCACAAGCATGTCAGAGTAAACAGCCCCAAACCAACCTCATTAGTTGCTAGTAATGACATAACCGCGCTGTTTTTCAGCCCACCAAGTTGAAAACAAGGGTGTCATCCTGACCACTCTCACAGCCATTATCTTACTTGAACTAGAACCATCTCAGAATCTCATTAGCTCCCTTAAGTGTTCTTTTTTATTTCCCTGCCTTTTTCTGTTGACTTGCATGCATGCAATAACTACCTACCTGCCAGCCAACCAGTTGGCACACTTTGGAGGACTGTAAAGCAGCAAAAGACCAAAAAGTAGCTGTAAGAGGGAAAGGAGGAGAAAGAAAGTAGATAATTTCAGGAGGAGGGGGATAGTGCATATAAAACAAGAAATTTGCTAAGGAAATAACTCTCTGAGGTTTTAAAAAGCTTTGCAATAAAATTGAAAACCATTTAGCAAAGTATGTTGTTAGGAAAATTAGTAATATTCAGAAAATAAATGGGATAATGGGAATATAAATAACTTCTGAATATTTCCTCACTGATGAATTGACCTAATATGGACTTGGGTAGTTGTCTTTATTCTTGCTTTTTAGCCTTGTAAATAGTATCGTTTAATATGCGTTACTCTTTTATAGCCTGGTACTAGTTCAGCTGTTTATACGGGATTTAATTTAAAGTGAAAAAATAAGAGGTACATGGGCACACCTTTTTATTGAGAAAATGTTGTCTAGCCATGCAGTTGTAAATCAGTACCTAAAAAGCAAGGTGTATTTTTAAATAAGATAAATTTAATAAGCATCTTTTTTTATTAACCCAAACTTTAAAATTTGAATAAGGGTTTGTAAATGTTTGAGTTCTTATTTATATGCTGCCATGCATGTTTTTCTGTCACTGATATTGTTGGTACTATAAATAGTAGGTAGAGTTGAATGAGAACTGGTTTCATATAAACAACAAGGAAGACTAATTTCAGCCATTTCTCTTATTCAACTAGAGATTCAAAATATTGCATAGTAGTGTTTTAAAACTCTTTTAATTTTCCTCAAAATTATTTTTCTCTGATTTTTCTTAGTTTTCCTCAAACCGTTGTTACCTCCCTCCACATAACTCTCGTGTATAACTCAAGAAATTATTTTCTTAGTGTATGTACATTTATACCGTCTGTGCTTGCTTTTATGGATCTACTTGATTCCTAATTTTCTCCAAAAAGAAATAGTCTGGCATTTGTGGCTATAAATTACATAGAACCTTAATGGGTGACAGAAAGTTGCCTGTTTGTTGAATTTGATCATTAACACATTGGATACGCATTTTGGAAAACCAGAACTTTAAATATCTGCCCTCAAAGACATGCTAAGGAGGATCTTTCAGAAGCAGCCAACCGCTGGCCGGTGCTGAGCCCAGAGCCCCTTCGGTTCACGGCCCCTGCCTTGAGCCCGGTTCTCCTCGACGCTCCCTGGCTCTGGCTCTGCGGCTCGCCCACTTCTCTTTCCTTCCTGGCCCGCCCGTCAGCTTCTGACTTAATCATTCACCATCCTAATAGTGTATCTGTTTTTTTTTGTTGCCAGAGACTGGCTCTGTAGAGTATCGAATATTTGAAGGAGAGGGGACCCCTTTCTAGCCACCAGCCCTAATATTACTTTTTATTTTTCTATACACTAAAAACAATTTTGCATTTGTTCCCCTCCCAACTATGTCTAGCAGTTTACACATCCAGTGACTGGTTCCGGCACACAATTAGGAAGAAACAGATGTTTAGGAAGAAAGTACAAGAAAGAAACCTGAAAGGTGAGGGGGAGGGGGGCGGGCAGCTGAATGATTATAAAATTCCCGGTGCCTTCAACGCCGGGCCTCACGAACGAGCCGCTGCCCCGGGCCGCGGCGGAGGAGCGGCGGGGGCGGCGCGGGCCGCGGTTGTGCAACAAAGCTCTGGCGAGCCGAGCTCCCAGCAGGCACCGCTCCGCGCCGCCCTCCGCCCGCGCTCCAGGTTTCCCGGCAGGCAGCCCTCGCCCCGCCCCCGGCCCGGTTTCCTCCCCCTCCCCCGCACGTAGGCTGGCGGTGGAGGGGAGGGCGTGGGGTGTCTTCCACTCCTCTGGAGCCACGGCCGCGCGCCTGGGTCCCCGTGGCCATTTTCCCTGAACTGGACGGCCCTTGGGCCCTTTCTCTCCGTCCTTTGGTGGGGAGCTCGGGCAGCCGCCTGTGTAGCTTTCTGCAAGCCGGAAAACTGGCACCTAGCTAGGCGGTGCCAAGCGCACTGTCAGACATGGTTTTGTAAAGTTTTTGCTGACACAGCCTAACAGTTAAACGAAACACCCCAGCTGGACTGACGAAGGCGAAGAACGTTTTTCCTGTGCCATTTCTAGCCACAGTTCTACCCTAAATTGCTTCATTTGCCCCCTGACCTGCTACCGTGTGGCTTGCCAAGATCTGCGTGTTTTTATTTCCCTACTTATTTTGGTGCATCTCTCTTTCCACTCCTCCGCTGCCCCCCAAAGAAATACCACCACCCAACTTCCAGGGCTGGATGAGGTCGCAACTCGTTTTGCGCAATTACAACAAGTGCCTGGTGGTGGAAAAGCACAAGAAAGAGCTGGGGAGGAAGGACGCGGGGTCGGAGCAGAGGCCAGGCCTCTAAGCGTCGGGTGGGGCCGGCGCTTGTGGGAGGGGGGGCGGGGCCGGCGTGCCGGGGCCCGGTGAGAGCTCAGAGCCCTGGCCACCAAACAGGGTGTGTCACGTGCCAGCTGGCGGGGGGCGGGGCCTGCGGCCGGGGGCGGGGACGAAGCCGGGCCCAGGCAGCCGAACACTGGGTGGGACCCGCACCTCTGGGGGAGGGGCGGGACCTGCTTCCTGGGGCGAGGCCCAAGTTCAGAACCCAGTGGACAAGAATAGGGCGGTGCCAGCGAGTGGGGGGCGGAGTTGCACCGTAGGGGTGGGGTCAGCTCAGAGCCCAGGCTCCAAATGCAGGGCGGGGCCCCGTGCTGGGGGGCGAGGGGCGGGGTCGGCAGGCAGGTGGAGCCTGAAGCCAAAGCCTGCAAAGAATTCTGCTGGGCCAGAGGGTTGGGCTCAGCTGCCGGGAGCCAGTCTGGGGCTGCTTAAATAGGCATTTGTGGAATAATCCGGAGCGAAGTACGCGCTCATCAACCTTCCTTGGCGGGAAAGCCTGCTTACAGCATTCTTTAAAAAACTGAGAAAAGTCCAAGTTTGTCAAATTTTATCTCCTGCCTGTGTTTTCCTTTCTTGATTAAATGCTAACAAATCATTTCAGAATATTGCCTTTCTGCTTTTTCAGCCTTTCTCTGGTGAAGATTCAGACATCGTTCATTAAGTCTTATTGGTCACTTTCTGTAGTAGTTTTAAGTAGAATGTTGCAATCTGGACACCTTTGACGACATTTTCAGCTAAGCTAGATGACACATAAAACCGTAGTAGATTAATTAAGACATGCATTTAATTCAACTAGTAGTAAGCAATTATGGCCACTTGGTTTGTAAACTTCTTTTATTCCACTCAGTGGAGTATATAATTTTTAAAGTCTGTTTACTCTGTTGATACCACTTACATAAGTAGCTTACTATTTGATAGTGGGAGTTCTGCTTACTCTCAATCATACTCAAATTAACTGAAAATTAATGAAAGGAAATCTCCTTTAAAATGGAATCCAGAGGCTAGTGGGGGAGCTCTTAATGCCCACCACTTCTGATCAACTGCAGACGGGTAGGTAAAGAGACATACTTTGCAAATCCCTCCCGCTTTAGCTAATACTTCACTATCCCAGCAAGAAGGTTTTCTCCTCCCACAGCAACAGCTTAGCCAATGAGAGACTGTCCTAACTCGTGAGACGCCACTATACTCCCAAGAGTTTACTACATGAGACTTTTTGCAGCCCTTCCAGCTTCCTGCTTTCTTTTATAAAAGAATGTTCCTGTCCTTTGTTCTTGGGAGTCATCTATGGTTTGCCATAGCTTGCTTGTCCTGACTTGCAATTCTCTACTATTGCCTTTTTTTTTTTTTTTAAGATTATTTATTTGATAGAGAGCACACTCGCAGACACGAGGGAGGGTGCAGAGGAGAGAATCCCAAGCTCAAAGAAGAGCCCATGCGGGATGGATCCCAGGACCCCAAGATCATGAACCCATTGGAAATCAAGAGTCAGCCATTCAATCCAATGAGCCACCCAGGGGCCCCAATTCTTTGCTATTTCCATTACCTTCTGATGTAAAATATCTGGCAGTTTTATTTTTAAGGTTAGCACAATTCAATATGGGGACTCTTGAAATTATAAGTTGATGATTTATTATGAGAATATAGTTTTGAGTTCTATTCTGCCTGTACATCAGTATTGATAAAATAAGAAGTGAGTGTTCAGAAGATTATAAGAGAAATGGCTTTCAGTAGTTCTGCTTTTGTGTCCTGTAAAGTTACGGTGTTTGTGGTACAGGTGAATGTGCATCGTATTTTCACTTGTGTATACAAACAAGAGATTAATTTAAAAAAATAGATTGTTTCAGGGACATTTCTAACCTTGATCAGGTTGTTGCTCACTTACACACTTGCCAGTTCGGTTTTAAATTAAATTAAATCCAAAATTCTTTGAGTGTTTTTTTACAAGAGGGGAGTCATATACCCAGATACAATGTTGTAATCCCCACCCCTTCTCACATTATAGTGAGTAGGGAGAGCGAATGCCATGTTAGGATAAAACCTGATTGGGGGCCATCTGTAGGCTAAGACTAGCAGCTCTTTTTAGGTTTTGGGCTACAATCTTGTGTAATAGTGGTTAAATTGATTTAGGTGTGTGAGCTTGGGGTTGACAGTGTTTACCTCCGTAGCTTTGTGAGTATTGAGTTAATGGAAAGGCTTAATTTTCTGTATATCTCGGAAATGATATGTATAATTGGAAAAGAAAACAGGACAAATTCTTTCACATGAGCTGGTGGAATTTGAAAACGGTACATTAACTGAATCAAAAACAATTTCACCTGTCATCCTCCCACATATTCTACAGGTAACTGACACTCCCCCAACTCCATTGGTGAAAATATATCTGAAATTATAGGTACATCAAGCTTTATTTAGGATTTACCACTCTAATGTTAACTGGAAAGTCTTGGATTTTAAAAATCCTAACCCAATTAAGTGTTAGCACAAAAGACATACCTATTTGGATAGTCATTTATGCCCAGTCTCTCCTCAAGAGCACAGTTTCTATTTGCTCTAAGCATTTGCCTGGTTTACAGCAAAATTCTAAAGTCAAACATTGCCCTCCCAGTATCCTAGTGAGTATGAGATTCCTGTATCCACCCTCCCCAGGGCTCTCAAAGGGACTCTGGAAGTAAATAATTTAAGTGAGATTTCAAGCAAATGTCTGATTTGACTAATTTTGCATTCAGATTATAGATAGGGCTCAAATATACGTATGCAGACAGGCACATGCATGCGTATGCACACATGTTAAAAGAGTTATCTCAGAGGTTATTATTTTTACTTTTAACTTTTGCTCATCTCCTCTTTTTTAAAATAGTGAATTTCTATGAATCATAATCGGTAACAACTCTCCCAGTTTAAAAAAGTAAAACATGGCATTGAGCTCGCATTTCATATGAGTAGTTGTATCTGCCTGTGCAGGGTTGTCACTGAACTCCAGAGCTTCTTTCAGGAGGACAAATTTGTTTTACATTTTACTTAAGTTGTACTTTGCTTTGTGGAAGCTCCTCTTGTGACCCTTCTATCATGAACACAATGATAGTGCAGTTTAACTGTTTCAGCAACTGACGTAGTGTTCATCCCAAACACTGCTAAAAAGATTTGATTCAAGATCTTTCTGTTCTTAGGCTTTTAATTATTAGTAGCTGGGATTTTCCATGTCCAGACCAGGGTTTAACCTGGTACCATTGACATTTTGGGCCTGATAATTCATTGTTCAGAGGCTATTCTGTGCATTGATTGTAGTATTTACCCACCAGACACCAGGAGCAAACCCCACCCCAGTTCTGATGACGAAAAATGTCTCTGGACATTGTCAAATATCCCCTAGATTGAGGAGAGAGGGGGCACACCAAATTGTTTCTTGTTGAGAACCACTGGTTAGACAAAACTTAAATTCATTGTAAATCCTTGGCCAAAACTGTTTATAAACTTTTCGTAAAACAGGACACAAATGAATGAAACATGACATAAATAAAACTAGCTAAGTAGCTAGTTTCTTTTCAAGTTTGGTTGTACATTGTTTATTTCAGAAACCTAATTTTTGCTTAAAAAGCTGTGAAGTATTTGTATGAACAAAACAGAGTCTACTTAATAAAAAATGTTGAAAGAACCTACTGAGAGTAGATGTTTCACACATTAAAAATTTAGCTTTTCAACCTTGAGACTGTATTTCAAGCTTTTGCTACTTTTTAAGTAGAAAATACTTTCATGGTATAAGTTCAGTAACTCTCCTAGAGTTATTGGGGCTGACTTACCAAGCAAATGTAAATATGTGATCCTTTAAGAGTTTTTTAAGATTTCAGTTTTAAAAATTGAACTTCAGGATTTCTGAGCTAAAAGCAAAGGTACAATTATGAAGAGGGAAGTATCATGCTTCACATCTGAAGGTTGTATAATAGTTTCTTGTCTGAACTTGTACATACTACTTTAGCTTTAGTGTTGACTGTACTTTTGATTTTAATTCAATTTGATGGTTTCCATGTTGGGGAGTTCAAATTTATAGGCCATTGTATTGAATAACAACATATTTTTATTAGACACATGATTCCTTTCTAACTTCCTTTCTAATTCCTTTCTAACTTCACAAAACAACCTGTAGTTGTTTCTACCTGACGAAAAAATTTCAAGAACCCCAAACTCCCCACCCCCAAAGAAAAAATCTGGCAATTCCCAAATCATGCAGAAATCTCTAGAAATTATCCACTGAAAATTTCAATTCTGTGATCTAGAACACTTTATGAAAACAAACCAAAACAAAAAGGTGTACTATACAGTGAAAACCAAAGGCATTTTGAGGATGAGAAACTATGGAGTATTATTTCAATTTTTATCTGTATCTTTGGAAAAGGTAACATTTTTTGAGTACTATGGATTACTGCATTGTGAAATGCAAAACAAGATAACATATAAAAAAAGTATTCTTACAGAATCTGAAATTAGTTGTAATAGAACATTTTTATTACCTCAAAAAATGTCCCTTGCACCTTTATAGTCAGGCCCTCCCTCCATTATACCCAGCTCCAGGCAGCCACTGATCTGTTTTCTTTCCCTGTAAATTTGCCTATTCTAAAATGTTACAGAAATGAAATCATACAGTAGATAACCTTTTGAATCCAGCCTGTTTTACTTAGCATAACACTTCTGAGATTCATTCATGTTCAGTTAATTTCTTTTTTATTGATGAGTAGTTTTCCATTGTGTACATGTGGTCTGTAGTTTTATCAGTTCACTAATTGACAGACGTTTGCATTGCTTGCAGTTTTTGACAATTATGAATAAAGCCTCAATAAATACTCTCATGTCCGCTTTCATGTGAACATGTTTTCTTTTCTCTCGGGTAAACACCTAGAAGTGGCATTTATGGATCATGTGGTAAGCTTACTTTTACCTTCTCTACCAAACTCTTTTCCAAAGTGGCTCTATTATTTCGCCACAATTAGATTATTTTTAAAAATCAGTCCTCATGTTTGAATCCCATGTTTCTTTACAAGTTACTCTTTTTTTTTTTTTTTTTTTTGGCCATGTATTACTGCTGACTGTGGTGGAATCAAAGAATTCTTCCTCGGTAATTTCTTCTTCAGGGGAGCCCTGTAATCACATCACTAGTATTTTAGAAAGTGACTTCGCTATTTCGTGTCAAGACATGCGTCTTGACAGGAGGCAGCTTTTCTTAATAAAGCAGTTACCGATGAGTGTCACAAGTGTGATGCCCTCCTTCTCTTCCGGGCCAGTCTTTGGTCCATAGCTGTGGCGATTCAGCTTTGTGTTTGCTGCTTCCATTCTGACCTGAGTCTCACGTGTCCTCCCAGACACCAGTTCTTCAGTGAGCAGAGGAGTGTTCGTAATGTTCTCCTTGACTTTTTTCTGTACTAAAATGTCCATCTCTTGAATTACCAGTATTTTTCGACTGTTGAAGACTCGACATTCTTTAGAGATGAGTCCTTTATTTTCATTCTGGAAGATTAATATTGAACAATTTTGAACTCAAAAAGGCATTAAAATGAACCCAGTAGCAAAACACAACCAATACCTATTTTTGAAGGCTTCCTCTTTTTCTTGTACAGTTTTTTTTTTTGTTTAAGAAGATATATTTGTTTTGGAGAGAGGAAGAGGGGGCAGAGTTGAATAGTGGTCTGCTGACAGTTACTTGCCTTGAAAACTTCAACTCTTTTTTCTTAATTTGCCCCTTCCAGAACTTCCTGTACTAGCCTCAGTTTCCTTCACATACTTACACCCTTGGCTTAGAAGTTTTGTTCTTGTTGTCCTCAGTAGATAAGGCTGTCTTACACAGCTCCTGGGAGGGGACAGAGGAGGTGACATGATTAGTGGGGGGCCAGTTTAGGCTCACTTGTTTGGACGAATACCACTTTACGAACTATGAAAAGTGGTTGACTTCCCTAGAGACTTCTTTCTTAGGTTTACAGTTACTAGCTTACCTCATTAAATCAGTAGATTCTTCAAATAAGTTCCATCCAAAGCAAAAATAAGATTTCAAGTAAAAGGTAAAGTTTTGTGGTGAAATTTAAGTATAACTAATCTTAGGTTCTTCTTCCTCTCCTTACTAAGTTGCCTCTCTGTTCCAACTTGATCATCAAGATAGCCCTAAACAACTTAATTTAAACTTTAAAAGGCCTTAAAGATACACAGTAATAAAAGTGTTATTGTCACCACTATTCCAGTATTTCAAAAACCAGTGTATTTTGGTAGAAGTATTTTATGGTAAAGAATTTTTTTACATCTGCCATTTTTTTTTTTTTTTTTACATGCAAACCCTGGTGACAGAGTTGGGGGTACCGGGACATGTGGACAGAAAAAGAGAAGGTGGAAGAAAGAGAAACCAGTGACACATAATCAAATTAATAATGTATAAAGAGCTATTTGGGGCAACAAAAGAAGTTTAATTTGTTGATCTACAAAAGTATTTTTACTAGCTTACCTAATTAAATCAGTAGATACAAAATATTTTTGTTTTTAAAACACCTTTTCATTCTAATCTAATCACTTTAAATCATCTTTGTTGCACTCCCTACCCTTAGATACACTGAGACACTTTCCCATGGCCTTTATCTGTGGGTCTGCACAGTCTGTCTGTAGGACCTCGTTTGCGTACTAATTTTATAATAACTTTCAACTTGCTTTTCTGAGCCAGCCTTAATGGTGGGTAGGATTGGGAAAGGGGGTTAAAGTATGGTCAAATAGTAGTTCAGCTAAGTTTTCAGTTTTATTACCTTAGTAGGTTTATCTAGTTAATATATATATATATATTTTAAGATTTTATTTATTTATTTGTGAGAGAGAGAGAGAGATAGCGAGAGATAGAGCATGAGCAGGTGGGGAGAGGGAGATGGAGGCTCCCCACTGAGCAGGGAGCCTGATGTGGGACTTGATCCCAGGACGCTGGGATCATGACTTGAGCAGAAGGCCGACAGTTAACCGACTGAGCCACCCAGGCGCCCCTCTAGTTATTTTTAAAATTAAAAATTTTCCTCATTATAAAATGTATTTTAAATTAGAAAAAAAAGTTTGTATTATTGGCTTGTTTTTAGAGCATTTGAATTTATCAAACTGTGGTGTAGTAATTTTATATATAGTATAGTAAATGTGATACAATTTTAATATCAATCTATATATGAATGAGTAGATACTGGGGTAAACAGGGAGGTGTTGCTTAAAATGGTGTTGAATTATGACAGTTCACAATGAATATGATACAGTGGGAAATGAGATAATAGAATTATTTCAGTTTTTATGAAGTTTAGATAAACTACCACTTAGTGTTTAAAAGTTTTTAGTTCTTAATAAGAAATAGATGTTAACTTGAAGTATGCAGATGAGGCACTCACATACAAATGATAATGTAATAAATAGTGTTTTACTGTACATGTATTTCCTACTTTAATAAAATATTATTTACAGAAAGATCTAAGGGTGAATATGAAAGTGTTGCTTTTATTGGAAGTATGATCTGTTTTCAGAAGTTTTGTTCACAAATTTACCTTATTTGTATACACGTGTTATATTAGGAAAGCTAAGTGAAATCATGCATAGATACACTGATCTATATTTTTCATGATTCCATAGCCCGTATTTCTTGATAAACACTGGAAGTATAGAATTGATGAACTTTTCTACATGTGATGTTTTTAGGTATAGCATTCTGAATGCCCCCAGACCTACACATATGTTGGTCATGTAACTGATGTGGTGATACTTGAGCTCCTATTGCACTTTGTATCAAGGAGATCATCTCTGGAGTGGGCATGGTATGGTGACCCTGAAGCCTGCTCAGTGCCAGTGTTCGTCAGTAGAATTTATGCCTGTCAGTATTCTTCACACTGATGACCTGCCGCATGGGCAGGGCATTCGTAACCACCTGCTGTGTTGTGGTCAACCAGCCTAAATGCAGAGCTGAAATTGACTTTTAAAAATTAAATTTGGAGGGTGCCTGGGTGGCTCAGTTGGTTGAGCGACTGCCTTTGGCTCGGGTCATGATCCTGGAGTCCCGGGATCGAGTCCGCATCGGGCTCCCTCCTCGGCAGGGAGTCTGCTTCTCCCTCTGACCCTCCTCCCTCTCATGCTCTCTCTCTCTCTCTCAAATAAATAAATAAAATCTTTAAGAAAAAATTAAATTTGGAAAGATTGTGAGCTGTATGTGGTCTTTGTAAAATATTTACTGTAGTCATTTCTTGGTACAGTACAATGCTAAGAGAATCATTACATTTTAATTCAGGAATAGGGAGAGAAGAGTCTTATCTTTGAGGGACAGCCTTCATTGCCATCAATTAAAAAAAAAATTTTTTTTTTAAGGAATTTAAAATTTACTCTTGGCTAGGGCGCCTGGGTGGCTCAGTTGGTTGGGCGACTGCCTTCGGCTCGGGTCATGATCCCAGGGTCCTGGGATCGAGTCCCACATCGGGCTCCCGGCTCGGCGGGGAGCCTGCTTCTCCCTCTGACCCTCTCCTCTCTCATGCTGTTTCTCTCTCGCTCACTCTCCAATAAATAAATAAATAAAATCTTTAAAAAAAAAAAAAAAATTTACTCTTGGCTAGAGAGACAAATGCATCAAATACATATATGTCATATATGTCATCATTAAATACAGTAGCACTAGTATGTAATGCAAGGATGTATATCATGAGCCAAATGGTATGTACATAAGACTTTAATGTATGTAGTTATATTAGGTGGAGCATGTTTTAAATCGTTATATCTATACATATGACATAGTAAGCTATATTAAATTTGGTTTCATATTTATATTTTGATGGTGTTACAGTTTTCAACCCATTCACATGTATACATTTATTCCTTCAATGGTTACTTATTAAAAAAAAAAACAAAACACACTTACTTATTGAGCCTCTACTCTGTGTCAGGTGAATGAGATAGCAAGGTCCCTGCTTTTGTGAAGTTTACATTTTAGGGATGAACAATCAGATTTCAGGTGGTTATACAGGAGAGGAAGAGGGGCTTTCTGAGGATACAACCTTTAAATCGAGGTGGGAGTGATGTGAAGGGAACCAGAAATGGGAAGATCTGCTACACAGTGTTCCAGGAGGAGGCAGCAGCAAGTGCAAAGGCCCTGAGGTAAGAAAGGGCCATTTTTAGGAATGGAAAGGAAGCCAGTGTAGCTGAAACATTGTGCATAGAGGGAAAGAGGTGGGTTGGGGATCAGTGAGGCAAGCAGGAGTCCCACTGTTCAGCTGCTTGTGGACCACAGTAAAGAATTCAGATGGAATTTTATGGTCTTGGAAAATTTCAAATAGGGAGTAGAGATGGAGGAGGACTTGGTATGTAGATATGTAAGAGCTTTTAGAATTGCCTTTATGATCATAGTGTTCTTGTGTGGAACTCTGCCAGTAGATGTATGATACTCACAGTTCCCTGATGTCAAGTTGTGCAGTGTGTTAGCTTTTGCTGTGCAACAGACCAGCCCTTAACTTAGTGCTTGGAGCAGCCACCATTTATTTATCCTACAGTTGGACAATTTGGTCTGAGCCCGAGTTGTTCTGGTTTCTGTTGGGCTCATTCTCCCTTCAGTCAGCTCCTGATCAGCTAAGTGGCTCTAATTCTTGGAGCTGACTGGCTTTTAGTTAGGGTGATATGGTAACAGAACCATTATGTCTCTTATCCTCCAACAGACTCATCTGGGCTTGTTCACATGGTAACTGGTTGACTTGCAAGAGAGTGATTAGAAGAAGTATGCATTGCCTTTTGAGTCTTAGACTTGAAGGTGGTACAGTATGATTCTGTAGCTGCATTCTGTTGATCCAAGCAAATCTCATGTCCAGCCCAGCTTAAAGGGGTAGAGAAATAGATTCCACCTTCTGGTGGAAGAGGTTGTAAACTCACATTGCATAGTGTTGGCTATTTTTACACACTTTATTTCACACTCAAGGCCTTTTTTCTCTGAGCCATCATGAGTTTGTGATTGCTTTGTGAATCTCATGTGAAGGTATCCTCGCTCAGAGAACTGAGTTAGAAAGAGAAGTGTGATCCTAATGGTGACAACTTTTGTTTTAAGTTTAATAGCCTGGGATATGAAGACATAGCTAACATCCTAGTATATAGAAGATTACGTGAGCATAACACTTGTAGTCAAAAGCATAATTATAACATCTCCACTGTTTGTCTTGAAATCATATTACACTGTATTTAGTATAATAGAAATGGTCTTTGGTTGCAGAGATGAAATTTAGCATTGCTATTAATATTTACTGGTTCCCTAACTAGAGACAGGCTTTTAGTTAATTTTAAATACATTCAGAGAGTGGTGGTTCTACTCAGCAACATTTAGCAGTAGAAGGCATCAGTGTGTGTTCTTTTACCAGCTAACAAACACTGAGCGGTTTCAGCAAGCTGTGTCCTTGAGTTGTCATGTGGCCTGTTCATGCTAATAAGGAGAATGAGGAGAATTAATAAGAGAAGAATGCTGGCAGGGTTTTGCATGGTTTTTTTTAAGCGTTCATTTTTTCAATGGATTACAAAACGTAAGAAAATAATGAAAAATAATAGTAATAATAACAAGCAGTAATAATAAAAAGACAAAACAACTTCCTTGCTGGTTAAAATAAAACTTTGCAACCCCGTGTGAGCTGCTATGTGGTTGGGACTGTGAGGGAGAGAGGAGGGGAGGGTGAGGGAGGGGCTTGTCCTACAGTTTAAATTGTCATAAATCCGGGGACATGGTTTTAGAGAGCAATTTATTAATATCTGCTTCTCCTTAATGGTATATGGCTCTTTCTGGCCCAACCAAAGCAGACACGGCAATCTTTGTAAGTAGGACAGTGTTTTCATGCCTCAAACACCAATCTAGGCAAACATTATTTTTTTCAAGAGCATCTGAAATTCTCAGTGATTTACTTGTGGACAGATACCGTGACTGCAAATTCTATCAGGTTCTTGTGGACTGTTATCAGTCTCCTCCGCTCAATTCCCATCCCCCTTTAGGTTGAAGACCTCACAGGTAAGTTTGCTTTTCCCATCCCTACCTGGAATTGGAGGCCAAATGTGTATCATTTTAATGTTTAATTATGATAAAGATGTGGCTTCTCTGATCACGGAAGAAAAGGTAGTGGGTCATTCTGCCCCATAGTTACCCAAATGAGAAATTAAAGCTGACTCACCTCTTCCCTTGTTATTTCAAAGTAAGGTATAGATGGGTCATGTATTTAAATGTGAAACATGGAAGTCAAACATATTAAAAGGAAACATGAATGAATATGTAAAAACTCCTGGAGTGGGGAAGACATTTTTGCGCATGGCACATAAGCTAGAAGGCATGCAGGAAGCAAATGGATAGATAGAAATATTTGTAATGCCAAACTCCTGTTTTTAGTCCTACTTTTAAAATCTAACAAGTTTATAAGCATTTTCTTATGATACAGAAGACTTCCTGAACAGTGAGTTTTTTATGAATATGGAATGGTCTATATAGGAAATACCATACTTTTTTAAAACTATTTTTGTACATTTTTTTCTAATTTGTCATTATTTTTCAAGTAATGGCATAGCACACATACTTTATAATTTATAAACAGTTGATCACCAACTAGATCATAAAGATAGATTTCTCTAGAAATCGATTATGACATTTACTTACATTTCTGTGATTATTTTTTACATTAGACATTTTTTATGTTATTGGCTTATTTTGTTAACTACTTTTAATGAACAAGAAACACATGCACATGGTGAAAAAAATTCTAAACATTGTAAGACAAAATACAATGAATATTAAGTTCTCTGCCTTCAGGTAATCACTGATGTGTCTCTTACATATCTTTCCAGAAATGGTCCAAGTATATCAAGCATATAACCCACCCCCACTTTTTAAAGAAATACAGATGTTAGCTTACTGTGCACACTGTTCTGATTTTTCCCACTTAATGTAATATCATAGAAATCTTATGTGCACACATAGATTTACCTCCTTTTTAACAGTAATATAGTATTCTATTGCTTGGCTGTATGATAATTTATTAAACACTCCCTTTTTTTTTTTTTTAAAGATTTTATTTATTTATTTGAGAGAGAGAATGAGATAGAGAGAGCATGAGAGTGGGGAGGGTCAGGGGGAGAAGCAGATTCCCTGCTGAGCAGGGAGCCCGATGCGGGACTCGATCCCGGGACTCCAGGATCATGACCTGAGCCGAAGGCAGTCGCTTAACCAACTGAGCCACCCAGGCGCCCTAAACACTCCCTTTTTGATGGTCATTTGGTTGGAGGATATTTTCAGCTTTTTACTGTTATAAACAACTCTGGTAAACAATTTAGTAAATATTTTTTGCACTTGGATATCAGTAGAATTATTAGCTTAACACTTAATCATGTGCATATACATTTTGATGGATACTGCTAAATTGCACATTATTCTAACATATGTTCTCATAATGAGTGCAAGGCTATGTAGTGGTCTCCCATACCCTTACCAATATTATAATTATCAACATTTTTAATCTTGGTAATCTGTAGTGAGAAAATAGGATAATGTTAAGAGTTTGGATTTGCATTCCTTTAATTATGAATAAGATTCTTCATATATGATTATATATCATCACTGTCACTTTACTTTTTTGTGACGGTGTGATCCTGACTAGGAAAAAATGTTTTTCGTTAAAATAGGACATACTTTTGGCATAGTTTTATTTTAATGGAAGCACTGCTGGATATTAGTATTCTGTGCTTTATAGGTGAAAGTAGAAAGGACTTCAGAAGTGATTCAAGAAAGAAAAGTCCAACCAATTTCACTTCCAAATTCGTGAATTCACATTTTCCTGATTTTCTTGATGGAATGATTGGAGATTAAAGTGGTTTGCTTTGATTTTGGTAGAGGTCGGGCTTAGTAGGCTACATGGGAGAGACAGAAGCCACTGGAAGGTTTTGGGCCAAGCAGAGTATGAGGACTGTCAGTGGTCTGGCTGCTGCTGAACTTCCTGGGTGATTTTCAAAGTCCTCTACAGACGGAATCCTTTTAGGCACTGGTATTATAAAGTGTTGACGGTAGCATCATTTGAAATAACAGGATCGAATGGAAAGGGTCTTAGGAAGCCCCTGCGTTGCTAGCCTGCCCACACCCCTTCACACCTTGCAGCTCAGGACCCCTGACAGGTTCTCTCCCTGTGATGCAGGTGGTGCTTTTCATCAGGGTGCTCTGTCTTTGCATTTGTTACAGCCTCTGTGTGGAGAGAACATTGGCTATCGTGTCCTAAGTTTACATTGCATAAAACCTGTGACCATTTTTTCCGGGTGGTTTTTATAATACGGCCAGTTTTAAATCTCCCCAAACTGAAGTTTAAAAAGAAAAATGGCACCGTGAATAATCTCATCTGGTCATTTTCGAATATGAATTTATTTTTTAAATGAACGTTTAAATACATTTCATTCAGGGTTTTTTTTACCTGAGTAAAATTAGGCACTTTTTATCTCTTACAGTAGCGTTAAGCACAATGCCTTGTATGTGGTAAATATCCAGAAAGTCTTTGTTAATGAGTCAGGTCAATGTAAACCGTCAACATTCTCTCTTCCCAGTGTATTATTAAGTCTTTCCACTGAGATGTACTAATTTTTTCCAGTTGTACATTTCTGTTTTAACTTCAAATTGTGACTATTTTATAGCCAAATTAAATTTGATGATAATGGTTGGTTAGTAGCTAAAATCCCATCCAATAAACACAAATCTACAATATATATATTTATAAAAGAATTACAGGTGTTTTAGGCTTATGAAATATGAAATACTGACTTTCTTTTTTAAAAGATTTAAATTGATGACGAAAGGAAAAAAGCTCAGCTGATCTCTGCTGATTGTTAAGGTTAATGACTGCTACCTGAAAATTTTATGTGAAGGTTGAAATACTCCCTTACTCCCACTAGAGGGGGATTCCTTCCAACTTAGGTAAAAATGCTCTTAGATCCAACATGAAAACCTTTGTATGACATTGCTCTTTGTTTTTTAGTAAATTGAAGTTGATTTCGTGTTTTTAAAAACCAGCTGTTTTTGTGTTGGTATTGAAATACAAAATCTTTCAGAAACGGAAAATATAAAATACAGTTCAGTAGAACAAGAGTGCATATATGTGTAAACCATAGTGCTTTTCAATAAAACAAAATACACTTTTTAAGGTAGTCTGATGAAATTGGTTAGTACTTAGGAATTGCAAACCTCTTCAGCCTTCCTGGAGATAGAATGTGGGTTGGAGGATGAGGCTGACCTTTTGAAATCCACTGCCTTCCTCCAGTCTCCAAGGCCTGTTTTGTCTCTGTCTCCTGACAGAGCTGCCCGGACAGTTCCTAAATTCCACTTGAAAGCTTTGGTTTTGTTATTATCTCAAGTTTTCAAATATATCGAAGCCAAATCTTTAAATAGATTTCTATATGCTATTGAATTTTCTTGCTACTTTGACTTTTTATAATATGTTAAACGCAGAACTCACTTGGGGATGGTTTTTGCAGATTTAAACTTCTAATATATTTTAAAAATAGTTGTATGCGTATTAAAATATCACATCAAAAGGGTGAATGTACCTAACATTAGTATATACAGATATGATCTATGTATATAATTGAAGATTCAGCGAATTTGTTGTTTGTCCTTTGCCTTTAACTAAAGTCTTCAATGTTGATTAGAGGTTTTGATGTAAAAATATTTGAGATTAGTAATCTAGTGTTGTGAAAGACAGGATTTAGGAAATTCAAAAATATGTAAATTGCCAATAACTGTTGCTGCGCACCCCCCGCCCCCCAAACAAAGTCTATAATAAGATCTTGCTTCTAAATCTAACAATTAGCTTTGGAAATCAAAGTGTAAACAGACATGCTGTCAGTGAGTCTTATAATGATTTTGCACTACAGTTGATCCAACATTTCACATTTGGTATCAGCAACATATGGTTTTCGTCAAAATGAGGCTGGTCATCCTCCCAGTACCTAATCATGTGTTTCTCTTGCTTTATGCCCCAGTCTCTGTCAGGTACCAGGTGGTGGGGGAGCCTCACTGTCAGCCAAGCAGTTGGAGAATACAATTCCTTCCTCATTTCTTTTTTGACCCCTTTACTTTTGTACTGGATGACAATCTTACTGAAATGATCTTCCTTTCTGTATTTCCTTCCCTCAAGGGAAGAATCCAATTTTGTTTTATAGCAAGATACATTGGACAGGCCTGTGTGCCTTCTACTTAAACACCTACCACAAAGGCCTAGTTTTAAAAGGCTGAAAACTCACAGTGTAGCCAGCAAGTCTGATATTACTGCTCTACCCCCGTCTTCTGCAGACACTTAAAAATATTCATATTCTGTGCCTTCTTTCCTTGCTCTTTTCCATCATATATTGGTACTTTGTAGTAGTCAAAGTTAAAAGCTTTACACACCAGACTGAACAATTATGTTTAAAAAACAGTAATTATCAATACACGTCTTGTTCCATGCAGCTTTTTAAATTCATGTTAATGAGCTCTGTCTTCTCATGCACAAGACTGACAGGCAATTTTGAAGTTTTGCCATCATTTCACAACTTGTTGCTTAGACTCTGCCTGTCTTTTCCTGAGTATTGCTTTCAGGCACTCTTGCTCTGCAACATTCCAGAGACTCAGGACTACCCACTCTGATGGGAGCAGGACAAGAAATTACTAGCAGCTTCATAAGCATGATGAAATTGCTTTACGAAGCATACTTTCCCCTCACTGTCTGTCAGTAAAAGATCAAAAAGTATGCAACATCTTGTGATTTAACTGAGAAGGATTGATTCTTCTGACTTCTAGATCATTTTGAGGAACTTACACCACCACTTCGACATGATGGCAAATACATGCATTTAATAGGGGCTCGCCCTGTTTTAAATCTGGAATCCAGGGCAGTGACCTGTGTTTATCCCCAATCAACTCTTGAAGAGAATCCCAGATCTCTCTTTCTTGATGTCTGACGTAAATTGAATACCAATTTTCTCCAAACTCGTAGTTCCAGGCCATGCCTGTGTCTGTGGCTAGACTCAAAGAACGTTTTTGAGAGTGCCTAAATTATTTTTTCCTTATGATTTCAGGTTGAAGTCTTGACCTCGGAGGATACCGCCTTTGGACTCAAGGTGTGTAGTCTGATGTAGCTTATTGGGTAGGTTTCATCAGCTCCCCTAAGTGGATTGGAAGCCTCAACAGATAGGACTTGTTTTTATTATCAAATGCAGAGATTCTAGAAGTCTTCCAGGGTTTTAGATTTCCCCTCTATTGTGATTAAGATTAGACTATGGTAGTATTTTCTTTACCTTCTTTATTTGTTGTCAGGAATATAAGAAATAGTACAGGAAACCAAGAGTTTCATTTAGTAGTAACCGATGTTTAAGTTTGGATTAGCTGTGGAACAGGATTTACGCAATGGCTCCCAGTCGGGGGAGGGCACTGCAATACCACCCTGAATGTTACCAGAGCGCTGTTTTGGTTTGCCACTCCACTTTCATTAATCCATTTATTCCTTATCCCTGCTTCAAATATTTATTGAACCCCCACGTTCAATGTGACTACATTAGTTGTAGTGACTACAACTAAATTAAATCCCAGTTCCCGCCCTTAAGTTGCTCACAATCAGTTGGTAGGCCTATAAAGAGATCAGTTGTCCCGTAATGTGGTTGGTTGTCTCCCTGCTAGAAATGTGTGGAGGATTGAGGGAGTGGGCGGGGCAGAGTGGGAAGGCATTCCAGGAGCTTGATCCCTTGAGAGATGGATTATATTTAGGCAAGCGAGGAGGACAAGAGAAACGAGAACTATTTTCAGGTCAGAGGACAACCGTGAAAAAAATTCAGAGGGAACAAAACTAGTTAAATTCTGCCTGTGTGGCAAGATTGGAGGTTGAGGAGGTTAAAGATTTGAATTTTATCTATAGAAAATGCGAAGCTGCTAAAAGATTTTAAGCCAAGTAGTGGTTAGATTTACAATTTAGATGATTTTGGTCACTTTGTGGAGGATGGATTTGCCAGAGACCAATGAAGGGCAGTTGAATGGATCAGGTGGGAGGAAGTGCGGACCTGGGCTAGTACAGTGGAAGAGGAAAGAAATCCTTAGGAAATGAGTCTTCGGGCACCTGGTGATCATTGGGGTATGCAGGATGAAGAAGGCAGGGGAGCTGAGAAGGAGCCAGAGGAAGAGATGGTCTGTCACATGGAGAAGGAGCACGCAGTGGGAGCAATCCCAGATACCTTAGAATTACCGTCTTCCGGACCTGTTGTGTTTTATTGGAATGACTTGCCTTTTGGACATATTTGCTAGTAATTCTTAAACCATGTTAGGAAATTGATAAGAGGCACTTATTAGGGAGTCTGACTTCATTTTCATGTACAGGTATAGAAGTACAGTGTAGGTGCCATCAATTACTTTGGAAGTCAGAAGTTGAGGAGAACAGTTGGTGGAAACTTCAGAGCCCACAGTATGGATGATTACTCTTCCCTGACCCCTGTATGTGCTACATCTTTGGCTTAAAACTAAAAATTAGGTGTTTATATTTTTTCCAACTTTTTCTCTTCTTTCCATTCTAGGTGCTTGGCATTTTATTAGTACAGTTTAATAGTTGTGCTGCAACTATAGGTGGATGGCATTGTAATACTAGCAAAATCAAAGCCGTTCTGAGGTTATAAGCTTAGCAAGGTTTACGTCATAAATGAATATGAACTAAAAGTAAAAAGATAAGACTTTATAAATATTTAGATATTTGGTAAACGAACTCAAGTTTTACCTTAACATATTTCTTCTATTTCTGTATTTGTCAAAAATGACTAAAGAATATCTTAGTTATAAATAGATCTCATTCCATATTATTTGCAGTATTTAACATATCGTCATCGTTTGAATTTTTCATTTTTTATTTAATGCCCAGCATGCATGCAGAATATTCATTGCATATTTAATAAACCTGTAGGGTCAGATCTTGTGAACTCCTCTCCATAAGCCTTCATACTTACTGAGTAGGCCCAGTATTAGGAAGATTATTGTACCAGCAGCACTCATGGTCTGCCCCACTGTGTAGAAGGCTTTGCATTTGTTTTATGGCTAAACTAGCAGATTGCTTTTGAACTCTTAAATTCAATTTGGAGAGACAATAGTTTGAAATTTTTTCCCAGTAATTCAGTGATTTTTTTCAAAGAATTAGGAGTTTTCCACCTTTCTATATCTATACCCAAGTGTTTACATATGTAACTAAAAGTGAGAAATTTGAATTTTTTTTTTTACTGCTTCATTATCTGTAAGTCAGCAAATACATTTTTTTTAAAGATTTTATTTAATTATTTGATAGAGAGAGAGAGCACGAGCCTGGTAGGAGCAGAGGGAGAAGCAGACTCCCTGCTGAGCAGGGAGCCCAATGCGTGGCTCAGTCCCAGATCATGACCTGAGCTGAAGGCAGACGCCTAACCCACTGAGCCACCCAGGTGCCCCAGCAAATACATTTTTATCTTGTTTCTTAAAAGGTCTGGGAATTCAGTATTGGTCATGTTTCTGAACACTTATTCACAATTGATGCTTTTTTCCTGTTTTTTTGCCCTGGGAGAAAGAACTCAGATACCTGACCCACTGGTAATACATTAATGGCATCACTTTGGCGAATGAGGAGAATGCTGGAGTGTGTGTCTGCCCACGAATGTCTCTGATCCTCTGCTGATCTTTAATGTGCCTTTGCTCTTCCTTTGCCTTTTTTTTTTTTTTTTTTTTTTTTGGTGCCACTATTGACTTACTCATCCCTTGGATGTTTCTCCTTCTCCTAAGTCTGTAAGCTATATATTTACTTAAGATTGAAGCATGAATTCGTCAGTCTCGCTGGAAAATAACTTAAACGCGTTGGGCCCCAGAGATACAAACAGCCTGTTTTTGTCTGTGAGTGTGCCGAAACCGCGACCCAAGGAAACAGTTTCGCAGTCATTCAAAATTCTCATGACTGTTTGTGCTGCTTTGAGATGAATTTTTTTTCAAGCTAATCTAATGAGAGATAGCTATGCTCTTACACATTTCAAATCTTAATTTCTCAAGTCCTGATTCGCCATTTTATTGGGCCTTTCTCAGTTAAAAGTGACTTAGAATTCGAAATACTAATGACTACACCACAGTACATACTCTGGCTGTTTTCCAGTGGTTCTCATTTTCCCCTCTGAATTAAGGCAACTTTGATTTTCTGGAGTTTGTTTCTTTACAGGTTTAGAAAGATGCTTAATTAATTTAAAATCATGTGTACTTTACAAAAAATAAGAATTGTAGTGAAGAGAAGAGGTGCTTCAAAATTAAAAAATGGGCAAATATATTAGGAAAGGAAAGTTCTACAAACTACAGACTGCTGATCTTGACTTTGGTTCTCATCAAGACTTAAACATATTAAGAAGTTTATAATTCTGTAGAATAATAAATCAGGAGTCGCAGGGGCAGCCAACATGAGTTAGTTCTTTTTACAAGATAAGCATGCCTTCTATATCATTAATGCACTAAGTAAAGCTGTTAGCGATAATGAGATGATAAATCAGCTAAGGAAATATATATAAAATTATGCTATTAAGCATAGAAAAGGCTAAAAAGTTTGCTGCTTGTGAGTTCTACAAAGAGATTTATAGTAGAGAAGTAAAAAAGAGGAAGTGAGTAAAATATTCCTGGGTCATTAAAAAGAAAGACTAGATAATCATAACTTTTCCATGAATTTCTTAAGAGATCTTACAAAATCTAAATAAATTACTTTAAAATTTCATGATCATGAGTATCTTTTGTTTCTCATTTGTTGTAGATAGCTAAGTCAAGAATCATAAGCAAGATTTTTGGTTAACCCACTCCTTATGAGTTAGGGACTGTTGTTGTTCTCAGTGTTGGGGAAGGAAATAGAAACTGACACAGCTAATGAATAACAGGAGTGGGTTGGGAACCAGGAAGATCAGCCCCAAAGCCTGTTCTCTTTCTTTCTGGCATGTCCTAAGAACAAGTGAGGTCTGCACCGCTCCCTGCCTCCTCACTCCATCTCATCTCACCTGCCCGCACCTCTGTCCCCACTCTGCCCCCACTCTGCCCCTCTTGCCAAGGTCCCACTCCTTGCCTCTTTTGCAGCCATCTGCCTCAGTTGGCCCCTTCTTCCTTCCTTTACCCTCTTCCCTGGTTTCCCTGACAGCACTCTGCTGATCTTCCTGTGAGTGCGGCCATGGTTTCTCAGACTTCTCTTCCTTCTCCACAGCCAGGCCGGATCCCGCTCCGCCATGCCTCCATCCTGAATTCTCCTCCCTTGTATGCATGGCGGCACCTCTCAGTCCGGCTCCAGGGCTGCTGCTTAAATATCTTGCTGAATGAATGAATATGCATAAAGCCAAAACAAAGATTTAAAAATATCTCCCTGGTTCAGTACCACATTTTTTTCTGGGGTAAATTCTTAGTGCTTACTTGTTTTGGCTGTAATATAATGTGGTTACCAAAATCATTTTTAAAGACTTTTACTTTTGAGAGGTGGGTGAACAGAAATGTATATTTATATGTCATCAGTTTTTTTTTTCCAGTTCTAAATGGGCACTAGACTTCCACACATTCAAAAAATACTTTGATATGCTATTTTGGCTGGCTTGTTCTTTGAAAAAACGAAATCCTGCATTTTATGCCCATTTTTATAATTTTTGATAGAAACTATGACCCCAAAAATGTATGTGGGGAGGTCATTTTAAACCGAATGATAAGAAAAATCAAGGGTAAGCATATATATTCTATGAAAGAATGAGAAGAGGAAAGATGAAACATAGGTCATCATCGGAGCCCACAAGTGACAGAGCCCTCCACTTGTGGGCACCCTTCAAGCTCTTACTGTTGCTGCTGGTTACCAGCCCCTGCTGGGGAGGAGAATGCCAACCTGTCACTTCCATCCCCGCCTCTTAAACCAAACCCTAAGGGAGGTGTATAAAACTCAGTAAGGCCTTTTTCCCAAAACCCTATTGTAGGACCTACACTTCATTTTGTCTCTTCCTTCCTGCATTTTCCCTTTTTCTGTTTTTTCCTGGAACTCATCTGTCCTAAAATTTTACTCCTGCTGGATGTCTTCAAGATTCTCTGGTCTAGCCTTCCTCCATGTTAGAGATAAGGGAGCTGAAGGCCAAAGGATTCCTTGTTCCCATGGTCATAGCTTATTACTGGCAAAGTGGGAGTAGAATTAAGGATTTTAGTAATCTCATAATTTTTCCTAATATTTAAATAAAAATATTTAATATTTCTTTTTAATATTACTCACCTTTTTATCCTATTTTGGCA
>NC_138376.1:121490638-121560728 GCF_054177405.1 Leptonychotes weddellii
CCCCCCCCCCCCCCCCCCCCCCCGCCGTGGGGCTCAATCTCTTGACCCTAAGATCATAACCTGAGCCAAAATCAAGTCGGACACTTAACCAACTGAGCCACCGAGGCGCCCCTAAAAATCAGATTTTAAAATAAATACTAGGGGCGTCTGGATGGTTCAGTTGGTTAAGCGACTGCCTTCAGCTCAGGTCATGATCCCAGGGTCCTGTGATCGAGCCCTGCATCGGGCTCCCTGATGGGCGGGAAGCATGCTTCTCCCTCTCCCACTCCCCCTGCTTGTGTTCCCTCTCTTGCTGTCTCCCCCCCCCTCTCTCTGTCAATTAAATAAATAAAATCTTTTTAAAAATTAAAAAACAATAAAATAAATACTAAGTTTTTATACTCTGATGTATTCCTTTTTATACATATGTTGGTTGATTAAATATCTTAGAAAAAAATTACATCAGAGTTCAAACTGGTCTACTAACCTTCACCATAGCCTCATAACTATATCGAGCTCTTAACTTCCTTCCTTCTGAACCTAAGCTTATACCTTGCCTTCCCTTCAAATGCTTTCCTGTCCTCTTGTTGTGTTTCATATTCATCCTACCCTCCAGTCTCAGTTCATACCCTTACTCTTCTGTGATGTCTCTCCTCAGTGTTGCAGACTTCTAAGCTCTTCAGCTCTGAGCTTATGTGGCACTCAGTGCCTTCACAGTTTACAGCTGACCCTTGAACAACACGGGTTTGAACTGTGCAGATCCACTTAATATGCGATCATTTTCCATAAACACAGTACAGCACTGTAAATGTATTTCTCTTCCTTATGATTTCTTAATAGCATTTTCTTTTCTCTAGCTTCCTTTATTGCAAGAATACAATCTGTAATACACATAACATACAAAATATGTGTAAGTCAATAATGTGTTATCGGTAAGGCTTCCAGTCAGCAGCAGGCTGTTAAGTTTTGGGGAGTCAGAAGTTATATACAGATTTTTGAATGCTCTAACTAACCCCCATGTTCTTCAGCGGTCAACTGTGTTTGGAATTTCTCTTTTGCCAACTTGTTTTTGATCTGTATACGGGAAACAGCATGGTATGGCCTGGCCCAACTCCATTATGTGGCATTTTTTCCAGCAAGATTATAAGCTTAGAGACTTCATTTTGCTCATCTTTTTATATCCATATTGACTTGCACTTGGCTCCCAGTGCATAAGTGTTGCTGATTATTTAGAGCTCTGTTGATGGTTTAACAATTCTGATTGTTAAGAGCAAAAAACCTGGGCGCCTGGGTGGCTCAGTTGGTTAAGCGACTGCCTTCGGCTCGGGTCATGATCCTGGAGTCCCGGGATCGAGTCCCGCATCGGGCTCCCTATTCGGCGGGGAGTCTGCTTCTCCCTCTGACCCTCCCCACTCTCATGTGCTCTCTCTCTCTCTCTCGTTCTCTCTCTCAAATAAATAAATAAATAATCTTTAAAAAAAAAAAAAAGAGCAAAAAACCTGTGATGTTAACATATTACTTATACTGCCTTTTTTTCTGTCCGGGGGTTTTCTCACCGATTCTCCCATTATCTGAGTTAATGTATTAACCTTGGCATTTTATATTGTAGAGCCCAGCTGAAAGCAAATGTATTCATTGTTAATGCTTGTTGAAGCTGCTGAGTGGTTCCGGTTGACACTGAAAACCAGTTGGTTCCAGTTTATCTCACTATTAATTTAAATTTATCTTTGTTAATCCACGTTATGCAGTTATACTCATTGATTTCATTCTATTTCATTTCACTGCATTTCATTCAAACAAATACTTGTGGAATATACATGTTATGTGCTGGGAATGTCCTAAGAATAATAAACCCTTGCGTCCATGGACCTTACATTCTTTTTTTTTTTTTTAAGATTTTATTTATTTATTTGAGACAGAGAGAATGAGAGACAGAGAGCATGAGAGGGAGGAGGGTCAGAGGGAGAAGCAGACTCCCTGCCGAGCAGGGAGCCCGATGCGGGACTCGATCCCGGGACTCCGGGATCATGACCTGAGCCGAAGGCAGTCGCTTAACCAACTGAGCCACCCAGGCGCCCAGGACCTTACATTCTTGACACAACTTTTGGAATAATCTTATGCCAGGAGGAAATTCTAGGTGATGCAAGTTTATATTCTCCTTTTGGATATAATTGTGTGCTACTCTGTAGTATTATTGCTTTAATTGAATGTTGTATTCTACAAAATGGAATAGGATTCCAGTGTGACTTATAAAACTTATATATAACAAAGGGATTAGTCATTTCCAAAAATAATTTCAAGTAAAATAAAAGCAAAACTTACTTGTGTTTTTGAAAATAAGGTACTTTTACTTGTGAAAAATTTTATAGCTGGGGGAATCATATTGGGCAGTGACTTAAGTCACCTTTGGATTTATTCCTGGATTTTGACATCTCGCCATTATGAAAATCATCCATATTTCCCTCCTTCATATAAATGTAAAATGTTATAATGCAATTTGTAACTATTTGTCATAACTATTTATTATAATGGCTAAGGAGGAATTAGAACAAAGCACTGGTAATCTGTCTGTGAATGTGCTCCTTTGGGTAAATAAACAAAAACGTGACCTTCGAGAAAAGTGGGACGATATTCACTTGCATTTTTCTTTCTTTTCTCACCAGTTCACCTCACAGGTCTCCAGCTTGATCCTTTCCGTGTTTATTTTGGTCATCCAGAACTGTGCTGGCCAGTTGGGTAGTTACTAGCCATGTGCAGCTACTTAAATTAATTAAAATTAAATTAAAAATTCATTTCTTCAGTTGTACTAGCCACATTTCAATAGCTGTGTTGCTAGTGGTTACCATACTGGCACAGTGCCAGTATAGAATATTTCCATCTTCAAAGAAAGTTCTGTTGGCCAGAGCTGGTCTAGAAAAGAAAACTTCCAAGTATTCATAAGAACAAGACATAACATAATCAGAATAGCCATTATTTAATTGATAAACCCCCAAGGATTAGAGCAGATAAATAGAAAACAGAAGGAATTTGCTGTTGAAGTAAAGTACAATAATAATAACAATGATGATGATGATGGTAATAATAACCATCACCACCATATGCTGGCACGTCCCCCTGGATTTTTCAAGTAGAAAGTTTTTAAACAGGGTTCTGAAATAAGGCATTCTTTTGGTGACTCTCGTAAGGAGCCATTCACTCATTGATATGCTTGGGATTATATCGGGGGGCTATTAATACAGGATTCTAGGGGCGCCTGGGTGATTCAGTCAGTCACTCATCTGCCTTCAGCTCAGGTCATGATCCAGGGACCTGGGATCGAGTCCCACATCCAGCTCCCTGCTCAGCGGGGAGTCCGCTTCTCCCTCTCGCTCTCCCTCTGTGTGCGCGCGCGCTCTCTCTCAAACAAATAAATAAATAAAAGCTTTTAAAAAATACAGTATTTTAGATTTAGAATGTTTAGCTTCACATAATAAGAGATTATAATCTGTTAAAATGTCCTTCCTTTTATTGTCACCACCCGAAAGCATACATTAATCTTCTGTTTGAAAACATGTATCTTTTTTCCTTATAAAGCTCCAGTAACTCAGGTTCTTCTCAGTTGTTTGCATTTTCTGACCAGGGTGTGTTTTCTATTGAATTTATACTTGTCTAACTTGCTAAGTGGGTATGAATATAACTTAGGTGAAAATATATTTAAGGTAAGTGTCATTGAAATGAAACCAGCAAAGATTTACTTTTCAAAGTTTATAATCTTACTCATATTACTCATATTACTTTTCAAAATATAGAGGATTTATTTTTGTATTTTAAATTTTTTATTTATTGAAAATGTACTAGAAATGTTTAGAGAAGTAGAGGACCAAGTTTATTCTTTACTGTTTCAGTCACTGAATCTAAATTAAAATTATAGAATATATATAGGTGAAGCAAGAGAATTTCCTGTATCTCCGTGAGAGAAAGACTGGAGAAGGAAAAAAAAGCCAGAGCAGTTCTCAAGTCGTGATTTGGGAATCCATGTTGAGTTGCTCCCTTCTTTTGTTAGAGAATTTCCCAGCCTCTCCTTCTGCCATCTGCTGGTGGTTCATACACTTACATGTTTGATTTTAAAACAAATCTGCTTTATTCTTATTTAGGAAAGATTTGGGGGAAAATGTTCCATTTATATTCACCTCTTCTATTTTGGTGCAGTTTTGCTTGTCATGTTTAATTATCTTTTTAAAGGCTGTTTTAGCTTCTTTTTCAACTCTGCCTTTAGGAGGAATACATGAATATAAAATTTAGAAAAGACGAAAGACTATGAAGGCCAAAGCATGTGCCATTAAGAGGGAGGTGCAGACTTACTGGCTAAAGGACTTGAGTGCAGTAAGGGGTTGCTTGAGAGTTGTTGGGGTCTTCCCCAATTTCTGAATTTGGATTAAATATGGAATAGCATTTCTGTCCTGCTCTTTTGTAATTAAGACTCCTTAACTGGAAGTGAGCAGACCTGTATTTTATGTTAAGTCCTGGTAACAGGTTGGAAAATTGATGACTTGATAAGGTTCTTTTCAGCCCTAAAATGCTACAGTTCTTCTTGTATTCATTAAGGCAAACCTTCAGCTCTGTCCTCATTTGTTATTCTTCTGATTTTTCCCCTCTACTGTTTACAGCCTAAGCCATTCTCATCATCTTGGGGAAAACATAAGTATCATTTGTCTACAAACAAATCCTTCTATGAAATAAAGCTAGGCAAAAATTTTTAAAAGGGAAACAGTATAGGAATTTTATTTCCTGACACCTTTAATCTCTTTCCCTAATCTTTAGAGCTGCCCTGACTAATTCTAGAACCTTAGATTCATGGGTCAGTTATTTGTTCATCATTTTCTCAAAGAGGAAAAATAACCCCAAATATTAATCTCATTTTTTTTTATAATAAATAAGGCTGAGGGAGGTAAAGTGACATATTTTAGGCCCTGTTTAGTGGCAAAGTGGAACAAGAATCCAAGTTTCTGCCTCCCAGGCCGTGCCCTTTATACAGAATTACAGCAGTATTTGGGTTTTGTCTTCCCCATACTGGAACTGTATCTGAGATTGAATGTTACAGGATCGTCATTTTTTACAGCTCAGAAAGAGTCTAATGTTAGCGATTTCATATGGTTCAATTCAGTGTATTAGGGCTCTCTTACATCCTTTTAGATCTATATTCAACAGTGAAAACACTTTTTCTTTAAAAAGCTCTTTACCCCAATTGGAATCTGTATGCACACACTGTTTGAAGTATTAGGTGATCCTGAGATGTTTGCAGAGTTTAATGGGTGTCAAAGTACCCACTAAGCCACATAACTCAATAAGGAATGTGTGAGGTTTCCGTAAGATGCTTTGACATTATATAAAAAATAAAATAGGGGCACCTGGGTGGCTCAGTCGTTAAGCGTCTGCCTTCGGCTCGGGTCATGATCCCAGGGTCCTGGGATCGAGCCCCGCATCGGGCTCCCTGCTCCCGGGAAGCCTGCTTCTCCCTCTCCCACTCCCGCTGCTTGTGTTCCCTCTCTCGCTGTCAAATAAATAAAATCTTTAAAAATAAATAAATAAATAAAATAAAAAAATAAAAATAAATAAAATATTTATCATGACCAAGTGTGTTCTTAGTGTGGTAGGAGCTCCATTTCTCCTAGACCAAATACTCTGTCAGGTGATGGTAGAAGGCAGACTGGTTAGATGGATTTCCTGATTGCATGGCATGGGTTGCTAGATCTAGTAAGTACATTTGTGCAGAAATGTTTACTCTAATGGTGATGAATATAGGAAAATGAGTGAAGGGAAGGTTAAAGCAATACAATTCATGCCTGCTTTTGTCAGACTTAACATTGTTTTGTTGTTGTTGTTGTTGCTGCTGTTTTTGAAGGATGTCAGAGATTAAACATGGCCCCGGGTACCTTGGATTTGAGAAGTGACCTGTTTAAGGCAGGGAGGAGTTACCCTTGAAAGAAACCTTATTTACTTATATATTCTGGAGTTTGATTAACTCCATTTTTCTCTGGGGACATTATTTTGGCACCATTTTTTGAGAACTTAATTCTCTAGTAATAATAAAAATAAAAATGCATATATTCTCCTTGTCCCCACCCTCGAACACCTGTTCATTTGGGATGTGCGCAGATAATTAGAGGCATGTTTCGGGCTTGCCTATAAAATTCCTTAGCATAGAGTTACTGTGACGATATTAATAATCATCAAGCTGCTTAAGATTTTGTTGGGAAGAAGCAAATAAATTATTCTAGGGGAGATGAGGGATGATTTTGATTGCGTGTGTTTTAGGTTCTCTCCGATGCCAAATTTTAAAGCCAGTTTTGTTGCTTCAGATGGTGAAAACCCTCCTCCTCCCCTCTTCCTGCCTTAAATCTGGCTTTTACCCAAGCCATGTCAATTTTTGCAAGTCAGTTGAGAATGTCAAAGTGACTGGTGTTGAAAGAGCCAATATGTTGGAAGATGCTTAAAGCCAAGTAGAACATTTATGTGAATTAAAGAATATATTAGGGGGTGATTTTCAGAAATCAGATTTGGAAAAAAAAACCTGTTGAATTAATACTTGCATACCAGATGTACCACTGATAAATACGTGTAACAGATATTCCCCAATAAGCACTAAAATTACCATTTTACAACTGAAGTAATGTATCCTGTGGGTACATTTGCAAAGATATGCCAACAAAAATACATGGAGGGTTCTTGAAGTAATAATGCAAATAAAACATTTCATGTTATAATTTTAAAATAACAGGATTGGAAAGCAAGAAAAAGTCTGGGAGACTATTTGTTGTGTCTAAATTCTGCTTTTACTCTGGTCTTTTGACAGTTGGCTTTTTGATATTGGATAATTGTGTTAGTGTCTTTGTGTGTGTTGAAGGACTGAATGGTCTGACAGAATTGAGGTTGAAAATCTCATAAATTCCGAGTAATAAAAGTAATAAAGAGATCTTGCTTGTTTCATAGCATAATGGCTTATTTTCATACTTTGCTGAATTCTCTTTGTGTCGTGGCTACTGTGGTAGATGGTGTCACTAGCGGAGGGTTCTGCCATGTCTGATTTACTCCTTCATGCACAGCCCAAGCATCCGTGCAGCGTGCAGCGATGGTGTGTCCCCGTGTGCCAAGTCCCTGAGACCTGCTGCTGGTACTCACGGCCCACTGTGCCCAGGGAGTCTGCGCCACTGGTGACGCTGGCCTCTGGCTGAGGGGGGCCGCCTTCTCTCCAGGCCAGAGCCCACCTCAGGGGCGGGTTTCCCTTGGGCTCGGAGAGACATGTGAAAAGCGTGCGAGGAAGGGAAAAGAAGTACAGGGAGCCACAGGACTCCTGCTCTCTGTGATTGAGATAGAGCAAATGAAATCCTGCAGAAGATTTCATTTTCTTCTAGCTATGCCTGGCACTTTAAAGCACTTAATTGGCTGCTTCCTAAGGAGCCACGTACGTTTTTATAAGAAATTCCTCTTAACCTCCCTCCACTCTTCCCCAAATTAAATTTTCATTTCAGAATGACTTTTTTTTTGTATCTCATTGATGGGGAGAGGAGGTGAAGAATGGAGTAGCAAATGAATGCATATTATTTAAAATGAGAATTAGATATAGGCCTAGGCTGGTTATTGCACATTAAATATCATGGTAAGATTAATAAACTTACAAAAGTAGTCTAAAAATACATTCAAGATTTCCTGAACATTTCTCAATTTAAAAAAATATTTATTGTCTCTAACATTTGTAATTCTAAATTTCTCACATTACCGTCTTATTATTGTCTCATTTAATTTTTAGTCCCTTATAAACAAGTAAACTTATTTTTTAATCATCTTAATTGTTAAACTATATTTAATATCGTTATAAGTTTTAGAAAATTGTCGTATGCTCTTGTAGTGTAAGGATAACAGTACGTATTCAATTAAAATTATTTCTTGTGATAGATGAGTAATTTAGAAAGAAGTTGGGAAATCTTGATTTTTAAGATACAGAAGATAGGGGGCGCCTGGGTGGCTCAGTTGGTTAAGCCTCTGACTCTTGATTTCAGCTCAGGTCATGATCTCAAGGTGCTAGGATCAAGCCCCACTTCGGGTTCCCTGCTCAGCAGGGAGTCTGCTTGTCTCCCTCTCCCTCTGCTCCTCCCCCTGCTGGCAAGCTCTTTCTTTCTCTGAAATAAATAAATCATTAAAACAAAAGATACAGAAGATACCTTCACCACGTAGACACTTGAAAGGCTTCAATTTTGATAGTAAATATTAAGTAATCTTTATAAAAAATTTAATATTTTGTTTTACCTTACCTTGAGTTCCAAATAGAACTTCTAATGACATCATCTTCCCGACAGGACTTTGTTTTCTGATTGACAGAAATTTTCATTCTGTGCTATTTAATAGTATGTGCAAACATCTAGAATCACAAGTATTAATAAACACATGCATGTGCGAGTTGTAAATAGTTCCCGCTTGTGTGCACGTATGTACTCGTTCTTTTACATGGGACCTATGGAGAAGTTGACCTCCCCGAAGGATAAGTTTGAAAGGGGAGGAAATGGAGATCTGCCAGGCTTGTTGGCTGGAGTCATGGACAAGAGCAAGGCCTGTCTGAACTGCCACTCAGTTTTTATTCTGCGAGTTTGCAGGGTTGGTGATTAGAGTGGCTTTCGCCCAATTATGCTGTGATTATTCTGCTGCACTGTAATTGACTGGGGAGATATGCTAATACCTGTCATTTGGGATGATAAAAGATGAGCGGGGGACGCAATGCATTATTTAGCTGGCTGTGTGATAGATGAGGGATGCGCAGAGTGCTTTAATTGCTGAGAAGAGAGGTTAAGCTGAACGAACGGATGAATTAGAAATGAGTTTTTTTATGGCTTGTGGAAAAGTGAAATAAAGGAAAATGTGCCTCAGACTAAAGCAGCAGATAGAAATGAGCACAATGAAACTAGATCCAGGCAGCTTGCTTTATCAATTTAAATATTAACAAAAAATGCAGCTTAGAGTTCAGTAAATAATAATCGGAAGGAGAGTATACAATAGATTCTCCTATTAAGCAAAAAAAGAATTGTAAAGAAATTGTTTCTATTTGAGATGACAATATTTGTGATTTGTAACCTCTTAAATTCATACTGTGTTTTAGGTTATACTGAAACGTAACATGCAACAATTCTGAACGTCATGCTTCGTACCTTTTGAATGTTAGCTTAGAGGTATCTACATTCCTTGTGCCTGTGTACCTTTCAGTAAATGCAGGCAGAGGAAGTCGAGAAAAAAATGAATATTTATAACACGAGGAGAATGTAATAATATAATTAGCGAGAGAGTGCACAACTGCTCCTTGAGTGTCAGGATCTGAGGTGGTCAGCCCTCATATGGCAGGGCGGTCCTCATATGCTACGCGTTTACGTATTGGTATTTTATGGAAAAAATTAAGAGCGGTATTTTCCCTTCCACATGGTTTCCTTTTGTCACACCCACATATGATCTTATGTCTTTATTTCATAAAAGTACTTAAAAATACTCTGTTGTAATCTGCGTGGTTATTTATGTGATTTGGTGTTAGTATTTAGTTTTATTTTAGTTTTGTGCATTTAATAGGTAATGATTTTGACTATGTAGTCAGAATGGCCGTGCGCCGAAACAGACCGTTACAAACTGGAGGTTGAGGCCTTGCACACATTGTCGGCTTCCCAGCACATCCTACTTTACTGGATAATGATGTAGGAAAGTGTTGTCCCCAACTGTGCTGTTTTGTCTTGTAGATGAAGCAATGGAAATCCAGGTTGAATAGCAGAAGTTGTATTTTTTTGTCAAATGAAGAAAATGACCCTCCTATATTGTTGAATTATCTCCAGACAGTCCAGCTTCTCAGAGCCTGTGTGACTCATCTGGTATAGCAGAATTTATCAGGGAATGGCTTTCCACCGGGTTATTGAATGGTAATGGATCTGTCTAGAATAAAGCTTGCCTATTGGAATGGATGTCAACTGTAGACAGTGCTACACTCTGCTACTCACATAAGTTTTGTTGGAGCTGATTGCTTTCCCCCAATATAATTGGCACCTCTTCTGCACATTCCTTCTGAAACGAAGGGCAGTTTCTGTATGACTGTTTTTAATCACTGTCCTTCTTGGATTTCTGAAGTAGACTGTTGTAGCTCTCTTACTCTCCCAGATAGATCTGATCTTAAAAGGATGCTACTGTAGAGCGTCCTGGAAGGCAAAGTAGGAGTTATAAAGGAAAGGATGCAGTTGTTTCCAAGAACTTGAAATGAGATGGACAAAGTCAGGACAAACAAGCAACTTGTAAGCAAACAATAGTACCTAACAGTACTTAACAGTACCTAAGTTTTCCAAATGTCAGTTACCCCTATTTAAAATATCCCGTTTTAGTTAATAGCACATTAAGCTAACCCCATAATGAAAGATGGCGGCAGCACTGCAGGGACATAGTGTCTTGATTTTTTTCTCATCAGTAGTATAAAAAGAGTAGTATACAAACCTATTCCATTTTGTACATCTTTTTTCTTAGTACTAGAAGCTTACTATTTTTCCTGCCTGCCAGGCAGTTATTCAATCCTGAGACGTTGTGCCTAGATCTTGGCTGTAAGTCTCATCACTTGAATGTAAAAATGATTCTTTCTTCAAGGTCCTTCATTTGAAAGGTTGGCTTTGTTTAATATGGTCTGAAAGAAAATGATGTTTGTGGCTTTTTGTTGTTTCCTTGACGTGATGTAGATTTGATTTATGGCAGCATGAAGTTGCTCTTCTGTACAGCTTGAGGCCTGGGAACTGTGATGTCACCACTCCTTACCTTGGATTAAGTTCTTCCCCTTGGAAATGCCTTGTCTTAAAACAGGTTTATAATACAAGGCAGCATAGAACGAATTTTCTTAAATGCCCTTAGCATCTTTTATTATCCCTACTGCCCAGTTGAAGTGTGTTTTTTTTTAATGGTGATGAGTTACCACATTTTAAAATAATGTGATTACATTATTTTAGGATAAAATTTTAAATATGATTACAGAATTATTGCCAGTGAGGGCAGGAGAAATTATGTGGTCCTTCTCCCTCGTGTGGAAGGTAGGATGTGAGGCTCCTGAGAGGACAGCCGGCAAACCTGGGGAATTTCCCTCGATGCCTGTGGAGGTGGCTCTTGCATCATGAGCACGGCTTTTTGGAAGGTGGTTGTCCACACGGAGCTGTGCAAGCATACGCTTGCTTACTGGATGTTCCTGGGGCAAGTGTGAGCGCTCCAGTTGGCTAAACAGAAACCACTGAAAAGTAATACATACGTTACACGTTTTGTTTCAGCACAGCACATATAGATGGACATTAGAGATACCTCCTCTCCATCCGTCTTTTCCAGTTGTCTCAGCCATACCTGATTCTACTGCAGTGTTTGAGCTGGTTAGTCATTTTAAGTAGAGTCGGCTTTTTCCCTCTTTTTACATTTTGCTCATCATTTGCTTCCATATTTCATTCAGTTTTCTAACTGGAGCATAGCATAGACATGCTTAGGAGGAAGCACAGCTAACTGTGGGGAAACATGCACCTACTTTCTCTCCTTTCTGGAGGATAGCCTCTCCCACTCAGCCTCGAGCAGGCTTCGAGAAGCGACGGAGGGCTTCAGGAGGACCCCCGGTGGGGGCTTTGCGGGAAGCACGCTGTTGCTGCTATGAGCACGTGGAGGCCATTTCCGCGGTGTTCCCTTTGCTGTCTTCTTTACGACTTGTTCATTTTCTCAAGAAGTACCAAGTAATGACTTTTCCTTTTGCATCAAGCCAGGTCCTCAATAATGTGCCACTAGAAAACATACGGGTCATTAATCAATTACTAGAGAATAATGATTAGTTTACCTATCTTATTTTGTGGTTTCGATTTTCTTCTTAAGGTAATGCTTTTTGTTTGTGGCTTTGTCATGTAGATTAACCTGTAGAACTTGCACAAAGTTCCCTTGGGAATAATTACTCAGAAGTTTTGCTTTAGAAAGAAAACATAAACGTAATAACTACCTTAAATTTCGAGCTGTTAGCACTCACTGTGATATCTTTTTGTAATCCTTTTTCTTCCTTAAATCGAATTATAACATTCTTGGTAAAGATAGAGAACTAACTTTAAAAAAGGAAAATTTAAAAATTCTTATGGGGGGGGCCCTCTGGTTAGATTTGAAAGGAAAGGAAAGTGGCTAATGTATTAGTTTTCTACCACTGAGTAACATATTACTACAAATTTAGCGACTAGAAAACACACCCATTAATTATCTCACAGTTGCCATGAGTCAGCAGTTGAGTTACTGGGTCCTCTGTTCCGGGTGTCACGAGACTGAGATGGAGTTATTGTTGAGGCTTTGGTTTCATCTGAGGTTCGGGTCCTCTTCCAGGCTCACTGGTTGTTGACAGAATTCACTTCCTTGTGGCTCTGGTTGTGAGGTCCCCACTTTCTTGCTGGGTTCCAGCCATGAGCCACTCCAGGGATGGGCCCTCTCTACAACATTGTGCTGGCAGAAGAGTTGCTTCATGTCTCTCCCACCTCTCTTAAGGGGTCACCTGATTTGGTCAGACCCACCCAGGTTAATCTCCTTTCAGTAATTCAGAGTCAGCTGTTCAGGGGCCTTATTTCCATCTGCAAAATCCATTTTGCCCTACAGTGAGGCAGGAGCACAGAAGCATTGGCACATCCTTGGTGTTACATTCCAGGGGAGGGAGTTGAGCAGAATGTGGGCACCCCGGGGCCGGGCATCTTGGGGGTCCCCTTAGAATTCTGCCTACCACAGTTAGTGATTCACATTTGAAAAACTTTTCTCTACATGTACTCAGAGTGTGCTCGAATTTTTATAAAAAAAGGGAAAATGAAAGTGGGATAGGATAGGACATATTTGACTGACAACATTGAAGATAAATGCTAAGCCCTGTTAACGGAGCTATCTGTCTCTGTTATTACAGCAGTGTTATTTCTTGTATGGTTAGCTCCTGAGGCCCCGCTCTAGAGCAAGAGAAGTAATTTCTTACTATAGACTCTAACTGTGCAGTTGATGTACTTCTGGGGTAGGTGGAGAACAGTCTGCGTTTCTGTTTCCAGTGCTTCTGTTGAAAGGTTTTGATGATCTCAATTTCTTCTTCCAGTAGATATGTTTGGTTATGATCTCAGGAATCTTCACAGGCATGCCAATTATAGAACATGAAGTCTGGTGACTCTGGTTAGTTTTATAGACTTGAAATGCTAAGAAAAATTTTTTTTTCTTAATATTTTACAAAGTCACCATTTTGACATTCAGATTTGACTAATCATTTTTGGAGTATATAAGGGGAAATGTGGCTTATGAAATTCAGTTTTGTTTTAATGTTTAAAGAATTCAGTATTTTTTCTTTACAAATTCTATGGATTAGGCCCAGATAAAATATAATGAATAAAAAGCCCAAACTATCTTTTGTCTTTTTAAAAAAACAGGCCTATCCTCTTAAAATTATGTACCCATGTGAAGATATTTTGAATTTCTTTGCCAATACCTGATTCCTTTCAGAATTACTTTAGAGAAAAAATAATATATTTTGAATAGGATTTTTATGTACTTGGTTTGAATCCTTTTGGTGGAGGAAGTCTGTTGGGCCACAAGTTTAAGCAGTCAGATGTGAAGCAGATCTAATGGTTTGCTTTTAAAGGCACCTGGATTTTGAAAATGTGACAAAGACTTCAGTTTAAAAAAGTAAGAACTATATACTACCCTTGATTCTAGACTCAGAAGTTTAGAGGGATTAAATTTAGTTAGGGTTGATGTTACCAATGGTCTACTCCAAAGCTAGAATGGGGTGGTTTTCTGATATAACTGAGGAATAACTCATGTTGGCATGAAAATTACTAATTAATTTTGTTTCTCTTGCAGACCTTTAAAAGTTTTAATGGAGTGTTTTATGGATTTACACTTTGGGGGAATCTGTTTGACTATAAGATGAACAAACTCCACAGCATTTAAGAAAAGCCGTGGCCATAGTATAGCAAGACAGATACCCACTTCCATACGAGCCAAAGCAGCCAAGTCTTTGTTCCACCTGACCCTACTGCTTCCTCTCCACCAGTGCCCTCACCTTGCCTCCAGGGGGGGTTAGGACGTTGGGGTATGCTCCCACACCTGCCTGAACCACCCTAGGCTTCTCTCTAAAGTCTTAGCAGCTCTTTCTTCAACTATTTGATGCTGACCCCTGTGCTGGCTTATTGCTGCCATTCTGCAGGCTGCCCTTTGATGGCCTGTCGTTACATGGGAGCAGGCCTTGCGGTCAGAGAGGAGGCAGACTCGGAGCTTCCCCACCCTGTGCCAGGCACCGAGGAAACCAGGAAGACTGACACATGGTTTCGACTCTTGTTGACACTCTAGTGCCATTAGAGAAATGGGACCGCCATGTTGGAGCAAGGCTCCAGAAGGGGAGAAGCGCAGTGTGATCTGGGGCGATGTGGTTTTGAATGCCAAGTGACACGGTGCCACTGGAGAGCAGCGCCACAGACAGGCAGGAATGTAGAGATAAATTTGGCCGGAGACAATGACTTTAGTCAGAAAGAGGTTGGAGGGCCTGGAACACCTGGCCTGGATGGGTTTCATCACGTTTCAGCATGATGAGACATAACCAGAGGTGCTACAGCTTGGAAATGGGTTTTTGTTTAAAAAAAAAAAAAAGATTCATTCGTCACCAGTTATCTCTTAGCATAAGAAAGACTGGATTTGGAGAGGATCTATTGATTAGTTGTGTATCTTTAGCCTTTTAGAACAAAACGAGAGGGCGCCTGGGTGGCTCAGTCGGTTGAGCGACTGCCTTCGGCTCAGGTCATGATCCTAGGGTCCTGGGATCGAGTCCCACATCGGGCTCCCTGCTCTGCAGGGAGCCTGCTTCTCCCTCTCCCACTCCCCCTGCTTGTGTTCCCTCTCTCGCTGTGTCTCTCTCTGTCAAATAAATAAATAAAATCTTTAAAAAAATAAAAAAAAAATAAAAAAAAAAAAAAGAACAAAACGAGAAAATGTGGAATTGCTTAGGCAATAGTAAATTGTTGTAAAAAGTAAAGTTTTACATTATCATTTAGAGCAGCTTGTTATATAATAGATTTATGTGGTGTCAGGAATAAAAGAAACTGTAAAATTACTCCATTAGCTAGAAAATGTTTTAGATAAATGAAGTCATTGCATTTAAAGGCGTAGTTGAAAAGTTACATGTTTGTTTTTTGCCTTCCTGCTTGAAACCTTCATTGCATAATGAATTTGTTCGTAAATATTCAGTAGTATACTATAAAATTTGAGGCTTATTGAAGATATGGTTTAATTTAAAGGAAATTAGTCAGTTCGTAAGTGAAAGCTGTTTATTCTTACATTTTACAAAAAGTTTTCTGAGATTAGAGTGTGGGCATGTTCTGAGACCAGTTCATTCAACATTTATTAATCCTTTCACTGGGCTGGCCCTCTGGAAAGCCTGGGATGTAATGATTAGGAAGGTACAGTGACCCTTAATTCCTCGCACCCTGACTCTGCTGCCCGTCAAGACCGTGCGGCCTTGAGGGACCCCTCCCCAGCCTGGAAAGATTTTGTGAGATAGCGAGCAAGCTTTTTGAGTGTTAGTGATTCTGCTGTTGCCTATGTGTTTGAGAATTCACAGAAGGCTTTTTGGGAGCTTAAATGAGATACAGTGCATTTGGTTTTAGGGAGAACAATGAGGGGAGAAATTTATTTCAGTGCTTATTGCTTAATCAACATCTACACTGCCACTTCACATCAGTGTCTGTCCTTTCCAAGTGAATTAGGTCTTGTGGGCAGCACGTCAAGAGGACGTGTATTGTTCCTGGCAGGGCACTTGAATTTCTAATTACCAGATTCCTGCCTTAATTGCAATTACCTGGACACCCAGGCAGAGTGAAATTTGGAAAAGAATGTAATTAGTGAAACAGGAACTTTGCTGCCAACTCCGTGTCTAGATACTAACACTAAACAGAACATTGATAAGTTCACATCTGTAAAGACAACCCATCAGTTGATAAAAACAGTTCTTAAATTATGTATAGTACATCTCAGCGTTGAATTCAGAAACGAGTGATGTTAAAGCAGAGAATGTTGGATTTTTGCTTTATAATCATGTATAGTATGCATAGTGTGTATCTTTTAGGCTTGGGTAATTATCTGGAGTAAAAAGAATTATTTGCCAAATACTCTATTTCTCTATGAACCCCATGCATTACACGCTTGATGTAATAAATGTAAGATCCCAAGGCCTGTGGTCATTGGAAGAAAAAAATCATTTTCTGATATTCAGTTGCTTCAGTAGTTAATTTTTCTTAAACAATACTTTTCGTTAAAAACAAATTCACACACAACAAGAAAGTTTCTACCTGGTTACAAATACAGGGTTAAACTTAACTTTTACAGCATTTTAATATCCTTAGGGCACAATCTGAAATACGTATTTTTCTATTTCTCTCATTTTCTCATCGCACTCAGTGGCCCCTCCATGCTGCCTACAGCATTCACAATCCTGAGATGGTAATAAATATCTACTAAGGGCTTATTTTACAAATTTTGATTCGGTCCTTAACCCCCTGCTAATTTGCTCTTCTCAGCTTCTCTGAGCTCTGTCCTTCCTTTCCATCTCAGCAAATCCCTTGTCCACACCAAGGTTAATTTTGTCCATCTATGGTTAGTTAACTCATAAATGATCTTTTACAGCTTCTTCCCCATGGAGCCGCTGGTCTTTTTCATTTTTAGCCTTCCTAAAAAATGTTCCCCAGCCCTACTCTGAGGAAGCCTCTGGATGGCAGAGGGGGGGGTTGCATCTCTTCTCCTTATAGCTCTTCACTCAGGCTGTCCCCCAACTGAGATATAAGCTAATGTATTTTGACCATAGTTTAATTTCTTCTAATTCTTTAGTAGTATTAAGAACATCTCCTGTTCATGTATCTTTTTACATCCATGTTATCATATTTTTATTTTCTTACTTTTCAAAGATTTATTTATTTATGGGGTGCCTGGGTGGCATCAGGCTCTGTGCTCAGCAGGGGGGATGACTGCTTCTCTCTCTCCCTCTGCACCTCTCCCTGCTCATGCACACTCTCTGTCTCTCTCTAAAATAAATAAATCTTTGAGATTTATTTGAGAGAGAGAGAGCACAAGCAGGAGGGCCAGAGGGAGAGGGAGAGAGAAACTCAAGCTGACTCTGTGCTGAGCGCAGGGCAGAAGTGGGGCTCGATCTCACAATGCCAAGATCACGATCTGAGCCGAAATCAAGAGTCCGACGCTTAACCAACTGTGCCACTCAGGCACCCGGATATTTTTATTTCTACAACGGCAAATTAAGAGCATAGACTCTGGTACCTGGCTACATTTGAATTTATCTTGTTCACCGTTTGAATAATGAATATATATAATAGTAAAATTTTATTTTATTTTATTTTTTTAAGATTTTATTCATTTGAGAGAGAGAGTACAAGCAGGGGGAGAGGCAGAGGGAGAGGGGGAAGCAGGCTCCCCGCTGAGCAGAGAGCCCAACACGGGGCTCAGTCTCAGGACCTGGAGATCATGACTTGAGCCGAAGGCAGACGCTTAACCATCTAAGCCACCCAGGCGTCCCAGTAGTGTAATTTTAAATGAGAATAACAGTAAACACCTAAAAGTTGTGAAGGTTGCTTGAGTTCCTCACGGAGAGCCCTTGGAACAGTACCCAGCACGTACAAAGGCTCTGTGCTTATTGCTGCTTCCACCCTATTATTTGAACCTCACATCAGCCCTGCAAGGTAGCTGTGGCAGGTCTCATCCCATTTCATAGAGAATAACACAGAAGCACCAAAGGGGTAAGGCACCTGCTTAACATCTCACAACTGGTGGTGGATCTGGGCATTGGGCTCTGGCATTTTAACTCCTAGTTATTATGACTTTCCATCCATCTCTCTGAGGGTTTCCAGATTCAGGAAGAAAAATCAAATCACCCAGTTAAATTTGAATTTCCAAGAAGCAATGAGGGACGCCTGGTCATTTAAGAGTCTGCCTTAGGCTCAGGTCAGAATCCTAGGGTCCTGGGATCAAGTCCCACGTGGGGCTCCTTTCTCAGCGGGGAGCCTGCCTCTCCCTCTGCCTGCCACTCCCCCTGCTTGTGCGCTTTCCCTGTCTCAATCTCTCTCTCTCTGACAAATAAATAAAATCTTAAAAAAAAAAAAAGAAAGAAATGATGAATAAAATTTTAGTAGAAGTAGCTCCCAAATATTGCGTGGCACATACTTAATGCTAGCAAATTTATTTATCTGAAACACAAATTTAACTAGGTTCCCATGTCTTATTTGCTAACCCTAATCCATCCATACAGGGTGTATACTCTGTGCCAGTCTTTAAATGATAGTCCAAAAAGTCCAAAAATAGCTGATTAAACCTTTTCTGTACTTTTTTACAGCATATAAAATCTGGCTTTGTTTTTCAGACAGCCCAATTAAGGACCATTAAAATCAAGTGTCTGTGCTAGAGACTTCCCAAGCTCATAACATATTGTAGGTGGAAAAATATTTTTATGAGAGCGACACCATAGTAAATTTTTCCAACAGCTAATAAACACTGAGTTTGCAGTAGCAAAAGTGAGACAGTAAATAAGAAAGGACTGAAGGATAGCCCGTGTGGGCTGTCGCTTTTCAGAGATATCCAAATGTTTGACACAGCAATCATGATAAGCTGAATCTCTTTTTCCAAATGCATCACTGTGATATTTGCTTCTTTTGCTTTCTGTTGCTATTGTTTTCCTCCATTTTTTTTAAATGAAAAAGCAGGAAGAGGTTGCTTTGAGTATGGCATCAGGATGTGGGATAGTTAAATAATTTGGAGGTTTTGTAGTGTTGGACTAGGACAGCCAGACACCTTCATTTGCCCAGTAGGCATGCCAGGCTGGTTTTCCATGCTTTAGTATTATGCAGAGATGGTCATTGGCTTCCTTCTCCCATCGTCAGCTTTGCCTTGTGGAAGCTCTGTGATTCGTTTTTTTCTTTGCTTCTAATGTTGATCAGCCGTTCATTTGATTAAGTTTTTGTGATGATAGATCAGTACAACTGGTACGAATATAGAAGGATATTGCTAGCCTAGGAGTTGACCTTGCTCTTTAAGGTAATTTTACATGTGTCTACTGAACAGTAGTAATTGTTTTTCACGTATTTATAAACGTTGAGAACTAAACCCCGTTTCTCCAGAAAGCTTGTTTAGCTGTGTCCATTTGTAATTCTGGAGAGCAAAATCAAACATTTAGAAGCTATGTTCTGTTTTTTTAATGATGTAGAAACATTCTTCATAGCATTTCTTTTGTGTTTCAAGTATAGTGTTGCTCACTAGGAAGACTTTGATTTGTTTTAATTTTCATTCTTCCAGACCTTCTCATTCATAAGTACTTGTAACCCAATCCAAAGTATAGTCAAGTGGGAAATGTACAAGGCTGGCTGGATTCACAGGAAAGGCTTCCAAATGCTTCCTCAGTTGCTGTTTGCCTAAAGAACCCCCCTGCCCCCGCATCCTAACGACTAGTCTGAAAGGCACTGTGGAGGTATGACCGTGGCATAATCGAATCCCTCCTGCTCTCCCTTCTCCTCTTCCAGCTTGAGCTCTTCCCTCCCTCCCTCTTCTCTCTCTCTCTCTCTCTTTTTTTTTTTTTCCTTTTGGTGTCTTCTCTCCTTCCTTTTCTGTACAAATAACAGTAGAGGGAATTATTTATCTTAGGTTCTTTTATTTTATTTTTTTTTAAGATTTTATTTATTTATTTGAGAGAGAGAGAATGAGAGAGAGCACGAGAGGGAAGAGGGCCAGAGGGAGAAGCAGATCCCCCGCTGAGCAGGGAGCCCGATGCAGGACTCGATCCAGGGACTCCAGGATCATGACCTGAGCCGAAGGCAGTCGCTTAACCAACTGAGCCACCCAGGCACCCTCTTTAGTTCTTTTATTAAGAACTGAATTTAACTCAAAAAAAATTACTCCACCTTCAAGTTCAAATAGAGCTTTTGTACCAACTTCAACCTATATTGTACTGAGGCATTTTGTTTAAATTAAGAAAGAAATTATTAGTTGCAAGTAATTGTATTTCTGAATGTGAAAGCAGTAAGGTAGTGGCTTCAGCAAAAAGGTTACTAAGGCATTAGTTTATCATATTTGGGGAAATTTACCTCTCTGAGGCCCTATCTAGTCCATCGTTAACCATATTGTTCAAAGTCCTGAGGAACAGAAGTTAAAAGAAGTTCAAATTAATGGAAACTTAAAGGAAAATCTATGAGGCAAATGGAAAAAGCTCTCAAATATAGTACTACTAAAGATAATAAAGCAAAATTGTTCCTTTTTTTTTTTTTGCTAGTACTACTTTGGCTTTGGATAATAGTGGTTCTGTACTTCAGTTGGAATATATCATTACATCTGTGTATGCCTGTGAATGTGTCAATGTAAATGATGACAATATTATGGTTTAGACTTCCTTTTATTTTAATTCAAAAACCATTTCTAATTGATGAAATGTGCCTTTATGGTACAGTTCTTTTCAAATACATCAAGCACTGTTTTTGTTGACCCTTGACTTCATGGGCATGTTGGTCTTTGACCCAGAACTGGTAAATGAACCCTGCAGGGAAATCATTAGAGAATTGGAACAATTGTGGTAGTGGGATCAGGGGTCAAACCATTACCTACCCATAGGAACTTCTGTTTAAATTGGACTCTTGCTTTTCTGAAAGCAGGTCATATATTCAGGAAGAATACTGAAGAAGAGTGTAGCATGTGTTCGTGCTAATCTATCAGGATGAGATAGGGCGGTAAGGATCCCAGAGATTGTCTGGATTGTTTTCTTTTATTTCCTTTTTTCTCCTCTGTTGTGACAAGTGGCTTTGGGGTTATTGTCTTGAAGTCCATTTTTTCAATAAAAATATTGTGAAAGTATAACGTAAATGTAAGGGAAGGGCACGAGTTAGAAATGTGCAGCTTGATACATTTCCTCAAGCGAACACACTTGCATCATCAGTACCCAGTTCAGAAGACACCACCTGGACCTCAGAAGCCCTCTCGTGCACCCTCTGCATCATGACTCCATCCATCCCTCAACCCCCCACCAAGGGTAACCACTCTCCTGAATAAAAGTCAGTGATATTTCAGAGAGTCATTGGGTACTAATGGGAAGCCATTCTTTATTTAGTAGTATTATATTATCTCTCCGCTTAAAAATATTAAAACGTTTTGTGCAAAAAACCCCACAAACCTCATTCAAGCAGTGTGTATCAACATCGGTTTTTACGGCCATGTAGCTGTGAAAAGAAATTTTAGAAGTAACGGGTATCACAGAAGAGAGTATTCTTTCCTTTGTGTTGGAAATTAGTACTCAAAAGTTAGCCTCTAAGAACCAGAACAGAAGGGACATTATAGTTCAGTTCTTTCCAGTTGTGTTTGTAGTATTCTTCCTTACATAATTACTATTTTCTGAGGGTTCTGTATAATCTCAAAATTTTAAATTTGTCCTGACAAGTAATGCATATTAGTTTTAAAATATCTTCCATTAGATATCTAAATGAAGGCAGTCTTAATTCTAATGACATTTTTGGGCCAAAACACCATCCTGCTTGCATGATGTTATTATGGTCTTTAACAGGTAGCTTATATCTGGATTCAGGATTGTGGTTTTTTTCCAAAGAATAAATCACATTTAGTCCTCTTGTTGAAAAACTGTTGATGGTATTTTGCTACTTTCTGTTCCAACAGAAAATCTGGAAGCTAATTGCAGTGGGGAAGACTTTCATTTTTTATCAAAGCAAAACTAAGGATTTTTTGCTAGGAGGCAAAGCAGATTCACTGGGATTGTTAAATGATTTTCATTTGAGAAAAAGAGTAAATCTTCTGGAAACACTGGTAGAGTACCATTTTTTTTCTTTTACTGTGGCTTTTTTCTTCTCTTGTCCTTTGTTTGGCATGGGAGTAGGAACCGTAACAAGAAGGAGAAGAACAAGGATCAGAGTAGTGGACATACCATGGGCTTTGAGATCCAAGGACTACACTGGAATCACGGCCCACCTCACCCTCTGAACCTATTGCCTATATTTTTATGTATAAAATGCAGCTGGTCGACCCTACCTAATGAGACTGCTGTCAGGATTAAATGACAAAATGGTTTGGATAAAAAGATAAAATAATAATAGCTATCATTTACTGTACTCTCGCTATTTGCCAAGCACTATTCCAAGCGCTTTCTTTTGTATCATTATTTAACCACTTAGACCAGTTTGTCCCTGAAGAAATTCAGGCCTCAGAGGAGAGTCTGAGTAATGTATATAAGGCTGAGTGGCTAGTAATTAGCAGAAAAAAGAAGTGAACTAAGTTCAGACCACAAGGACCACGCTTCTGATCCTAGCTGTCAGAGGCTCCTCCTTCGCTGGCTTCTGTGGCATCAGGAGGGGGTCACTGTGACTAAGCCACACAGCTAGGACTCACTGCTGGCGGGCACAGATAGGGCTGAGGTGCCCTATCTGCTGAGGTGCCCTCTGCTAAGGTGCCCTCTGCTGAGAGAGGGGTGCGGCATTCTTCCACAGAGAGGCACCGTGGTTCCGTGAGGCCGCGTCTGCCCGGAATGCCACTTGTTCCTGCTTCTCACAAAGCTGCTCCCTGGCCTAAATGCATGTGTAGAGTTTTCCCACACTATTGAGCTCAAGAGTGCTAGATTAAAATCTTTAATAATATTATTTGTCACATCTGCCAAAAGTTTTGTCTACTTGTCTGGCTATTTATTTCCCACATGTAGTCATTGATCCATTCATCCATCAGAAACTCTTCTAACACTTGTCATGCATCTTGTATGTTCTCCTGTTCTCTGTTTAATGTTCCTTTCTCCCTTTTTCTTTGTCCCTCCTTATTCCTCTTTTTCTTCCTGCCTTTGTGTCCTACGGTGTGTCGTTGTGCATTACACATGACCAGCTTTTCCACAGGTACAGTTAATTCCTCTGTTCTCAGGAATTTAAATTCAATCTGTGCTGTATCCCATATGTTGAAGACCTAAAACAATTATAGATACTTCAGAACTCAGAACTCTATAAAATAAACTATTTATCATGTCAAATTGCACTAGGGATCCATTGTAGGGTGAGAACTGTGCTAGATCACAGATGGTATATTTCATGGATTATGATTTCACAAAACAGTCTGTCTTCACAATTTGCTCCTCTTATATTTCCCTCTTGTGAATCCTGTGGGTAGTCATCAGACGAATGAAAAAATCAGATGCTTTATCAGTTTAAGTGATAAAATACCTTATTGCTGTTTGGATTCCCTCTGAATTTAATCATGAGTTCCTTTGCTGTGTTGGAGGTGGGTGTCCTGCCCCGATCAGGTCACAAGGTAGCGGCTGGGTGGAGTCTGTCTGTGGCCGTGGGAGCTGGCCGTCCTCTCCTGTACCACTTTATGGTCTCTTGTTTATGGGCCTGCACGAGACAGCTGTTGTGACTCACCCGCAGGACATGGAGTGAACACATTTGTAAGTTTGAGAAACCGGAGAACTAGAGAAAACATTGTGTGAGACACACCAAAGGCTAGAAATGAGAAAATAAAAGGTCTGTTTTAAATCACCAAAGGATCTGTTAAAGTGTATCCTGCTATTACACAAATTGGGACATCTCTGCTACATGGTTTTGCATGTTCTTCCTTTTATCACTTAGAGTCATGCCCTTATTTACTAAATGAAGTGGGATTTTGAGATAGAGTCACGTACCAAGATACACAGTGTAAAACAACAACTATTAGAAAATGCACTTCAGTAGGTCTAGGGGTGCTCTTGTGACCAGCGCATGTTCATGCGCCTCTTCTCTCCCTCTGTCCCTCTCCCCTCTCCTCCCTTCTTCCCCTCTCTCTCCCATCCTCCCTCCTCTTTCCTCTCTCCCTCTTTCTCTCCCTCCCTCTCCTCCCTCTCCCTCCCTCTCTTTCTTTCTCCCTCCCTCCTCCTTTTCCCTCCCTCTCTTTCTTTCCCCCTCCCTGCTCCCTTTCCTTCCCTCCCTCCCTCCCTCCCTCTCTCTCTCTCTTTGTCCTTTCAGCTCTGGGATGAGGCTGTCAATATTAGTGGTAACATTTTGTTAATAAACATACCTAGAAAACTGCATTCTAATGTAGTCTGTGTCTATAGAACCCGGGCATAGTTTTAATGTAAATAATTTAGTCTCTGGTCTTCAGTTTCACATTCTAAAAACAAAGGACTGGAGTAAGTGTTTACTGTGGCTTTTTTTTTTTTTTTAGTTCTGAAAACTCTGTACTGTTCCTAACAGTTCCTCATAAGTGTTTCTCTTCCAAAGGAGTCAAACTTTGCTCTCCCCGTATTGTTTGTTTTATAAATATTTATTTATTTAGATATAATTGACTTAGAACATTATATTAGTTTCACGTATGCAACATGATTCAATATTTATATATATTGAAATAATCACAATAAGTCTGATATCTATCACTGTACATTTGTTACACAGTTATTTTTCTTGTGCTGAAAGCTTTAAGATTTATTCTCTTAGCAACTTTGAAATAGACAGTACTGTTAACCATAGTATATAATATAGTCACCATGCTGTATATTACCTCTCAGTGACTTATTTTATTGCTCTTCCCATGTTTTAATGCTTCTATCACGTTTCTACCTGAAATATTGTGTGTGAGCCCCATTAACAATTTGCTAAACAGTTCTAAGAATTGATGAAATATAGTTTGGTTAATACTAGCATGGATTAGCTGTTGCAGTCTAAAAATAGTCTAAAACTTTTATTTTTTTACATGCTACTCATATTCTACCTGTGTCAGATTTAGGGATCTTATGTTTATTATTTCTTTCTGCTGGCAGAATATTCAGTAGTAAGTTCCTGAGTATCTTTATGGCCTACCATTGTCAACCATGGGCTACCTGGATATAAAGCTGCTAACCAAAAAATGTGCTATGATGTTTGCAGCCAACTGGAGATGTAACAGCACGGATTTCTTGTCTAGGCTACAGTTAATATAGTTACTTACCGTTTCAGATACGTTCTCGCCAAAGAAAGTAAGACCTGTCTGAGCCTCTTACCATTCTTAGACACTTAAACTCCCCACTTTTCAGCATTTGTTCACGTTCCTTGTACCAGTAATGTTAGGTTCTTCAAGGGCAATCCTATTTGAATGCTGAGAATATAGACCAATTGCCAGAATCTAAAGCAAACATGGAGACTTTTCTCTGGGAAGAATTCAACATCAGCTTGACACTAATAATCATGAGTGGTGGGTAATGAGAGGCTGCAAGCCAGCGAAAAGTAATTCTGCAAACATACCTTCCATTGTAGCACGTGAGCACTCCTAGCCCAGCTTCTTCGACTGAGTGAGTGACGACACAAAACCGCATTCCAGCATCCCCGCCTATGAGAACAGCATTGTTCTGTAAACCGTAATTGGTCACTTAAAGGAGATGATGTGGAACACTGATTATAATTTTTTTAAATTTACAGTTACATTAAAAAGACGCCCAAATTACAAAACTGAAAATCATCTGGGAAACAAAAGGTTCGCTTTCTTTTTTTTATGAGGTGTTTTTTTTTTTTAAGATTTTATTTATTTATTTGACAGAGAGAGACACAGTGAGAGAGGGATCACAAGCAGGGGTAGTGGAAGAGGGAGAAGCAGGCTTTCCGTGGAGCAGGGAGCCCGATGCGGGGCTCGATCCCAGGACCCCGAGATCATGACCTGAGCCGAAGGCAGACGCTTAAGGACTGAGCCACCCAGGCGCCTCAAAAGATTCACTTTCTTTTTTTTTTTTTTTTTTTTATTTATTTATTTATTTATTTTTAAAGATTTTATTTATTCATTTGACAGAGATAGACACAGCGAGAGAGGGAACACAAGCAGGGGGAGCGGGAGAGGGAGAAGCAGGCCTCCCGCAGAGCGAGGAGCCCGATGCGGGGCTCGATCCCAGGACTCTGAGATCATGACCTGAGCCGAAGGCAGACGCTTAACGACTGAGCCACCCAGGCGCCCCAAGATTCACTTTCTTGATAGAAGATGGCAAGTAGGTCACTAGGTACCTAACTTGGTTCTGCATACATATCAAGCTTAAAGATCAGCTGTTGTGCTCTACGTAAGAAAAAGGACTAGAAGGAAATATGGCAAAATGTTAGAATTGGGCTAGCTCTGCGTTGTGGCACTACTGAGGATTTTTACTTTCTGTTGTGTTTTCTGATGTGTTTCTCGTCTGTTTTTTTTTTTAATTATTATGTTAATCACCATATATTACATCATTAGTTTTCGATGTAGTGATCCATGATTCATTGTTTGCATATAACACCCAGTGCTCCGTGCAGAGCGTGCCCTCTTTAATACCCATCACCAGGCTAACGCATCCTCCCACCCCCTCCCCTCTAGAACCCTCAGTTTGTTTTTCAGAGTCCATCGTCTCTCATGGTTCGTCTCCCCCTCCGATTTCCCCCTCTTCATTCTTCCCCTCCTGCTATCTTCTTCTTCTGTTTTTTTTTTTTTAACATTTAATGTATTATTTGTTTCAGGGGTACAGGTCTGTGATTCAACAGTCTTGCACTATTCACAGTGCTCACCATAGCACATACCCTCCCCAATGTCCATCACCCAGCCACCCCATCCCTCCCAACCCCCACCACTCCAGAATAATGAGCTATATTACTTTAAAATACCAGTTTTGTTTCTCTTTCTTTTTAAAGAAAAAGACGACACTTTAATATATATTTTTCTCTTTGAAGGAAAGTGTATTCTTGTTTTGAGTTACTAGTAAATGGAATCAAGTTTATCAGATCATTTCTCCTTTGAATTAGTATCTGTATTGGGATAATGGGAAGCTTGTTCTCTGCTTTTCTTGGACTAGAAGAATATAAAATTGAGAAAGAATTGAGATTTACATCTCAGTTTTTAAATATTACAGAACTAAATCTTCTGTTCTATTCAGAGGCACTGATAAGAGCTCCAAGAGGTAAATCTGACTTAGGTAACAGGCAATGTCCATCTGTAAAGACCCACTAATACAGTCCTGTTTTTTAATGGCTGAAAATCAACATCCCTCCCTATTGTTAATAGACTTGTACCCCCCTTTTTTTGTTACTAGGTAAAAACTTCAGCAAAATAAAGTTCACACCAAATGTCACTTCGTAATTGCAGTAATGATCCCACAGCTGTGCTTCCCTCAGTTTATAACACATGTCAGCATCAGTTTAGGAGCTCAGCTTCATTTCCTGCCCAGATAGCATTCTGCAGACTGTATTTGTGGTGAGAAAGCAGAGCATCCTGTTGGTCACTGCTGGGGTGCTAAGGCCAGGAGTTACGGTATTGCAGCTCTTGGAAATGCAAGGCCAAGCTCGGCCCTTGGCCCTGATTCTTGTCCTTTATTTATTTACTTGCTTACTTACTTTCTTACTTTTCAAGTATTTTTGTTTGCTGGGTTAAGAACCATTTTATTTATGAGTTTGTGAATTTTCAAGGAGGAACTCTTACACTTAAATGAACCTGTAAGAAGCCCATAGAAAAGCCAGTGCCTGCAGCGCTAATAATGAGAACTGACAAGGCAATCCTGCTGGGTTTATTTATGACCTTCTGCCTTTGTTAGCTCTTGTGAGAAATTCCTTTCTAACCATAACAATATTGTTGGAGTTTGGCACTGTACAGAGAAATCCTACCGAGCCCCGAGGCCCACAAACTGGCACTCATTCAGCTCCTAACAGATTGCGAGGCTTGTTGTAGTTTTACATTTTCCTTCACTCCTCTTTTATTTAATTCATAAGTAGTTTTCACCAATTTTTATATACATGGTTTTAAATATATATATATTGCATTTATTCTCAGAACCAAAATCCATTTTTTTCCTTAATACAATGTCATACCTCCTTGAGCGTTGAGGAAAATTCAAAAGAGGACAGGCTCCTGGAAGGGAAGAAGAGACAGGTCTGTTCTATACAAGGACGAGTCACAGGAAGTCCTATCACAGTCTACAAACTGATGGACCAGTATGGCGCTCCTCAACAGTCTCATGTGGTTCCTCATTCTGAGAGTTAAAGTGAGCTCAGTAGAACAGATTTACCTCAGGTTATAATTTTATAATACTCTGGCTATTATTTCAACTCCTTTTGGATACTTTAAGAACCTGTTTATTCTTCCTTGTTTGCTTTCTTCCACAATTTCCAAATGAAGTAGGAAATTGGAAAGCATCAATTCACAGAGAGAATTGTGTTAGAAATTGTAATTTTCTTTAGGAGTAAAAGAAAATTAATAATGTAGAACATCTAACTCTTAAAAATGAGACCCTTGACAGGAGTTTTCTGTATGGAGTTATGGAGAGCATAGAAGATTACATAAGCCCAAAGCAGTGGTATTCAGTATTTCTAATAACTGGTCCTGTTTCTTCAGTTTTGCCAACAATGACAGAATAGCTATTTATATGCTATTTAAAGTATCAAGAGACACGTGACTTCTATATCTTCTGAGAATCTTCAAGTTCAAGATGGCAGTTCTGGGGGGGGATAAGCTGTATAGGACCCATTTAACTAGAAGTGCCTGTGTCTGTATTTGCTGAGAGGGTTGGCTTGTTAGGCTGGGGCCTGCCGTATCAAAAGGCCAAACTATTAAAATCAGTCTTTATATTTTTGCTTTATTCTGCTTACCTATTATCTGATTTTTAAAGTTTCCTTCAGCCATCTTACTCAGCTATGTACAAACAGACTTGCTAATGGAGACCATGAGGAAAATTCTATTAAAAGTCTTAGCCTGATAAGGGCGCCTGGGTGGCTCAGTCAGTTGAGCATCTGACTATTGATTTCAGCTCAGGTCATGATCTCAGGGTTGTGGTATCGAGCCCCACATCGAGCTCCACGTTCAGCACAGAGTCTGCTTGTCCCTCTCCCTCTGCTGCTTCCCTGCTCGTGCTCATGTGTGCCCGTGCTCTCTCTCTCTCTCAAATAAATAAATAAAACCTTAAAAAAAAAATCTGGGGACGCCTGGGTGGCTCAGTCGGTTAAACGTCTGCCTTCAGCTCAGGTCATGATCCCAGGATCCTGGGATCGAGTCCTCCGCGGGGAGCCTGCTTCTCCCTCTGCCTCTGTCTCTCTCTCTGTCTCTCATGAATAAATAAATAAAATCTTTAAAAAAAAAAAAAGTCTGAGCCTGACAAAATGTGAAAACTATGCATATGAGCATAATTTATTTGTCCAACTTTGTCTTTCATCTCCTTACCATACACATTTACATTGTCTTCACATCTATTCTGAAAATACTAGTATGATTTCATGCTATACTATTCAGCTGTTACCCATTTTTTGAATGGGCCTTTTTTAAAGTTCATGTGTCATTTGCCTTAGAGTGGGCATAAATTAATACTCTGTTCATTATTGCTGTGGCTCTGTGTGAAAGACTGTTCAAATCTCCAGGGGCCCCTTTTGTTTTGTTTCTTTTGCAAAAAAAAAAGCTTCAGCATTTTTTAAAGTGATATATGCTCAAGTACAAAGAAGAAAGAAAAAACTCTCCCAGATCTGAATACCTAAAATAACCACTGTTAACATTTTATTGAGCATCAGCTGATACCTCTTAGGCATTAAAAAAGGCACACAAGTATATTTTATATGTACACATAAACGCATATATATATTCATATAATACTTTATATTTTTACATCAAATAGATCATGTCTTCTGCTTTTACCTGATTTTACTCAATAGTCTTTCAATAAAAATTATACTTTTAACATATATTTTTAATAATTATTATACATTTTAAATAACCCACTACTAAGTTGACAGTTAAGTGGCTTCTAACTTTTTTGCTATTTTTTTTTTTGCTATATCTAGTTTTCTTATTATTTCTTTTTAAATTTATCCCCACACTATGTGATATAATAAAAATTATGATGGCTAATATTTATTAAATACCTTCTTTATTAAGCTCAATTCTCTCCACATCTTTGAGACAGAAGTCCATTTTATAGATGGTGAAACTGAGGCTTGGGGACGTTAATCCACTTGCCTGGTCTACACCATTAGGAAGTGATGGAGAGAAAAACTAAACCACAGCTTCACAGCCTGGCCCGATTACCTTTTCCAATCCCTTTTTGGCATGCAGTGTTTATCATTGGTAAATGCTAGATTTTGAAGTACCAAAGGCTATTTACTTAATATAATATTGATTGTTATCATAACTATTTGCCTGGCACATAATTATCTGGTAAATATTTGTTATAAAGAATGGAAGGACGCATTCATGCCACTATTTACTCATTCTATTTTATAAGTGAGATGATTTTCTAGAAGTCATTTGCAAATTCTTTATCCTGGTCTCAAAATGGGATTTGGATTACAAAGAGTGTTAAGAAAACAAACCGTGTGTCTGAAATGTCGTGTATATTTATATGGTTATGTTGGCATATGTGTACACGGCAACTGGTTATTGAGCATATGCTTAATACTTCTTATTCATAATTATATCTGATTGTCACTACAGCATAAGTGATAATTTCCCCTATTTTTGGGATGGTGAATCTGAGGCTCAGTGAGGCTAAATAACTTGCCAAAGATTGGGTGCAAGAAGTGATGGGGCCAGGACTTGATTTCACACTGCTCTTACTCCAGAACTCATGATCTTGACTGCTCGGTTATTACTGTAAACCCACATCCCAGTGAATATTTAGTGAGCACTTGGCCTGGTGGTAGCATCGTGCTTGGTGCTTTGGATAGAGCCGTTGTTTAACTCTCCCATCAACACCCTGAGGCCGTTACTATATCAGCCCCCCACTACCTACAGAGGAGGGGTGGAAGCTTGTGGGGCTCACTTATGTGCCAGAGTCCTTGGAATTTGGGAAAGAGGGGCTGCGTCGGGCTGGGCTGTGTGGTTGCAGAGCCCGGATTCTTTGTAACCACCATGGCCCGCATCTGGAAAGATCACTGTTTGATACAATATGAAGCTAAAAAACAAAACAAAACAAAAAACCCAACTAACTAACATCTAATGAATGCCTTTAAAAAGCAAGTTTCATTTGAGGAGGGGAATATGATGTAGAGATTTAGAAGACTTTTCAGGGATCTACAGATTGATGACTAAAGTTTAAGTCCAATTTTATTTCAAAACTTACGATTTACTGGGATAAAAGAGGAATCAGGCAATTGATGGGCTTGCGCGTCAGGTTACTGAAGTCCCCTCCCTGTTCGGAGGTTTTAGAAAGGGAAGGGCATGTGAGTTTTACCCTTCCGCCGTTCAGAATCCTGTGTCTTAATCTGCTTGTGGTGGCTTCGAGGCTGCGAGTAGTGGACTCCAGTGCCCATCAGAGAAAAATCGTCCTTCTCCTCGTGGGCCCTGGGATGCGCTCCAAGTGACAGGACAATTACCCGTAAGTGTGAGGCTCAGTAACACCGTTTGCACACACAGCAGTGGCTCTGTTGAGAGGTCACGGGTTTGAGGGTGCAACACGCCGTCCTTCCAGACCGAATCCAGGCCCTTATTGATGATGACATTAGTTATTAGCACTAATATCACCGTCATCATTATTGGCATTTGCAGGGTTCTGTCTGAAACCCTGAAGAGGTGTATGACCACCTCCTTCTGAGAGGCAGTTTTACAAGCAATAGGTTATAAAATGGTTATATGCTCTTAGGAAAAATTATCACGTAAAATTGCACTTGAGTGCTAGCACTTGAGGTGTTAAGTGACCGGCTGGCTGCCCCTGTACGTAGATGGAAAAGGACTCCTTCTGGAAACCTCTTATCGAAGTGAGTCTGAATCATAACTGAAAATAAGAAAAATTCATGTTTTTACGTTTGGCTTTTGAGGGAGGTACTGACTGTGTTGTATTTCATTTTAAAATATAAAAATAACCTCCACAAAACCTTTCCATCTGTAATGTAGTCCAGCTAATCTTGTACAAAGAAAAAAAAAATTCTGGATTCTCTACTTTTTTCCTAAATTAACTCAGAAGTCTTAAAAATAATTTCTGTGAAAATATAAAAATTTCAGCTTTCTTTTATGTTGAAGCCATTAGACTAGTTCTTTCTATTTCTAGTGAGATAATTTTAATGTATCTGTAAATACTGAAGAAATAACTCGTTTGTAGATATTTTGGCATAATTGTTTGAAGAGGAGATAATCATTCAAAGAAGGAAATTGGAATTTGAGCTGATGTGGCCTCAGTATTTATTGCATCATTAATTCTATTTTTAACTTATTCTTTAAAACAGGAGTGATTTGAATCCTGTGTCTAATACATAACTTAGCATCAGGAAATCATCTTCTATTTTAAAGGTGATGCCCTTCACAGTTTCCTTATCATTTGCTTTATTCATTATATTGACCCATTGACAAAATAAACATGATAATCCCCACTCCACGACTGAATAAAAGATTAGGTTGTCTTGCCCACAGCTGATCACTGGTGGCACCCAGCTTCAGACCCCCTTATTACATCCAGCACTTACTTCTGAAGCAGGGTCGTCTCTCTGTGCTAACATTGTGTTGTGATTCTTAAATTGTGAGTCATTATGGGTGGTGGTGTTTTTTTTTATCATTCTCCTGTGAGTCACTTTTCCAATACTAAAATATTTGTTATAACTTCATTGATAGAAATATCATAGAAAGTCTATATTCATGAACAGAATGCAGGCGGCCTTGTCTCACTCATTAAAGAGCTTATGTATGATTGATCCATGGCACCTGAGAAATGAAAAACTGCGTCTTCCATACAGAATTTCCCTTCTCTTTTGGTTACTACTTTTGGGGCTTTCATTTTAAAACCCAGTTCCTACCTCTTACTGGATTTGGTTTTAGGGCCTGCAGACCCCCTGTCATTACCCACTGGGATGAGGAAAATGGGGGGAGGAGTGCCTTCCCACCTCTCAGCCACTCCCTGTGACCTCACTGCTCCCTTGCCCTGGACCCCGATCCACACAGTTCAGGCTCTCTCTCCTACGCCTCTGCCTGTGCCCCACAGTCATGGTAGCTCACACTCCCTGGGATCCTTCTGCACCCGTCCTTTTACCTACAATTTCTCCTTTAAGGGACACCTGGGTGACTCAGCTGGTTAAGCATCTGCCTTTGGCTCAGGTCATGATCCCAGCGTCCTGGGATCGAGCCCCGCATCGGGCTCCCTGCTCCACGGGGAGCTTGCCTCTCCCTCTCCCTCTGCCTCTCCCCCTGCTTGTTCTCTCTCTGTCAAATAAATAAATAAAAATCTTAAAAAAAAAAAAAATTCTCCTTTAATTCTCACAACAACTCTCTTAGGCAGGTACTAGGATTTTCCCCAGTTTATAGAGAGCAAAGCACAAAAAGGTTAAGTATGGTCACTTAGTAAGTGGCAAAGCTGGGGTTTGAAGTTAAGTCCTCTTGCGCCAGAGTTTCCATTATGGCACATGCTAACAGCTCATTAAAACCCACCCTCAGAAGTTCTGCAGTAGATAAATATGGCTTGGCATCACAGGGGAAGCCGCCGTGCACCCCGTTCTGGTGTCCATGGCAGAGCGGCCTTACTAAGATGGGAATGGATGGCTCTTGCAGGGAAGTTCAGCTTCCCTGAGCAAAGAGTGCAAAGGTCCATTTCCGGATAGACCAGGTTGCTCAGGCTTAGGTGCCATCCATGTAGCATGTCGGCTATGGTGAAGGGACGGAGGGAGGACCGTGACATTATTCTACCTTCTCTCTTCTCTTCCCATTTCCCTTCTGATCCAACAGTGCTGCTCCCCACTCTCACTGGCTCTTCTGGACTCTGCATTTCCGCTGTCGCATTGATGGTCCCCTACTCTGTTGCCTTGTCTCCTTTGTTGTCCTCTGTTGATTACCTGTTACTGCATTGGGTTTTTGGTTTGCTTTCTATCAACATTGTTTGTGAGCTTCATATTAATATTTTTAACTCTAGCTCATTCAGTCTCACTGCTGTGTAGTATCCCATTTTCTGAATACATCTCTAATTGATATTGCCGGAGAATTAGTTTGTCTCCAGTTTCTGTTGTTACAATACTGAAACGATGTTTCTATGCGTGTATATATCTCCTAATGTACATAGGCCAGAGTACACACTTATTAGCAGACTTCCTGGGTCATTAGATAAATGCACTTTCAGCTTTACAGCGTGCTTACAAATTGTTGTCCAAAGTGGTTATACTAATTTATATTCCCACGAGTTGTGTCTGGAAAAACATAAAGCGCCTATTTTTCTCTCTCCTATGTTTTTTAATTATGAAACCTCAGTTGGAAGTATTACTTCATTTTTTTTCATTTATCGTTGATAAGAGTATCACCGATTCATCTTATAAAGAAACTTCAGTTACACCAAAACACATATATAAGATAACTGCCTTGGCCATGCAAAAATTAATGGAGATAGGACAGTCCTTCCTTGCAGAAGAATTCCAAATAATAAATGTAGGAGGAACAAAGGAAATAGAAAACCAACATCAGAACACCTTGCTGCAGGCAAGGTCCGCTGATAAATGCTGAAATAGTGGGCAGAACTTTAAGGAGAAATAGGATATTTGCATTGCTTCAAATATATCCCCCCAAACATTTACTTATTCTGTACATTTTTTACATACACCCACAAATTCTTTGATACTCATCTAGGAGGTAGAGCTTAATTCCCCTCCTTTAGGTATGGGCTGGACTTAGGGACTCCCTTCTCGTGAATAGGACATAGAAAGGGGAAAACTAATGTAACTGGAGAAATCTGGCAGATGCCACCTTAACCAAGTCATCAGTGTTGACATCACCTCTCATAAGTCACGTTTCTGTCATACCCTCATAGGATGCCTCATAAAGGACACTTCACCCTGTGATATTCTCCCCCCAAATCTATAACCTCAGCCTCATCATAAGAAAACACCAACCAAACACAAATGGAAAGATAAATGTGCCTTGGTTACTTAACAATGTTGACATGAGGGAGCCTGGGTGGAGGGTGTATAAGAACGCTCAGCACTCTGCCACTTTCATAGAAGTCTAAAGTCATTTCAAAATAAAAAGTTTTTGAAAAATCCAGGGAGGGGTTAGAACAAGAACATGTGTTCATATGGTTCATGTGAATAGGGAAAATGTCAAAATGACTAAGTTTTAGTATTGTTGGATAAATAAAACTTCTCTTTATTCCATGTAGACTCAGTACAATTTGTGAGTTGGGTGTTTTTCTGTTTGGTTTTTTTTTTTTAAGTTGCTAATTTATTTGCATTCCTATAGGTCTTACTATTTTAAAGTATTTCATTGCTATGTACTGAAGAAATAAATGTCTCCTGAGCGTTCATGCCTTTTTGTTTTTAAGTTTTATTTTCAGAATTTCGACGTGCTAAGCATTGTACTTCTAAGATAAACAGTAGTTTTTTACCATGAGAGACGCAAAAGGTGGTGTTGATTGCTTTTCTGTTATAAAGATTTATGACATGCTTTCAGCAATAAAAACTGGTATCAGTAGACAGACTCTAAATTTTACATATTTTCAGATCTTGTTAGTTTGTCAATTTGCTTTCAAAGCACATGGGTCATTCATACCTTCCAGCCTCTTACCTGACATATTGATATTTGTAAAGCACAAACCCATAAATCCGTGTCCCTCGTCCTGCATGTAAATAGCTGAAACTGCCCCCCCGCCCCCCCGTTATAACTACGTGTCTTAGGACTTGCCACCAATGGTTTTGGAGGAGGATATGTAAAAAATAGAATCTGTTAAAGCCAGATGTTACTCATTAATTATATTTGAAGCAATATATTTGAAGCAGTGCAAATATCCTATTTCTCCTTAAAGTTCTGCCCACTATTTCAGCATTTTAGACACTGCTGTGCTGTTTTAAGGGTCAGGTGTATATATTTCAACTCATTTGTCCATTGATTCTTACACAGAACTGAAATGAGTGGGGCAGCTGTGTAGACTCCCCAGGATTCCTGCAGTCTAGGAAACACACCCCTGTCTAACCTGGACTCTAGTGATGGAGGCACTTGCTGTCATTGCTGTTGTTCCTTCATTTGTTAAATTTTATATAATGCTAAAATATATAGATCTTGAAAAACCTTTCTACAAATTTCTTCTTAGTGGTACCTATAATTTTAGTCATGTTCTGAAAGCATTCTTTGTTCATAAACACTTGAAAACGTGATTTTTTTTTTCTTTAAAATGTTCTAACATTTCTTTCCATTCCTTTTCCTTCTCTGATAATATGAGAAGTCACCTGTTAGACCTCCATTGGTTCCCTGGCTCCTAAAAAGTGTAAACACGTGTGGCTTGGTGTCAGTGGACAGAGGTGGCTCACAGCTGGCTTCATCCTCCCCCTTCACTCAGCCTCTGTTTCTCAGCTTCCTGGCGCGCTTCTCCTCTCTGCTCCACAATGGCGTCCCTCCCAGAGCTCTTGCCTTCCACATTGTTCTCTCTGCTTCCAGTCTCCTGCCCACCACTCATCCAGAGGGTGCAGATTCGCTCCTGGTCTGGACCGTCTCAGACAGCAGCCCCTGGGCCACCGTGCGCAGGCTGAGGACACCTGTTCTGTATTCCGCTCTCTTGCTGATGCACCTCTCCATCACAGAAGTCCTTCCTTCCTTGAGAATTCATCTCTTTAGCTGTCTGTCGCTTTTCATTGAGACTCCATGAGAAAGGGACATTTAAGTGTATAGGATCACAGGATAGCAAAACATTTAAATATCAAATGTCATTCATATGTACAAACTGCCTTCTACCTTTTTCCCCATCTCCTCGCACCCACCTGCCCCCACGGCTTCATCTGCAGACCTTAGATAGGGCAGGCCGCAGTACAGAATCTCTCCCCAAATTAGTCATTATCCTCACTTTATTATGTAGTTTTAACTTCACCGGTGGTCTGTCATTTGTATTAGTAAGTGTCTTTAAGATGCCATTGCTCTCAGAATAACCAAGGGCCTGCATTTATTCACACGTGAGGCTTGTTTAGTGTTTTCAGCACTGACTTGGGCTTTGGCTTGAGGTTAGGAAGGGTCTGGAGGCTCTTGGCTGTGTTGGACAGTGAAATCAGTTAAAAAACATTTTGGTAGGAACAAGAGATTGGGAGCTAATAAGATGCTATAGATTCATCATATAAGAAAATAATACATAATATCTCTGGTGCTTAGAAGATGGTAAATCAGTGGTAGTAGCAGTTGTTGTTACTAAAAAATCGTGATGATTATGTTCATTATCATTATCATTTGTGAGCACAGTCCTAGTAGTGTAACCAAGCAGGGTGATGTTATTTCCAGATGAAAGTAGATCCCAAATTCCATAGAGTGAAAAGAAAACTATAAATACATTTTCTTACCAAATAATTTTTAAGTTCAAGACTGCCCATACTGTGTTAAAGGGTCTGTTTGTTGTTCTTCCTAGCCTACACAACATCTTGAGACTGTTGTTAATAGTGGAAGAACAGAGAATCTCCCTGGGCAGAGTTCAGAAACTGAGAATAATTTAGGATCCCCTTGGGGTTTCTGCAATGGAAAAAAATTCCCTTCCATGATGCATACTTCATACTTACATTGTTTACCACGTCTAAATTTAGAATGGCAGCACATTTCATATCAGGAGTTCTAACCCAAGGACCTTTGAGGCTAGCTTCTATTTTAGGTGCTGATTTTTAAAAATCAAAGGAAATATAACCATATTAACAACTTTTGCTTATGATACTATGCTTAACTCTGAATCCTGCTTTTGTGAAGTATCAGTTTAGTTGATTACCCTATAAATGTCCCATTAAAATGAGAGTTACCCATAATGGAATCTTGGCTTGAGAAAAGGAAAGCGGTTCTTGGCTATGTCATTACAATGAATTTTGACTCATGAATTTTCTTTGCATTTATCCTTGGCTTTGGCTAGGGGTTTGTCATTTTTGGAGCTTGTGACTATGTTTAAATTAACATCAAACACTTTTTTTTTTTCCAGTTGGCCTCGTACATCTTAAGGCTATGTGTTGTATATATTGTCACATACAATGAAGAGATAAATATTTGTTATTTGGACATGTTTAAATAGAAAGTGATATATATAACTTGGAAAGAAGATGCTTTTAGAGCCTAAAAATTACTGCTTTGAAGGATTTTTTTTCATAGATTCTGTTTTTCTGTGCCTTTGCATTTTTTTATTCATTTAGACAGGAAGCCTAAGCTTTTAACTCATTTGCTGTCTAGACAAATGAAAGCAGCAGGGACTTTGGTGGGTTGCACACGGGTTTGTGCTGAGAAGAAACCTGCTAACATCATAGAGAGTGAACAGAGGCACTGTGAGGTTTTTCCTTTTGTGTGTACGTCGGTCCAATTATTGACTCAATTCTAATATCAATTTCAAGGTGTGTTTGTATCACATGTCCAAAATGATAGTTCTAAAATAAAGTTGGAAGGTATGAAGTGATTTCACAGTGTGTGAAGTATCAGTTTGTAAAAAACTAAGCAGTCTAATGAGGCTGGGGGTGGCTAGCCTCAGGGATGCTAATTGGAAACAGAGGGCTGAGAATTCGTTGCTAAATTTTAATAGTGAAGTCAGTAGTTTTCACTAGAGCATTTATGGTAAATATTTAGAAAGATTTGCATGTGCTAGCTTACTTTGTATGGTGTTTGCAGCTGTATTTTACCACAGAGCATATAAATTCAGTGACATTCGCCAGAGACCAGTGAAACCCATCCTCTCTTTAACACCACACCTGGCAGAAGGAATCACACAGCCCTTAAGAAAGTTAGGGTCTAGTTGGAGAGAGAAAAAGAAAAAAATGCATGCCTGAATTTTATACTCAATATTCTAAAAAGGAGAAGAGACACTATTCCTGCTTTTGAAGATGACTGAGAGACTTTTTAAAAGACCATTGAACTGGCATTTTAACCTGTGCGTCAAACCCATGGGAAGTCACAGTGAGAAATCATTAACTGTACCCTATTAAAATCCTTAAACAAGAGACCTGAACTAGTCTCATTGATTGAAATATCTTCTCTGTTTCTAATTCAGTGTTTATCCTCGTGCTCTCTTGGGGCACTTCTGAGCAAGAGACGCCCAAATGTGTGTGCTCCTCTCCAGTTCTCTATCAGATGCTGATCTGATGCTATCAACTAATTGTATTGAGGACCACAGCTTAGAGGATTTTGGAGTTGATTTGCTTTTTTTAAAACCCGCTTATTTAATTAAACAAGGGAGTAAGATTTTCTGACTTATTCCCAGGTGTTTGAGACAGTAAGACATCACCAGGATTGACGGAATTTATCCTTGAGTCAGCTACTACCTTCCTAGATAAATTGAATTCCATCAAAGCCAAAGATGACTCTTGATGTAGTAAGTCATAATATACTAACAGTATTTTTAGGGAGGATCATAGATAATATGTAGACCTGAGAGAGAATATTTATAATGTTGTAGGTCTGTTTTGCATTTATGTAGATCTCTAAAAATTCTTCCTATGCTCCTCCTTCATGGCATGTTCCCATATCCATCACTGCCCTGTCACCGCCCTTCCCCACCCTGTCCCATTGTATTGAATCAGGAACATATTTGTGCTCTGTGTTAATTCATAAGTGTTTCTCTTGTCAGAGTCTTGATAGGATTGTTATTGCTCCCTGGTGGCATTTCATTCCAAGTGCAGTGAAATCTCTTGTACTTGCCACTTGGATTAGAATGAAAGTTTTACATGGACAGAGGGTGCAGAGATGATGGTTTACAGAGGGAAAGTCTTTGCAGGGAACTTTCACTTAAATTAAATTTTAAAGCAAAACAAGCTTTTCTTTTTTAAGGCATTGATTTTCTAAAAAATAAATTAACCATCGACAGTAGAAGTTACATTATTTTTGGTGTGCTGGAAAGTAGTCAGTATCCTGAGTGATGTCAGATACTGAAAACCCAACTCGAGAGCAAGATTTTACCAACTAAGGCTGTCCTGGCAAAATCCTGAATTTACTCTGTAGGAGCCCATGAAGTCATTACCTCACCCGTCACTCCCCTCCATACAAAGGAAAGATGCCGGGAATGCTGTGGGGCAGGGGGACTCCTCCGGCCCCTTCAAAGAGTCCTCCCTGCCATTACCTTACCTGCCAGCTTCCCAGCAAGATAAATGGAAGCACTGTAGCTTGAAGGTGCCTTGGTTAGAATGAGATGCAGTAAGGTCTCTCTGTTCTTTCCAGACATCATAGATCTGATAGTACTTAAAAGGAAGAATAGAGTTGGTGCCCTGCTGACTAAATTGTCCTCCAGAGGAGTATTAGTTACAGAGCTTCTTTGTTAACTAGGCTGAATGTTTAAACCACTGTTGAACTTCTTTTATTAGCATGTTTTAAGATAGCTATGCATATGGATACCCTAAGCGTCTGCAGGGCGGGAATATTTCTCTATAATTTACATATAAAAGTTACGTGTATGTATAATAGTAATATAGAAATTACATCTTTTTATTACTCTTCTGTTACACTGAGGTCTAGTCAGCCCTGAAATTCTGATGACATGTGAGCACTGAGAAAGTCACCGTTTTTATATTTTTCTCTTGGTATTTCCTCGATCAGCTTGTTGAATAACAGAAATGTTTTTCATGCTTTTGCAGCTTGACTGAAGCCTTCTTAACACCCATCCATGTCACTTGTTCAGCCATAACTTGGAATTTTAAGGGAGGACAGGGAAGGAATTTATAGGTCATGTGGAGAATTTTACAAATTTCCAAGTAACAATTTGGGGTGTTGTTTTTTTTTATGAAGAAAGATTTGCATAAGATTATTTAACTTCAAATAATGATGTTTTAAAAAATCAAATCTATGTCAGGTCTTTTCTGTGTTTAATCCCATATGTAGTATAATAAAAGAGAATGGTTTTATATCTAGTTATCTACCGTTTTCTTTTTCTCCAAAGAAGCATCAAATCCTATTCTCCCCGCCCCTCCCCGCCCCAACTGATTTTGTCTGATTGACCCTTTGTTTATTAGTGATACACATTCGTGAGGTATTAAGGGAGTGCGTCTGCACCTGGAGCCCACCAGCCATCCTCACTGGGGGCGTCCCTGGGTGATTGGGATACCTGCAGAGAGAGCACGGCTCTCTCTGGCTCCCATTCAGTGTTTCCCCGATGGATGCAGCCGTGCGGCCAGCGCCTGTTCTTGGGGAAGCGCCGACAGGTCCTGCTGGGCAGCGTGTCACCACGAACTTCAGCTGGGTCCCGTCTCTCTCTTTACCCCAAGGGAGAGGCAGCGGCCGTAGAGGCTATACCAGGAATCCCGCCGCTCTCTGAATCAGGGGTTGGCACACTTTTCCTGAAAGGGCCCCATGGTAAATATTTTAGGCTTTGCGGGCCACGGGGTCTCTGTAGCAGCCATGGGCCACACAGAAAGGAATGGCGGGGACAATGTTCCAGTAAAACCTTACAGACACTGAAATTGGAATTGCAAGTATTTTTCATAGATCACAGAGTATTGCTCTTGATTTTTTTTTTTTTCAGTCGTTTAAAAACATTCAGCTGGTGGCAAAGCAAAAATAGGCAGGGTCCAGTTTGAGCCCCCAGCCAGAGGCTGCAATGCTTTGAAGAGCCCCTCTGGGGGTCCCTCCGCACTTCTGTGAATTGGTTACATCAAGTTAGGAAGGGAGGGACTTAAAGAACCATCCAGGACTCCAACCACTCTTCCCCACCCCGGCACCCATCCTCACTCTGAGGCTGTGCACGTGAGGAGTCAGCCGTTTGCCTGGGGAGGGAGGGAGGGAGGGACCGATGGAACTTGCCCTGTTTTCTCTTTCAGCAAGTCAGTGTGTGTGCACATGTACACTCTGCTGGCTTCAGTGTTGTTTCTAGAAAATCAGATACTTGCCTTGATTTCTGAAGTGTGAGTATTTTCTCCATTGTATGTAGCATGTCACTTGCTTAATAACCTTCCTGTGTTTCTGACCCTGCTTCGCAAAAGCTGTGTTCAGTTCAAAGAGTCTGAATCGAACTGTTGTTGAACCCAGTAGTCAAGTCAAATACAGTGTTTTCGCAGCTGAATATGTGCAAAATCATGCAACTTGTGTGCCCTGGGTAGAAATGTTTACTTTTTTCCTCTGGATTCTGAAAATACGATTCCGTTAGCCCCATTTCATTTTGGAAATTTAATGATACTTTCTCAAGTGGTGATGTGTTCAATCTACGCTGTGACTATTATGTTTGTTATTCATAAGCATGGTTATATGACGTTGAAGAGTACTCTCTACTTAGATGTTATTCTTCTTAGCATAAGAAATTTTTGTTTTTCCGTAACATTCATTTTTATGAGGCTTTCATAGCTATTTAGAAGGTATTTTTTAATCATTGGCAATTTTGCTATTAAAAAAAAGAGAAGTTAATTATATGATATAGCAGATGGTTAACAGATAAACTTTCCAGGAGACTGGGATCCTCATCCTGAGTTTGCTTTTTGACATTTGGGGGGACCCTGAAGAGCTACAACCAGCTGTGCTTTACCTGCTCCCTTTTGTATTTGCTGGTCTAGATTCATTCTTCAGATCCTAAGCATCCACCTGCACCAGTTTTCCAAGCCCTAGTTTTAGACGTCCCTGTAGTAAGCAGTGAGGTAAAATTAATAAAGTTGAATGAGTCGAGGGTATAAATTAGAATTGAATATGCTTTGTAGACTGTAGCATCATCCAGCATTTCTGATCCCGTTCTGTAGCATTTAGTCCTAGATCATCAAGACACGTAATTGTATACCACACCGCAGCCCTGAGAGCCCAGCCGCACCGGCTCTGTGCCCTGCCTGGGTCTGCAGACTCTTGTGACCTGGGATCACAGGCCGGCCCTGGCCGACTGAGCACCTGCTGGGTGAGCGGGACTGCGGGTCTGTACAGTGGGACTGGGCGCCATTCTGGGCCCCGGTGCCACGGCGGTGAGGAAGGCCAGACTAAAGTCTCTCCTCCTTTCAGTCTGACGAGGGTGCAGAAGCCTGTTTTTCTCCTTTCTCCCTCAGCCTCCCTTCGTCCCCTTTAACAGATGGTTCTGTCCTCAGTGGGGTCACCTTCGACCATAACTGACTAGCTGAGCTTCAGTTTCTGTATCTGTCAAACGGTGATTTTAACAACTGCCTTAGAGGGTGTTAGGAGCAAATTAGTTGGCACTAAAAATTGTTTCTTTAGCTTAAAATTGTTATAAAAAAATAAGGTATAACATTAGGACTCATTTCTGCCAACATAACCTCAAAGGGGTTTATATTCACATTATCATTCAGAAACATACATATTACTATTTTATTATAATGGTGCTTACAGTTACTTAGAATGCAAGAATTTCTCACCACAAGGTTTGGTTAAAATTTTGCTGTTCTGTGGGGCGCCTGGGTGCCTCAGTCGGTTGAGCACCCAACTCCTGATTTTGTCTCAGGGTCGTGGGTCCCACATTGGGCTGCATGCTCGGTGCAGAGTCTGCTTAAGATTCCCTCTCTCCTTCTGCCCCTCCCCCTGCTCACATACACACGCATATGTGCACTCTCTCAAATAAATAAATAAATAATTGCTCTTCCATTAGAATACTATAGTTTGAAATTCAAACAGTCCTTCAATGTTGACTCTAAATAGAAGGATCCGGAACAGTAGTTTTCAGTGTTGAAGCCACCATTCCATTCAGATGGTAAGTCACCACCTCAAGTGCTGTTTCCTGTGACTCCTTGAACATGTGTGTTGGACTAGGTGCTGGCAGCTTAAAGGAAAGCTGTCAGATGGCTTTATGAAAGAGAGGTACAACTTTATTTACTTTTTGGGGCTGGAACAGATCTTAGGGTTCAACTCACGAGAGACCTCCTGGAAGTCTTCTAATAGCAAGTGGCCACACTCTGAATTTTGGGAATTATCTAAGAAAAACTATCTCTGAAAGGGACACTGTTAGGATTTTTAAATCATTTTTTGGTCAGGTATGGGTCCGAGTGTGTTACTCCATAAATATATGGTGTTTCTTTCTTTCTTTCTCAGGACCTGTCTGGCTCCATCGATGACCTCCCCACGGGAACGGAGGCAACTCTGAGCTCAGCAGTCAGTGCGTCTGGGTCCACGAGCAGCCAAGGGGATCAGAGCAACCCAGCTCAGTCACCTTTCTCTCCGCACGCATCCCCCCATCTCTCCAGCATCCCTGGGGGCCCATCGCCTTCTCCTGTCGGCTCTCCTGTGGGCAGCAACCAGTCGCGATCTGGCCCGATTTCTCCTGCAAGTATTCCAGGTATTCATTTCTCAGTAACTACTATTTTACTCTGTAGTCAAGACAGACCTAGTGTTCATCGAGAGCAACATGCATGCCACTGCTTTCTTACTGTTGAAAAACCTGGTGATGTGAATTGTCACCAAAGCATTTGAGAGTTCCAGTTCCTAAAGATACGCAACTAATGAATATAAACACTCAATAAAATCACCAATTACTTTAATATTTTTGGCTTGGACATTCACCTCATGCTAGAAAATTATTTATTCTTAGCGAATTTTGTAGTGCTTCTGTTCACTAAGGTGCTCTGTTGGTAAGTGCCACCAAGGTGAGACTGTGTGCGAGGATTGGCCTTAGTTTGTATGGTTCTGTTTAATTTATGCCAGGACGGATATTGTGTAGCCCATGTTTCGTGTTTACACTCACCTGTGTTTTACTTGGCCCGCACACATTCGGGTCCTTGTTACTGATAGAAACGGACCTTCTGATTTTGATACAAGGAGTTCATGTTCCAGTTAACTCTTGCATTCGTATTTCAGTGGTCTCACTGCTTCTGTATCTTCTGCTTCCTTTATTGTGTACGTAGGCTTATTTGTCTGTCATGTCCAGCTTTCTTATGTCAGCATCACCCATTTCTTGTATCAGCAAACTAAATGTAAATTTTTTCCCTTGTAACTTTTGCGAGCACAGTCTAGGTGGCTGCCAGAAAGTGCCTCTTACTAACCTATTAGAACTATATTAAATTGCTGATAAATTTTCTAATAGTTTACTCTGTTCTCTTGAAAGCATGGATGGTAGTTTTATCCCTTCTTACCGTTTTCTTTCTTTTATATTTAAAAAAAGCTCATGATGGAATGTTTTATATATAAGCATATATATAAATGTATAGAACATGCTAATCGTGAGACATAACTATCAAAGAATACTCATGAACCCACCATCCAGTTTAAAATTGGAGTATCACCAATGTTGTGTGTCTACCTGTGTGTTCCTCCCTTCTCTTCAGGTTTCTTCCTCTCCCCTGCCCCAAATACTCTCTGAATATTTTTTAATGGTTCTTTTTGGGGTTTTTTGAAGAATTTTATTGCAAAAATTCATAGAGTATATATCATTAGTTTTGTTTAGTTTTGAGATTTATAGAAATGTATTTATAGAAACATACTTAGAATGACTGTATCATTTTTCAGCCAAGCTGAGACACTTTGGGGGCAGGAAGGGTTGCTATTAATAATTACAAGACAATAGGCATAAACTAGGAAGGTTCTTGGCACAACAGGAAATGTGGTTACCCCATTTGTACTGTACTGTAAATGGTCTCCTAGAATTTACTTATTTAACTAAATATTCTGTTTCTAAGATTCATCCATATTTTAGAAAACAGCTATAATTTCGCACATTTTGATGAAGGCATTTTGATGTTAACCTTTCTTTCAAAAAAGAATCTCTGTCCTCACAGAGATTATATAGTAAAACCTGGATTTATCTGCTTTTAATATTTTTTAAAGCTATGAATACTCTATATTTCAGAATTCCTTAGGCAATTTTTGGTTATGAGATGGTTTTTGAAGCATCACTTACCTAAACATTGGAAAGTCATATGTAAAATACTGTATTTGTCGAGCAAGAACGCGCTGCTTTCTAAATTGGATCAAAAGGACTTTTCTTAATAACTTCGATGAAGACTTTTCTGAGATATAAAGATATTGTAGTTTTTCATTTAAAATTCCTGACACAGGTAATTCACAATCTGATGATTTGCATATATACGTTTTATCATTCCGATGGGGATTTTGAGGCTTCCTCCTCACTGTTTGGATTTTGATGTGGTGTAGAACACATCCCCCAAGAAACGAGCTCGCTTGGGACACATGATAGCGCAGATTGTGGAGGAGGTAGCTCAGCAGGGGCACTGGCTTCAGCGTCTGCTGCTTTGTTCACTCATGCGCAGGGTTAAGTTGGTCAGCGGATGACGCTTCTGATGACCCATTAGCCCCATCTCAACAAGTCACGGCAGGTGGGGGCCTGGATAGGATTCTCTCCGCCTGCTTCCTGGGAAAGGAAGTTTTTAGTAGAAAGCTCTCAGGTTTCTTGGAAATGTTGTTTAAAGCATCCAGTTCGTTTTTAAACTTGGGTCCAAAATGCGAACTGCTCGGGGCCTCCATTTTCATTTCACCGCACACTTCCAGGCCGCTCCTCTGCATCGCCTGGTTCAGGGAAGAGATGCCACAGCAGAGGTTCCATCTGGGGGGGAGGAAGGCTCTTCCAGTAGATCCGTAACCACGTTTGCTGAAGGCAATGGGGTACAGAGTCGTGGAATTGTATACAGCACGGCAAATGGAATGTCTCTTTCATGTTCATGTTACTGTAAGAGGAATAACCTCCTGGGAAATCTGGTCGGCAGTTTTGACACCTGTTCCCTGTTCTCCTGGCTGGAATCACAGATTACATTTCAGCGGGATGGACTTTCATAATCATCTGATATCACCTCGTCATTTTACTGGCGCTTCCTCGTTGTGTAACCTTGGACAGGCCTCTAAGCCTCTCTGAGCCTCAGTTTCTGCATTTGTAAAGATAATAACTGTATCTCTTAGGGTTCCTGTAAAGTTTGAATGTGTTAATGCACATGAGGCAGGTACAGGGTCAGCACTCAGTGCATGTGAACTGTTGTTGCGTACGGTTATTATTACCTGAGACCTAGAGGCTTGCCCCCGTGATTACCGCCCAGACCAGCACAGTTGGTTTGGGCAGCGAGTCTTCTGATTCTTAATCCAGCGGTGTTCTTGTTCAGTTCAGAAGACACGCATGTAAAGTTTCCAGTGATGACTTGCTGGGTTTACTGAGGTCACTCAGTAAGACTGCCTTCAAGCGAGCCATGAAAGCATAATGTATTTTCACAAAGTTGAATCCATGTTTCTTCTAACTGGAAAAAAAAAAAATGGTAAGTTAGTGGTTGATCTTCTTGGGGATTGGGTCTGAGAAGGCCAAGAGGAGACCAGAAGACAAGGGGAAAACAAGAATCCATACCCTTGCTTCATTTAGATCCTAGGCAAATTGATTGTTGTGTAATGTGATGGGCAGTCAGTCTAACATAAAATTTAACGATAGAGGTAGTTTAAAATCCAGGGTTATTTCTCATACTTTTGCATGTATCGAGATAGCATCAACTAACTGGTCAGTACACCCTCTTAGTGGCCAGGTGCAGTCGAGCAGGTTGCTCACGGACAAGGACATGGGCCAGAGGGGTAAATGAGAGTGAAATTCAAGCTGCTTTCCTTGGGAAGGGGCACCCTTTTTTAATTCATACAGAGGAGCCACACATCTATCTTGCCCTGGACCTCTTGGTGGTCATCCTCCATGGCTTGCATCCAGATACTACCTGTTTCTCCTCCTCTGTTCCCAAAGCTAAGCCCAGGGACGTTCAAACATCGGTTTTTGATAGATGTTCATCACAAACCTTGTATGTTGTTATCTGAAGGGGATTTGTTAAAAATCATGAAGGTTTTTGTTTGAAAAAAATTTTGGTCTTCTCTTTCCCTTCACCTAGCCTATATGCTCTTGTTTTTTTTTCTTTTTTCAATGGATTTGTGTGAACTTGGTCATAGGTAATAAAACCACGTTTTAGAGATGGTCATAAAGTTGATTGTTCCTTTTTTATTTAACCAAATGCAAAGACACCTTCCCTTAGAGAATCATTAGGCCCATTTAGTAGTCTCACCTTCTCCTGTTCCCATCCCTAGTCCTCATGTTGAAGTTTTGTGAATCCATCCATTAGATCCTAAGCCCGATGTACGGTCTAACGCCATTTGCTCCTGAGTCTGTCCTGGTGAAGTACGGATATCAGGTGGCGATGGCCCGGTGTCCCACCCAAGGCAGGAGACTCCCGACTGCTGCTTTGGGAATGTGTGATTGGACTTTCCGCCCCCCCTTTTTTTTTCTGTAATATTGTGCTTTCTTTCTCCCTGTTCCCTCCTCTCGTTGCCAGCACTAACTTGTTTCTTCTGACCTCGCTTCTCTTCCATTACCTCCTGCTCTAGATTGCTCCTGCCTCTCTCCGTGTGTCACAGATTGACTCTTTCACTCATTGTCTCCGGCAAGTCATTGTTAAAACGCGCAGCTGGTGTGTAGCCGATAGCCGCGGTGGGGTAAAGCCAAACTGTCGTGGGGCTTCTTCCTACTGTTGCCTCCCAGGGTTTGTGAAAAAAAAGAACAATCATTTTTCTCCATCTCTGTCCTGGTAAATGAAATTGACAGCTAATGAGAACTATTACAGAGGTAGATAAACAAAAGCCCAGGAAAGCATCCCAAATGGCTGAATCTGCTTCTTGCCTGTTAAACCATTTCTCCACCCACTGCACATTTGCCCTCCTGTCCTGTTGCCTCCCAAACATTGTGAGTGTCATGGGGACGGCTGCTGTGATACATGCTGGCACCGCATCGGCCCTGGCACTGCCCTCGCTCAGTGGGGCTTTTCCTTCCTGCATTCTTTTGAAAAGCAGGATGGAGATTTTCTATGGTAAGTAGCCACATGGATTCTCCCTTTGTTTGCACATTCCTGGGCTCCAGCCCTGCGGCAGTCGGCAGTCCGTAGTCAGAAGTTAAGGGTTTCAGCCCCGTCGTTCAATGTAAACAAGCATTGGAGAACCAAAATGTGTACGTTGTACGTTTCCCCCAGTGCCATGATACGTTTCCTTGTTTCTCCTTTTTGTTTTCATTTCTCCCTCCTCTTTATATTGGTGTATTTATATTTAGAGACAGAAACGAAGTATCTTCATCTTTCTAATTGGTAGTGCGCATGTATATACACATTTAAATCAGGCAAATCTCACGTCGGGTGCAATTGATTTGAAAGGTCTGATGTTAGACATGTGGTTTCCCTTCTAATAAATGATCCCGTTGTACTTTTGCTGCTTACTGGCTCACATCCTAGAGTTATTTACCTTGGTTTTAGGAAAATAAACGATTGGGTCTTGCATGTATTGTGTAGGTCTGACACGGGGCCTCATTCGTCCCCACACGTAGCAAAGCTGACACAGCACAACATCAGAATGCATAGCTGTTGCCAGAAGATTTAGTGGGTGTTAATTTCACTTGTCTTGCCTCCAGAGCCAACCATGCCCGTTTACTAACAAAGCAAAAATGTAAATAAGCCCAACTTTTTTTTAATTTTTATTTTATTGGCCAAAGGCTTTTGTCAGCTTTTTCCTCCATGTGCTGGAAGCAGCAACAGTGTTAAATATTAAGAAGGGTGAGCATACAGTGGAGAGTGGTGATGGGCAGGCAGAAATTAACTGTTCATAGCCTGATAAACATTTTTGTTTATAAAAACTTTAAATGTTCCACTGCTGAGAATATTCATTGGTTTTGTTAACAGAGCTCTAAGGATAGTAACTGTAAATCCCTGAATAGATTTTCTCCCTTTTTTTTTTTTTTTTAGCATTTGGCATCTGCACCAAGTCCAATTTTAGGTGGAGTTAAGACCCTTTCATCTGACAGCAGAAGGGCTATTGATTATAATAGGCTAGGACCAAAGATACAAATCTAGGTATTCATGTTGGTGTCATGATGAATAGATGTTTGTTTTTCATGGTCATTCCTTCTGGCTTCGTCCTGGATCTTTATTATAAGACTAATCAAAGACCCCATCCTCCTGGCCGTCGTCAACAGAGATAAAGTTTCATCAAATATGAAAGTAAAATTCTTTCTTTTTGAGTTTTATGTGCCTTGCTGTTTGAGGTCTCGCCTCTCACATCGCCCTTTCCAGCTTGACTGCCGGCCAGAGGAGAGCGAGAGAGAGAGAGAGAGAGAGAGCGGGCTCGCGCGCATGAGAGGCTGTGGGTCAGGGCGGTTTAAGAGCTGAGAGACCGTGAAGGAGGAGGGTGAGGTGGACCGAAGTCTTTCATTAATCTTTCAAGAGCGGTCCTCATCGCTCCGATCTTTTGCTATTCATGCCTCCCTCCTCTGGAAGCTCTCCTTTCCCTCCCTCTGCAGTTCGCTGGAGCATTTCCCCGGGTGCACACACACACAGCTGCTTCCGGGGAGCCTCCTCCAGGCGCACACACCCCTCCCCCCAACACACACTCCGTGCCCCTTGACCTGTGCAAACTCACACCCGGCAGATACCTTCAGTTGCTGTCCTTCGAAAAGGATCACAGGTTTTAAGAGCCTGTAGAATCGGTTTGCCAGAGATCACCCTTCCACTCTCTTAAAGCACCAGTTACTTTACAGTTAAGCCTGATTTCTCTGAAGCATTATCATGTCAGTTCCTGGATGGTGAGTGATGCATCCAGCATACCCAACCAGTCCTAATGAATTTGTACCCCTCAGGAAAATCTCAGATACTAAAAGAATGAATTCCAAAAAAGGTGGCACATGTTCGATTAAATATGGAAAATGACTCTTTTAGGGCAGCACTGTGGTATATCCTATGTAAGTGCTCACCTGCTTCTACCCTCCGCTAAGCCAAGTGAGAGCTAGGATGTCTGTGGGAGCTGATAGAGCTGCAGATACAAACAAGAAGACACTGTGGTCAAAAAACTAATTTTCTTGCTTAATTTGACATTCAGACAAGCAGATTCTGGAAGGATGCTATAATGGGAAAGAGAAAAATGAATTGCATTTAGGAGTTAGTCATAGGCTGGAGTGAACAGGAAGGATTTTAGTGAGAGGAAATGATAGTTCCTGCTCTAATTTGTCAAGATTAGTACCTACAAAATGAACACCAGAGGGTGCAAGCCGTATCTCTCGATTTTTTTTTTTTAATCCATTCCCCTTGGATTTTTAGAACTCTTAGGGCTGAAAGCCTAACCCATCCTAAATAAAGAAATTTTCCACTTTTTAGTTTATCTTTGCTTAAAACGCAGGGTAAAATTCTGAATTTCTCCCACTCTGTGTGAGTGGTTCTAGCCCAGTTTCCTGTCATGGTCCCATCAGGAGCATCTGCCTCGGAGATGTCACTGCAGGGAGTGACACATTTTTTACTTGAAAGTGTGCACAGTCACCCTACCTGGTAATCTTATTTTAAAACATCTATCAAGTGCCCCGTTTTGGCTTCTCTCGAAGTAGAAATCTTCCAACAGCTTGTTGCAAGGAAGATGCATGCTGCTTATTGGCAAGCTGAGCAGGAAAAAAAAAATTCTTAAACACAAAATGCCATTGATATATCCTTGTTTTTAATCTGTGGCAGCCTGGAAACCATCAATTCAGCAGTTCTACAAACCATGGAGAACTTCAGCCAGTATTTTTTTTTCCCTTACAAAGTAAACTATTTGTATGTTATACGAAACAGTAATTTCAGATCCGTTCCAAATGATGCTTAGCAGTACTTAAGAAAGCAACAATATATTTTGTCTTTGAGAGAGATGCAACTGCATTTCTGTAGGGCTTAGACACTAGAGCCTTCCCCTTTAGGGTACTGATTTAAAATTCAGACCAGGAGCCGTGTTATGGAGACTCAGCACTTTGTTGACATCGTGGTTGTTCTCCTGCTGTGTCTAGAGGGCAGGCTCCCCACTGCTGACCTCAGCCAGATCCTTGCATTCTAAACAACTGGGGTTCTGAGCTACCCTTTTGAGGCCCCTTCTGACCCAAGTCAGGTATTCTGGTAATTGGGGAATGAGTATTTCTTCTTTTTTTCAAAAGCAGAAATTGTTTTCAATTCTTCCAGTCCAATCAATTTCAAATTAAACCTATTCCACTCCTTCTTCCATATTCAGAAGTAAGAGAATATTAGGATTTTCTCAAAATACACATTTCCAGGTGGTCTTGCTCCCCCTCGCAGTTAAAAATTAAGTTATGCAGTTCAGTTTAAAGTCTCCCTCTCGGTTTCCATTCCCTTTCTTGGGTCTTCTGCCTGCATATGAAAACATAGAAAAACCTATGTCACCAGGGAAATACTTGGTGTCTCCTTCCCACTCGGTGAGAATTGCAGTGACTAATGTGTGTACGTGGCTGATCCAGCAGCCCACCCCCAGTTCTCCGTTATTTTTTTACACTGTTCACGGAAGAAGCACGTCAATCTCCTTGTTGACTGTTTGATTTCAGTTCTTGAGCCGAGCAGACCGTCAGCCCTCTAAACTTGTGTTGAACTGAGTGTTGTTGCTCCTTGAATCAGCAGTGCCCTGCGACTGTCGAAATGCCGTTGGCATTGACCTGCACTGTTCGCTGCCTTCACGGGGAGCAAGGAATTGGAACGGAGGGTACCAAAGCTTTTGTGAACTAATCTTAGCCTGGAAGTAAAAGTTTCACAAATCATTCGACTATGCATTTTGGAAAAAGGTGATAAAATGAGTAGTACTTATGGTCAGGATGTCCCTAAAGCTGATTTCACAAACTTCTGATCTATGTTACCATATTTTCTAAAGGGAATAGATACCAGTTGTGAAGAGAACAAAACCGTTTTACAGCGGGTGTTATGTTTATTTCTCTATGTTCCAATAACCCTGGAGCCAGGATTATGATGATGTGTTGATTGATTATAGCCTGTTAAGTCTCTTACTAATCAGTTTCATCACTTACTCTCAGCTCACACCCTTGCACCTTTGATTTCTCTTCCATAACAGGGTGATATGGGTTGTCATTGACTAATGAAGAACAGAATTGGTTTCGGCATGAGACAAACGGAATGCCGACACCAATCCTAAAATGCATTAATCTTTAATAATTCACATCTGCATGTTTATAAATGATATAACCAGGGATTGTTAATGTTGATATTCTCCCTTCCAAACAGAAAGTGACACAGGAGTTTGTACTTGCAAACTACATTAAATGCATATAGCCGAATGCCAAGAATGTGACCTTGCTGAGGATGCCAAATGTATTAATTCATTGGGTGGCTTTTTGAAAAGTAGCATGTTGTACTTTTGCTGTTGGATAAATCAGGTGATTTCCTGAGGAAGGCCAGCTGGCCCAGTGGCTCATTTTCCTTCCGTCCTTGTTTATCGTTCTCTTTCATTCATTAATTCAGCCAAGTGATGAATACATCTGCTGCTGCGGGCATGTTTTTAGGAACTGGGGAAAATGCATTGAACATGAATGACGAAGGGCCCTGTCCTCATGAAACTTAAATTCTAGTGGGAAAGCTGGGAAATGAGCAAATAAGTATATAATTTATTGTCAGGTATTGTTGGGGGAAAATCGGGTAGTTTCTTTTAGATAGCAGTGATTGGGGAAGGTGTCTCATATTTTTTCTTTTTTAAGATTTTATTTATCACAAGCAGGGGGGGAGCGGCAGGCAGAGGGAGAAGCAGGCTCCCGGCTGAGCAAGGAACCCCATGGGGGACTCGATCCCAGGACCCTGGGATCATGACCTGAGCCAGAGGCAGACACTTAACGACTGAGCCCCGCAGGCGTCCCTAGGGGAAGGTGTCTCTTAGAAATTCATATTCGCACTGAGAACTCAGTGATCAAAGGGCAAAAGCAAGCCGTGTGAATATCTGGGAGAGAGGTATCCACGCGGAGCAGTGAGCAAGCACACAGGCCCTGAATCAGTGGTGTTTTTGGTGTGCTGGGCAGGGGAGACACAGGGAAGTCACTGGGGCTGGAGCACAGTAAAGAGGGGGAGATGGAGACAGAATGGGTAGGCAGTTAGATTGGAGAGTAACCAAGAGCCTGCTTATAAAGGGCTTGTAGGTTATGATCAGGATTTAGGAGCTTACTTTAAGTCTGATTGGAAGACATGTGGCAGGTAGAGAAGGCAGAGAATGGCATCCAATATAGGCTTTAAAAGGATCATTCTGGCTGCTGAGTGGACCGTAGGGGGCGAGGGTGGAAATGGGGAGACGGGCTAGGAGGCTACTTCAGTAGCCTAGGGGAAGTTGGTCATGTCTGGATGTGTGAGTAGCAGAAGGGGACAGAAGGGTTTTGGGCCCTAGGATTGGATTCTCTACAGTGGAAGACAAAGGAGAAATTAGTTTTTAGGGGGGAATCAAGAGTTTGGTTTTGAACATGTTACATTTGAGATGTTTATTAGGCTTCCAAAGGGAGATTTTGAATAGGCAGCTGGTTCTAAGAAGAATCTGGATTCTGAGCAGAGATCTCAGCTGCAGAAGTAAGTTTGTGAGTCATCAGAGTTCTAGATGACGTTACCTAGGGCACCTAGCCTGCATCATAACCACCTTGAGGGCTTGGGAAGGCAGGTGACTGGGCCCCACACCCCGGTTCTGATTCGGTAGGTTTGGGGTAGAGCTGAAAATTTGCATTTCCAACAAGTTCCTAGTTGGTGCTGAAGCTGCTGGTCTGGGACCTGCTGACCTGGGGATTGAGTGAAGGCCAGTGGTTCCCAACCCTGGCTGACAGAACACCCCAAGAGAGGATGGGTGCAAGGCCCAGCCCCAGAGCTGCCAAGTCACCCGGGCTGTCTGCAGTCCTCCACCAGGACTTTTTAAAAAGCTCTCCAGGTGATTCTTATGTGCAGCCAAGGTTGAGAAATACTGAGAGAAGAATTCTGAGGACTGAACCCTAGGGCGCTGAGAAATGTAGAGAACAGGGAAAGGAACAGCCAGTGGTGTAAGTGGAAAACCAGGGAGAGTGTGGTGTTCTGGAAGCCCCGCAAGAAAGTGTTTCTAGAATGTGGAGAGACCCAACTGCGTCCAGGACAGCTTAGCACTTCCCTCGAAGTGTCCCGAGGGCATGTTTTGGAGGGAGTTGGATCTGTGTATGTATTGGTCATAGGAAATTTTATGGATAAATAGCTCGTTTCTTTAGGGCAGCATATTGTAATTTTTTTGACCTTTCTATAAATAGATTGTGATTCAGTTGAAATTATAATGTCACAGGAAGAAAATTCTTGTGATAAAATAACTGCTATATTCTCAGGCCTAACTCAGATATTAATAGAATTCCTAGTTTCACAATTGTTCCTTTAAGTCTATTTCACACAAAATCCAAGAATCGTATCATTTAAATTCTACTTGAAAAAAGACAAAAACCTACATTTTTTGAGAGCTGAACCTATGTGTATAGGTGTTTGTTTTTTTAATGTGGCATCAGTGCCTTTTATTAGAAGTAGTCAGAGGGACATCTCAGCTCTTTCCACAGTTTGGCTATTGTGGACATTGTTGCTATAAACATCGGGGTGCATGTTCCCCTTCGGGTCCCTACATTTGTATCTTTGGGGTAAATGCCCAGTAGTGCAATTGCTGGGTCGTAGGGTGGCTCTATTTTTAACTTCTTGAGGAACCTCCGTACAGATGAATGGATAAAGAAGATGTGTATATATATATATATATATATATATATATATATATATATATACGATGGAATATTACTCAGCCATCAGAAAGGACAAATACTTACCATTTACATCGACATGAATGGAACTGGAGGGGATTGTGCTGAGTGAAATAAGTCAATCAGAGAAAGACAATTATCATATGGCTTCACTCATATGTGGAATATAAGAAACAGCGCAGAGGATCATAGGGAAAGGGAGGGAAAACTGAAAGGGAAGTCTTCAGAGAGGCAGACAAACCACAAGAGACTCTTAACTCTGGGAAACAAACTGAGGGTCGCTGGAGGGGAGGTGGGTGGAGGGATAGGGTAGCTGGGTGACGGGCATGAAGGAGGGCATGTGATGTGATGAGCACTGGGTGTTATATGCAACTGATGAATCACTGAACTCTACATCTGAAACTAATGATGTACTATGTGTTGGCTAATTGAATTTAAATTATATATAAAGAAGTAGACAGAGGGAACTAGTTCAGTGCTGGTTGTGATTTTATGTCAGCTCTTTGCTCCTAGAGCTGAGTTCCTTTTGCCTGGAATGGAGATGTCCATCCCGCCCCTCGCTAGCCTGGTAAACTACTTATTCTTGAAGATCCAACTCCAGCGTCTTTCCCTTTGCAAAGCCCTACTGATCCCTCCATGTGAAAGAGAGTCCAGCTGTCCTTCCATGGTCGTCCAGCTGGCCCAGGGGCCTGTCGGGGGCAGGGAGCCCTGCTTCCTTTTCATCCCTGGTGCCAAGCATAATGCCTGGCAAGTCAGAGCACACTCAGTGAATGCTGACCAAATTAAAGAGCTTCCAGTTCGCTTAAAATAAACAGGAACTCAAGAAAAGTAAGTTTTAAAATTGATTACTTATATGACCTTTCCTCCTGTGGGCTGGGAGCCATCTTTGTGCCTTTGTATTTCACAGTTTATGGGATCATTCTATTTCCATTTCTCCTGAAAGAGAAATTATTTTACTTCCTTTTCCCTTAAAAATAGCACCTAAAATAGTCATCATAAGGTGTGTCAGTCTAAACCAGACCTCTGCGTATGTAGACCCTGCCTGATTTTAGTCCATCATGCACAGAAATTGTGCTATATAAATACGATAGCAGAATTCTGGAATTGTCCAATATCCAACTTTTTCATCATCTCATTATTTTAAACATCTATCACTAATAACTAACCCTATTTTCAAAGAAAATAATTTTATAAAAAATATACAGAAACCATGTAGCCGGGGCACCTGGGTGGCTCAGTCAGTTAAGCGTCTGCCTTTGGCTCAGGTCATGATCTCAGGGTCCTGGGATTGAGCGCTGTGTCCGGCTCCCTGCTCAGCGGGGAGTCTGCTTCCCCCTCTACCCCTCCCCACAAGTCATGCTGGCTCGCTTGCTCTCATTAAAAAAAAAAAAAAAAAAAAATCTAAAAAGAAACTATGTTGCCTATAATTCCAGTATTTTATCTGTTGGTCCCAAATTTATAGATACTGTGCTATTTTCCTCAAATTCTAATATTTAATAGCCAAATTGTGTATCTTTTCCTGTGTTATTGTCCGTCTGCAAGCAGCATAGAAAGGCCTGAGGCCTGACCACATGGAGCCCCTCTGGGTCTGGAAAGCAAGGTGTTGATCCCTGAGAGGTACATGAGCACTGCTGTGCGGGTTTCTGGGGTGGATACAAGGTGATTGCAGTGAGTAAGCATCAGCATGTGGCACTTTTCACAGCTACTCATGTGTGCGGTTGAGAGTTGTTATGACATGTGGGGACCAGGAATGAGAAATCGGTGACAAGAGAGGATGGAGGCAAAGGAAACTTTTATCAAAGGAAAGAAAGTGCCTTGGCTTTAAAAAGGCCGGTCTCTATCAGGCAGCACAGAGCAGTGATCAAGTGGAAAAAAGGGAGCAGGCAGGCGCCTCATCTAATCATTCTCCTGGGGGCCCAGGTGGACAAATTGGCAACCCTGTTCACAGCTTTTTTTTCCTCTCCCCTTTGTACCATAAGAACTGCTAATCGGATCCATGCTGCTGCAACTGTGGTTAGTTATTAACAGAATAAAAGCAGATTTCTTCAAAAGAACGGGTGGGGGAAAGGACTATACAAAATTGCAAGGTTGTTAGAATCTTAAATGCACAGCAGTCGATTTTTCCCTTATTCTGAATTATACGATGAATACAAGTCTTTCATCTGTCACTATACCCATTTCTTCAGAAGGCCCCCAAATATTAAGCTTCTCAAACAAAAAAGGCATCTTAGAAAGAGGAAAAATATTGAGGAGGAATAAGAATGGGTAAGAGGGGGGGGAAATTAGGTTTTGTTTTTATTAATTTGGCCTAGTGAGAGAGAGATAAACTGCATGCTCGATCTGGTTTCCCCTCCCCTGCCTCTTACCTGACATCAAAGCAGGGATTAGAGCAGATTTCGCTGGTAGCTGTTCTGCATTCTCTGTCTGGTATTGTGCGTGAGTCAAGTTCAGAACCTACCAGTTCCTTATAAGCGACGGAGTGCCGTGGGGCTACACCTCCTGGGCCACGCTGTGTTCCATCCATGCGCACATACACTTCCCCCTCCTCAAGGGGGGTTTTCTGCACCCCACAGACCTTCGGATTGGATACCTGAGCTTGAAAGCTATTGATAAGAGGGTGTGTCCTTGAGAATGCTGAGTATAGACAAGGAGCAGATTTTCAGTCCCGTAGTGTGTATACTTCATGAACTACGTCTCTGATGTTCGTAAGGGAGACTTCCTGAGATGCCCAAGATGCCCAAAGATGGAAGTGGCTCCTGCTTTCAACCAAATCACATTTCTAGTCCTGTCACCGATTTCCTATTTGTTTCTTCACACCTGAAATGAGCTAGAGTCGATAAACTTTCCCTGAAGTTTTGTCGTTTATTTACTGACCATTTCTTCTTTCCACAACCACAGTTTAGAACCACAGTTTAGTCACTTCACTGGAGTAACGGGGAGTGCAGCCCATCTGAACTGAACGGGGCTGGGAGGAGCGTGGCCGGCCACATGGAGCCATGTTGCTCAGGCCCGGCAGCGGCGACAGAGCAGGAGTGAAAAATCATGCTTCAGTAAAACCAGAAACCACCTTTCCCGCTCCTTCCAGGCCACTTGGGAATAGTCCAAACTAAGAGCATTCTGTTTTAAAGCTGAGAATCTCCTGTATGTAAATGTTTTAGGACTCTAGTTTATCTTCAATCAAAGCTTGTAGTGACCTAACAGTGAAGTCTAGAAATTGGTATTACCTTGTATTTCCTAGCTTGACTTGTTGCAAACCTACAAGAGCCTGTTCAGGTCTTATCTCAAGTTCTCTGTAGAAAGTGTCCACCCAGAAAGGCCTGGAATGCGTTTCAGATAATCAGACTATTGAGCTGACTTCCTTGTGAGAGACATGATGTTACTTTAGTATATTTAATTAATAAAAGCAGGCAATTGGAAAAATTCTGGTTTGAATCCAGGGGACTAGATGGAGTAATAATGTATTATACCAAGTTGGTCTCTGTAATCAAAGCAAACAGAACTCTGAAGCATTCGTAGCACACACCTGTGAAGGCACTGTTCCTCCACAGAGTGCACCACACTGGCGTTTTGTTCGTGATTTGTCAGCTGATAGGCCTTTGGGGCTCTTCTATCCAGGACGCTAGCAGTGAGGGTAAGAAAGAGACTCCAAACCCTCAGGCTACAGCAGGACCAATAGTTGCAAAGCTTAATCCAGCTGATGGTGACTGATGGCTTGTTTAGAATGAAGATGTGTGACTCCTCTCGGGGTTCTGTCATGCTTGGGGCATCCTGGGAATTTCCTCATTCCCTTAGTGGCTCAGAAGTACACAGGTCAGGCACACCTCCGCTGTGCTGATGTATCTATATTTTTAGGACCGAAGGGCACATCAGCAGTTGACATTATCTCGGGTAAGGATTTAGAAAAATTTAACCCTACTTTGAATGAACATTTGAGCCACAGGACATGGAAGAGTTTGTCTTCCCAGGCTCAGGCTAACTCTTTAAAGTTGCTGGGGGACCAGGTTGCTATGGTTCGTTCCCACTGGAGGGCACAGGTAGGGGAGAGTGTTACTTTGTGTTTTATACTGCTTTTATTTGAGATGGGGTCACGATGAAGAATTGTGTTGGTAGCATGCTCACAGCTGCTCTCCCATCCTCCAAACCCCAAGGCAACACCAAATAACATGAAGTACCGTATGTCCACACTCAGGCACTTGAGACAAACTCTTAACTGTATCCACTAAGCTGGAACCTGAGCAGATTCTGTCTTTGAGATGTCTGCTTTGGAGTATATTAAAGTTTCCTTTCTTGAAGCAAATGAACTAGAAGACACTGACAGAAAGATACCACACTCAAAGTAATTTGTGGATTTTCTAGCTCATTTAAATAAATGCTTAAGACGAGGACATTTGATGAATATATGGATTATTGAAAACTCAATTTTCACCCACACTGTTGCCATTAAGCCTTATGTAGGTATTTAAAGTTCACTAAAGAAAATGACTAGTGATATCCTTGCTGCTCAAATTGCAGAGCTGCACTAATTTACCACACACACTGGTTTGGGTACTATCTTAGATAAGATGTCCGAAGATTACCACAGATAACGGAGTCCAACTACACAACCCACTGGTGTCCTCTCTGAACCAAATCATATTTGTCATTTATCATGGCAGAAGAAAAGATCCTAGCTGGTACTTCGTGTTTCAGAAATTAAATAACTTCTATGAATACAGCCCACAGTAAGAAGTTACAGTTCTCTTACCAGCAGGATTGGCAGAATATAAGAAATACGTCCTCCGGAAGAGTTATAAAGTCAGGCTGTGGCAGGTAAAACCCATACTTTGCTTTAAAGATTTGGGAAAGAGCTGATTTCCATAACATGAAGAAAGTATGAGGATAACGTCAGAATAAAACATCCCAAGATCTTAGTTTTGGATGCAGCAGAATTGAATAACAGAGGGACGTGCAAGATGAAAGTCGATCTGGGTCATGACATACTGGTAATTAGTAGGAATAATTTCTACAATGTGGTTTATTTTTTAACTCCTCACTAAAGTTAGTGTTGCCTCCAAAAATTCTTGAAGAATAACTCAATTCCTAATTGTTAAAAACAATGAAATAGATAGTGATTTTGTCGCAGCATTCCAGGGAAAGAACTTGATCATAGTAGGATTATTAGTAAAGTGACCGGAAGTACTTCCTATTTCTTCTCAAAATTCCACAGCAACCAGTTAGCAATTTAATTCATATGAATTCACAGACCCTACTTTTTTCTAACAATAAACCTTTCTGACCCTTGTTAATTTCAAGGAATTTATGAATAGGCTCCAAGTCTTTGCTATCAAACACCCCATGGTTCCCCATGTACCTTACCTGTCCTTATTGAGGAAGATTGGATGGCAAAATTGCCCAGGCTTCTAAGGATTAACATGTCATTTCATGTTAATTTTAAGAAGCCAATCCCCTTGGATGACCAATGAAGGAATCTCATGTAGGACATGGCCTTCTCCATAGTAAGGGCTCAGTGGTTTTTTACTTCATTGTTTACATTCCAGACAAGGGTCTCCTATTTACATCAGAACTTGTAAGACAAACACGCACTCTGGATTTTGTTCTCCCTTTATCCACTTTTGCCCAAAGTCAGCTAATGAGACAAAACTGGAAGGAGAAAATGGATTCCTGGCAAAATTGACATCAAGTAAGATCTGTTGTTCAAACTCCAGTGTTGCCATGTTGATTAATTAAATCACTGTCATATCTTAGAAAACTAAAACCTTTCTACTTTTGTTGATTATTATCATTATTATTATTCTGGCTGCAATAGTGTAAACGGAGGAAATCTGCTTTTTCTCTGGCTACTACAACTTTTGAAAAATGGAATTTCTGGGTGTTTCTTTGCCTATTAGTATTGCATATTAAGATAGCACAGTATTACTTGAAAAAGGATGAATGATGTGTTTGCCAGAGGCTGTTGTAGTTCAGAGTTAGTGTTTTTGTTCTTACTGAATTTCTGTAGTCGTATGTTGTAGTCATTTAGAAAGGAATTAACCCAGGAAGTTTTAGCCTCAATAGAGGATTAATGTGGAAATGCTATTCATCTCATGTTTACTCTCTGCTCCCCCAACACAACAGTGATAGAGTATAACTTACATGATTGCATCTCACCAGTAATTCTGATCTGTTTGTTTATTTTGGTCTGGCCAAAAAAGTTGAGAAAATAAAACTGCAAAAATCATCACTTAGCTAACAGTTTACCTGTTAAATGCAATTACCATTTAAATCTTAGAACTGTGCTTGCATTAAGTACTGAGGAAGCTGGTGCATCCTACACTAGATCTGATTTTAAAACGACATAAACCAAATTCTGTTCCTGACATATATTTATGTAGTCCTCTTTGCTCAGTATGGGGGAGTGTGTCAGGTTTATATGTCATCGCTATTGTTAATAAATACCATTTGATATTTATTGACTTTTTGAGTAAGTGGCCCTGAAATGTTTCTTTATTACTGGTACTGTCACTTAAAACAGGAGTTAGCAAACTACCACCTTTGGGCCAAATCCAGCTCACCACCTGTCTTTGTAAATAAAGTTTTATTTATGCTATTTTATTTATGTATTATCTGTGGTGCTTTGCACTGCAACAGCTGAGTTGAATAGTTGCAACAGAGAACATATGGCCTGCAAAAGCCTGAAATATTTACTATCTGGCAATTTACAGAAAAAGTTTGCTTATCCCTGATCTATAATAATAAAACTATGCAATTACTGATAACTAAAGGTTTAATTAACTATTAGTCTAGGCTTGGGGTAATCTGTCAAACCTTTATTTATTCAACAAATATTTATTGAATGCTTACAATATGTCTGGTTCACCAGACATAGAGGGGAACAAAACAGACAATTCTCTGTATACTTGGAACTTGAATTTTAGTGAGATGAGACAAACAGTAAACAGGTAAAATAAGAATTTAGGTGAGTGCTAGGACTCTGTCACCTGTAAGAACTTAGCACTTGTAAGTACTGACTGTCCCACCATCTTACTCTGTGAACTACACCAGGCCATAATATATTCATGTCTCAGTCTAAACACTGTAAGTTATACATTGCTGGATATGTGCTGATTTATAAGACACACATGTACTAGCCTCTTTTCTCCCAATTCTGTTATATACTAAAATCCCAATGTTTTGTTACTAAAAATGTTTACTTTGATGATTATCATGATTCAGTTCTTAAAAGCTCTTTTTAATTGGAAAAATTTCCCTCAAATCTATCCTAGTGTAAAAATTCCAAGGAAAGTATTAGCAAACAAAATTCAACAGTACATTAAGAAAATAATGCCAGAAGACTAAGTGAAATTTATTCCAGGAATGCAAGGTTGGTTCATTATTAACAACTGCAGTAATATTATATACAGTGGAAATAAATTGGCCAAAAATATCTCCTTTAATAAAATTCAATACCCAATCATGATAAGAACACTCAGTGAAATAGAAATTGAGGGGTACTTTCTCAACATGGTAAAGTATGTATGCCTTAGTTTAAAAACCAGTATCTTATGTAGTGGGAAATCATTAACGACATTTCCACTAAAATGCAAGCAAGGCACTGTCTCCACTTTGTCTCCACCACCACTCAACAAAATTTGGAGGTGTTGGCCAGCACAGTTAGACAAGAGAACTCCCAGGCATAAAAATGGGTATAGAAGAAATAAAATTGTCTACAGATGATGTCATAGTAAACCTGGAAAACCCTAAAGAATCAATGATAAATTAAACTATAGAAGAATTCAGTGTTGTAGCAGGATATAAAATTAACATACAAGAAGCAATAGCCTATAGCATTACGTGTCAACTATACTTCAATTAAAAAAAAATTGGCTGGGAAGATGACAGAGTAGGAGGACCCTAAGCTTGCCTTGTCCCAGGGATACAACTAGATACCACCCATATCGGCATAAATAACCCAGGAAGCAACCCGAAGATTGGCAGAACAGACTCCACAACTGAAGGCAGGGAAGAGGCCACACTGAAGAAGGTACAAGAGTGAAGACAGGGTCTGAGACCATGGCCCTCCTCGATGGGGATGGCGTCTGTGGTGTGGAGAAGGGCAGAATACAGGCTTGCGCATTGGGAAGCCCACAAGCAGGGAGGCTGTATCTCCATAATATTTGCCTTTGAAAAAGAGAGGGGCTAAATTTTGTGAGTTCTGAAAACCAGCTGGACTTAAAGCCTGGAATTTTAAGTCACCTGGCTCAGCTCTGGGAGAGCTGGAGGGCTTTAGGAAGTGGAGTCCCCACCTTTAAGGAGACAGCAGGACAAACAGCCCATGAAGATATAGTACAGCATAGAACCAGCAATTTGAAAAACACTGGGGACAGATGGGAGGCAGAGTGATTTGCTTATCACTGAGTGCTGCCCAGGGAGACAGGGAGCACAGGGAGACCTTTCCAGGAACAAAGGAGCAGGCAGGCACCATTTCTCTTCCTGGCCCCCCAGCATAAACAGTGGCCACCTGCAGTAACCAGCCCAACGCTGACACTTTTTACCTAACGTACTTGCACCAGGCCCCGCCCTACTGCACTTGCATGGATCTGCCCTTCCCAGTTAGGCTTCCCTGAGTCCCCTAGCTGTGGATCCCTCCCCCCAGAAGACTGGTGCAAACCCTGCCAACACCACATCTCCTGACCTGCACATTTTATGGGACCTCAGGTCCAGTAGGGGCAGGCTTTGTTTTGCAAACACACCACTGCACACCCTGCTGCCTACAATTTGCAAAGAGAGCCTCTGCAGACAACTGGGTTAAAGGAAAAAGAGGCCAAGGCTCAACAGCAGAGCACAGGCAACACACATAGGAGACACTCCCTGAAGTGCCAGGCCCTGGGGAACAGGGAACATGGCACTGCAGGACACTAGAGGACCTCGTCTTCAAAAGGCTCATATCGTTAAGAACAAGAGAAGTAGCTGACTTTCCTAACACAGAAACAGACACAGAAAGTAAGACAAAATGGGGAGACAGAGAAACATCTTCCATATGAAAGAAGAGGCTCAAACCACAGCAAGAGACCAAAGCAAAATGGATAGAAGTAATATGCCTGATAGAAAATTTAAAGCAGAAAAAGTGGAGGACATCAGTGAGACCCTTAACACAGATAAAAAAGAACCCATCGAAATTAAGAATACAATAAATGAAATTTAAAATAACATTTGATGGAATAAATAGTAGGCCAGATGAAGAACAGGATCTAATGAACGACCTGGAAGACAGACTAATGGAAAGTAACCACACTGACCAGAGGAGAGGAGAGAAAATTATGCAAATTGAAAACAGTCTTAGGGAACTCAGTGACTCCATCCAGTGTAATAACATCCGCATTAGAGTGATCTCACAAGAAGAGAGAGATAGGAGGCAGAAAATTCATTTGAAGAAATAATAGCTGAAAACTTCCCTAATCCAGGGAAGGAAGCAGAGCTCCAGATCCAGGAGGCACAGAGATCCCCCAAAAATCCAACCCAAGGAGGTCCATATCAAGGCTCATAGTAATTAAAATGTCAGAAAGCAGCAATAAACACAAAAATTTTAAAGCAGCAAGAGGAAGGAAGACAGTTGCATTTAAGAGAAACCCCATAAGGCTATCAGCAGGTTTTTCAGCAGAAACTTTGCAAGCCAGTAGAGAGTAGCGTGATATATTCAAAGTGCTGAAAGGGAAAAATCTGCAGTCAAGAATACTCTGTCCATCAAGTCTATCATTCAGAATAGGATGGATAAAGAGTTTCTCAGACAAAAACTAAAAGACTTCCTGACCACTAAACCAGCTCTACAAGAAATATTAAGGGGGACTATTTGAATGGAAAGGAAGTCTGTAAGTGAGAGTATGAAAGGTGAAAAACACAAAAGCAGTAAAAATAAGTATTTCTGTAAAAATCATTTGAGGGATTCATAAAATATAAGGTTGTAATATGACACCATATACCTAAAACATGGGGGCAAGAGGAGTAAAGGATGAGTTCAAATTTAAGTGACCATCAACGTAATATAGACTGCTGTGTGCAGAAGATGTTATATACAAACCTAATGTAACTACAATTGAAAACCAGTAGTCAATAAGCAAAGAAGAAAAGAATCCAAGTGTATCGGTAAAGAAAGCCAGGAAACCATGAAAGAGCAGAAGAAAGGATCAGAGAAAATCTATAGAAACAACCACAAAACAAGTAACGAAGTGGCAATAAATATGTATCTAGCAATAATTACTTTGAATGTAAATGAACTAAATGCTCCAATCAAAAGACATAAGGTGACAGAGTGAATAAAAAACAAGACCCCTCTATATGCTGCCTACAAGAGACTAATTTCAGACCAAAAGTCACCTGTACATTGAAAATGAGGGGATAGAGACACATTTATCATGCAAATGGATGCCAAAAGACAGCCAGGATAGCGGTGCTTACATCAGAGAAAATAGAACTCAAAACAAAGATAGTAACAACAGACAAAGAAGGACACTATATAATAATAAAGGGATTATATAGTAATATAGCCCACAAGAGGATATGAAATTGTAAACACTTATGCACCCAACATGGGAGCACCCAAATACATAAAACAGTTAATAACAAACATAAAAGAAATAATAGTAATGCAATACTAGTAAGGGACTTCAAAACCCCACTTACATTGATGGACAGATTATCCAACCAGAAAATCAACAAGGAAACAGTGGCTTTGAATGACACACTGGACCAGATGGATTTAAAGACATATTCAGAACATTCCATCCTTAAACAGTCGAATACACATTCTTTTCAAATACACACAGAATGTTTTCCAGAGTAGACCACATATTAGGCCACAAAACAAGTCTCAACAAATTAAAAAAATCAAAGTCGTACTGTGTATCTTTTCTGACCACAGCTCTATGGAACTAGAAATCAACCATAAGAAAAAATCTGGGAAGAGCACAAATACATTGAGATTAAATAATAGGCTATTAAACAATGAATGGGTCAACTAAGAAATCAAAGAAGAAATAAAAATTACATGGATGCAAATGAAAATGAAAACACAGTGACCCAAAATCTTTGGGATGCAGCAAAAGAGGTTGTAAGAAGGAAGTTTATAGCAACACAGGCCTACCCCAAGAAGCAAGAAAAGTCTCAAATAAACAACCTAATGTTACACCTAAAGGAGCTAGGGAAAAAAAGAATGAACAAAACCTAAACCCAGCAAAATGAAGGAAATAATAAGGATTAGAACAGAAATAAATGCCATAGAAACTAAAAAAGATCAGTGAAACCAGGAGCTGGTTCTTTGAAAAGATCAACAAAATTGATAAACCTCTAGCTAGACTCATTAAAAAAAAAAAAAAAGGAAAGTACCCAAATAATCAAAATTACTAATGAAAGAGGAGAAATAACAGCCAACACCATAGAAATACAAACAGTTGTAACAATATTATGAAAACCTATATGCCAACAAATTGGACAACTTAGAAAGAAAGGAAATTTTCCTAGAAACAAAACCTACCAAAACTAAAGCAGAAGAAATAGAAAATCTGAACAGACCAATCACCAGCAATGAAATTGAATCAGTAATCCAAAAACTTGCAACAAATAAAAGTCCAGGACCAGGTGGCTTCACAGGCGAATTCTACCAAACATTTAAAGAACCCATTCTTCTTAATACCCATTCTTACCCATTCTTCTTAATACCAATTCTTCTTAAACTATTCCAAAAGTACAAGAGGAAGGATCACCCTGATATCAAAACTAGATAAAGACGCCACAACAAAAGAGAACTACAGGCCAACATCTCTCATGAATATAGGTGGAGAAATCCTCAACAAAATATTAGCGAACCCAACCTAACAATACATTTAAAAAATCATATACCATAACAAACTGGGATTTATTCCCAGGATACAAGTGTGGTCCAGTACTCACAAAACAATCAACGTGATATGTCACAACAATAAGAAAGGATAGGAGCCATATGTTCACTTTAATAGACACAGAAAAAGCATGTAACAAGGTGCCACATCCATTTATGATAAAAACTCTTATGATAGATACAGATTTAGAGGGAACATACCTCAACATAGTAAAGTCCTTATTTGAAAAACCCACAGCCAACATCATACTCAGTGGGGAAAAACTGAGAGCTTTTCCTCAAGGGTCAGGAATAAGACAAGAATGTCCACTCTCACCATTTTTATTCAGCGTAATACTGGAAGTCCTAGCCACAGCAATTAGACAACATACAGAAATAAAAGGCATCAAAATTGGTAAGGAAGAAGTAACACTTTCACTATTTGCAGATGACATGTTAACTATATGTAGAAAACCCTGAAGGCTTCCCTGAAAAACTACTAGAACTGATAAATGAATTAAGTGAAGTCACAGGATACAAAATCAATGTACAGAAATCTGTTACATTCCTATACATTAATAACAAAGTAGCAAAAAGTGAAACTAAGAAAACAATCCCATTTACAGTTGCACCGAAAGCAATAAAATATCGAGGAATAAACTTAACAAAAGTGGTGAAAGACCTGTACTCCAAAAACTATAAAACACTGATGAAGGAAATTCAAGACAACACAAAGAAATGGAAAGACATTCCATGCTCATGGATTGGAAGAACAAATATTGTTAAAATATCTATACTATCCAAAGTAATCTACAGATTTAATGCAATCCCTATCAAAATACCAACAACAGTTTTCACAAAACTAGAACAAACCTAAAATTTGTATGGAACCACAAAAGACCTTGAATAGCCATAGCAGTCTTGAAAAAGAAAAACAAAACTGGAGGTATCACAATTCTAAATTTCAAGTTCTATTACAAAGCAGTAGTAATTAAGACAGTATGGTATTGGCATAAAAACAGATATATAGATCAATGAAACAGAATAGAAAACCCAGAAATAAGCCCACAATTATATGGTCAATTAATCTTTGACAAAGGAGGAATGAATATACAATGGGAAAAAACATTTTCAACAAATGGTGTTGGGAAAACTTGACAGCTACATGTGAAAGAATGAAACTGGACTACTTTCTTACACCATCCACAAAAATAAACTTTCTAGATACGTCTCCTCAGGCAAAGGACATAAAAGCAAAAATAAACTACTGGGACTACATCAAAATAAAAACTTTCTGTGCAGCAAAGGAAACAATCAACAAAACTGAAAGGCAGCTTACTGAATGGGAGAAGATATTTGCAAATGACATATCTGATAAAGGGTTAGTATCCAAAGTATACAAGGCGTTGATACAACTCAATACCCAAAATGGGCAGATACATGAACAGACATTTCTCCAAAGAAGACACCCAGATGGCCAACAGACACATCCTCAACATCACTCATCATCAGGGAAATGCAAATCAAAACTACCATGAGATATTATCTCATACCTATCAAAATGACTAAAATCAACAACACAAGAAATAACAGGTATTGGTGAGGATGTGGAAAAACAGGAACCCTCATGCACTGTTAGTGGGAATGCAAACTGGTGCAGTCACTCTAAAACAGTATGGAGCTTCCTCAAAAAAGTAAAAATAGAGCTGTCCTACAATCAAAGAATCACACTATTGGGTATTTACTCCCAAAATACAAAAACACTAATTCAAAGGGATACATGCACACCTATGATTATAGCAGTATTATTTACAGTAGCCAAGATATGGAAGCAACCCAGGTGGCCATCAATAGATGAATGGATAAAGAAGATGTGGTACAGATATACAATGGGATAGTATTCAGCCATTAAAAAAAAAAATGAATGAAATCTTGCCATTTAGCACAACATGGATAGAGCTAGAGAGTATAATGCTAAGTGAAATAAGTCAGAGAAAGACAAAACCATATGATCTTACTCATATGTGGACTTTAAGATACAAATGAGCAAAGGGAAAAAAAGTTCTCTCTTTTTTTCTGAGAGAACTAAGAAACAGATTCCAAAGAGAGAACTAAGAGTCATTTATTTATTTGACACACAGAGAGAGAGAGAGAGCACAAGCAGGGGGAGCAGCAGAGGTAGAGGGAGAAGCAGGTTCCCCGCCGAGCAAGGAGCCCGATGTGGGGCTCGATCCTAGGACCATGGGATCATGACCCGAGCCGAAGGCAGCTGCTTAACCGACTGAGCTACCCAGGCGCCCTCAAGAATTCTTAATTACAGAGAATAAACTGATAGGTACCACAGGGTGGGTTGGTAGGGTTATGGAGGAAATTGGAAATGGGGATTAAAGAGTACCCTTATCATGATGAAAAAATAAAATGAAAAAAGCAATAGCCTTCCTCTACACAAGCAATAAACAGTTAAAAGACATACTATTAGAGAAAATCCCATTTGTAATAGCAACAAAGAAGATTAAATGCTCAGGAATAAATTTAACATAAAATGCACAAAACTTTTATGTACTTGGAAGAAACTAAAGAATACATGAACAATGAAAGATGTTCAGTTTTGGTAGAGTTGCTCATAATATGTTCTTATAATTGTTTGTATTTCTTTGGTGTTGGTTGTGATCTCTCCTCTTTCATTCATGATTTTGTTGATTTGGGTCATTTCTCTTTTCTTTTTGATAAGTCTGGCCAGGGGTTTATCAATCTTGTTAATTCTTTCAAAGAACCAGCTCCTAGTTCATTGATCTGTTCTACTGTCTATGCCAGCAAATTAGATAACCTGGAAGAAATGGATGCATTCCTACAGATGTACCAACTACCAAAACTGAACCAGGAAGAAATAGAAAACCTGAACAGACCTATAACCACTAAGGAAATTGAAGCAGTCATCAAAAATCTCCCAAAAAACA
>NC_138376.1:121561228-121592543 GCF_054177405.1 Leptonychotes weddellii
CCTCACTGATATGAGGAATTCTTAATCTCAGGAAACAAACTGAGGGTTGCTGGAGTGGGGGGTGGGGTGGGAGGGATGGGGTGACTGGGTGATAGACACTGGGGAGGGTATGTGCTCTGGTAAGCGCTGTGAATTGTGCAAGACTGTTGAATCTCAGATCTGTACCTCTGAAACAAATAATGCAATATATGTTAAGAAATAAAAAAGAAGATAGCAGGAGGGGAAGAATGAAGGTGGGGCAATTGGAGGGGGAGATGAACCATGAGAGACGATGGACTCTGAAAAACAAACTGAGGGTTCTAGAGGGGAGGGGGGTGGGAGGATGGGTTAGCCTGGTGATGGGTATTAAAGAGGGCAGGTTCTGCATGGAGCACTGGGTGTTAATGCATAAACAATGAATCATGGAACACTACATCAAAAACTAATGATGTAATGTATGGTGATTAACATAATAAAAAATAATTCTCAAAAAAATAGTATAAGAGGATACACAGGTATGCTTTCATTTATGAAAAAAGTATGTAGCAAAGACAAACCGAAACCTAAAAAGATTGTTTTTTGTAAAGGGCAACTGGGAAAGAAGTGGAAAGAAGGAGAAATAGAAATAGGGCAGCAGGGTTGAGGAGGGACTGACTCTTTGGCATGTATCTTTTTGTATCGCTGTGACTTAGGGAACTATGGAAGTATTTCACATACTCCCTGAATATCGAAACAGTTAAAGCCAATTAAGGTGTGAAGGGAATGCAGAATGGCAAGAAGTCCTAACAAATAGCTCTGTGTTCTTCACAGTGTTGTAGATTAGTAATTCTGAAATTACCTTGTGTATATAATAGAATTGAACAGATTAGTAGATTGATTTAGATAATGAGAACAGAGTTTCTTACTCTTGTAAAAAGAAGTCATAATAAGGAAAGAAGGAAGGCTAAAATATACCCTCCAGTTCTGGACTGGAATCAGAGGTATTTGCATAAGCTCACCGTTAATACACACAAATACCAAAGTGTAGATGGGCATATATGTATGGGTTAGTGTACATCGGCATATTTCCTACTTCTGTTCACTGAGAGGGCCTAGAAGCAGTAACACCCCAGAAATAATGAGCAGACCTACTGCCCAGACCTCAGTCTGCGAACATTGTCTTCCAGTATAAAGAACCAGCACTCCTAGGAGAAGTGGTTGATTACAGGGCTAGGTCAGGAAAACTGCAGAATGAGCCTGCAGTATCTTATGATTCCAAAAACTAAGGATTTGAAGGAGCTTCTGATGGCCAAAGCTGGAACAATTTGAGCAACAAAATAATGTCAATGTTGGATTTTAACCAACGGAATAAAATAAATATCAATGAGTGTATTTGTTTTTTGTTCTTTTAACAAAATACTACACACTTAGCAGTTGAAAACAACACACATACACTGTCTCACAGTTTCCATGGCCAGGCATCCAGGCACAGCCTTGTTCGGTCCTCTGTTTAGGGCCTCATAAGGCTGCGGAGTGTCAGATAGTCTGTCTTCTCATCTGGAGGCTCAACGAGGAAGAATCTGCTTCCAATCTCATTCAGATTGTTGGAAAAATTGCCTGCGGTTGTGGAAGTGAGGCCCTCAAGTTCTGGAGGCTGCCTGTCCTTGCCATGTGGCTCAGTTCGCATCATGGGAGCTTCCTTCTTTAAGGCCATTGGAAGCACAGGTCTGGTCAGAGAAGCCTGGGTCCTCTTTGAAAGTCGGGTCTGCACAGCATCGTCACCCTTTTGATTATCTCAAAGCCAGCCGATTAGGGACTTTAATTATATCTGTAATACGCCTTTAATTTTGCCATGTAATGTAATTTTAGGAGTGATATTTCATTACTTTTGTTATATTCTTTGGTTAAAGCCAAGTCATGGGTTCTGCCCTCCGTCAAGAAGTGGGGATTACACGATGATGTGACTTGCTGGAAGTCATCCTGTAGTGTGTCTTCTACAATGAGTTTTTGTGGATAAAAATAAATAGTCTTGGGCGCCTGGGTGGCTCAGTTGGTTAAGCGACTGCCTTCGGCTCAGGTCATGATCCTGGAGTCCCAGGATCAAGTCCCACATCGGGCTCCCTGCTCAGCAGGGAGTCTGCTTCTCCCTCTGACCCTCCTCCCTCTCATGCTCTCTGTCTTTCATTCTCTCTCTCGCAAATAAATAAAATCTTAAAAAAAAAAAAATTTAAATAAAAAAAGAAAGAAATAGTCTTATAAATACATACACAAATGGGGAAGAAGAGCTAGTTCTTCCTCACAATAGATTTCCATTAATAAATGCAGAAAGAAAGAAGGGAATAAAGGATCATCATTACAAACAGTATTGTAATAAACATTACAGACAGGGTTCTGTAATGGATGCTGAAGTTAGTGCGTGCAAGTTTGAGAGGGACAGGATTTGCATAGTCTCCAATATCTTTCCTAAGATACTCACAACTACAAAGGACAGAATAGTAATTTTATATTGGAGAGATTTGGTTGACACCTAACTTTTACCAAATTATCAAGATAAACAGCACCAGAAATGAAACATACCAATGTCATGAGTAGTACTCTCCAAAAGCATCAAGTTCATAAAACATAAGGAAAGATTGAGGGTCTTTTATAGGCTGGAGGAGACTAAGGAGAAATAACTAAATGCAGTGTGAGATCCTAGAATGGAAGAAAGAAAAACAATGGTGAAATTCAAATAAGATCTTTAGCTAATAGTGTGGTACCATGTTAAGTGCTTCTAGATAATTGTATTATGGTTATATAAGATGTGAACACCAGGGGACGTGGGCTAAAGGATTTATAGGAACTCATTGTACTCATTTTGTAACTTCTTTAAGTGTAAAATTAAAAGTTTTTAATAAAAAAATCATGGTATAGACTTCTGAGAGTTTTAAGTTGTCAACAGTAGAAATTCAGGTGACTTATTGATGCTTCATTTTTATTTTGTTGCACCAAGATTTTGTACAATATTGTATATACGGTCATTGGAGAATGAATACATAGCTGTAAAGTGGTGGGGTTTATTCTAACTCAGCATAGTTTTTTCCAGTTGTAAAGTTTTTTCCATTGTGTTTGCATCATTATAGACACAGACAAGGGGGAAATGGCTTTCTTTAAAAACTCCGTTTTAATGTTAAAGCCTTCCCATAAAGTTCGTTTGTTTACTATGCATGGCAATATTCTCTTTTAAAATAATTACCAAATTTTGTTTAAAAGGTTTTACTTACGAGAAACATATGTCCTGTAAAAATCTATGGTTTTGAGGGTATTTATTTAATTCATTTGGTTCAGAGGGCTCTGAATTGTCTTCTTTATATGGACCATGGACACAAATGAATCCTGTATTATATTTCTCAGATATATTTTCTGATTCATCAGCTACTATGACTGTGCTTCGTTCTACCTATGAATATGGAGGATGAAGTTATTTCTTAGTAACTATGAAACTATTGGTGGAAAGATAGGGGGTAAAAACACATGGGGAACTTAAAGCGGTTTGCTCAAATCTGTCTTTACCAGGAAAAGGCTCTTGTTTATTTCTTTAAAGGATGGATTTAATAATAAATGTTCTCATTGCTGTAAAGAGGTATCTGTCTTAGAATTGCACCAGACAAGCATAGTGCTGCTTGGATGTGGCAGAATTTATGAATTCGTGAGATGGGTTTCTTACATCCTTTTTTTATTCTTACTTGATATATTGTACGTGAGAGCAGTGCCTTGGGCGTGTAAGTAGTGGTGTCCTCTAGTAACGCAGAATTACTGTTCGCTTTGCTGTCATGAGTCTATGAATTCGGTCCGTCATACAGAAACAATCACTATAATGTAAGCACTTACTGTCTTCATGCAGCTGATTCCCCGGTGACATTTTAAAAAGTCAGGCTTTGGCTGCAGAGTGCTTTCCATTTCTAAATGGGCTGCAGATTTGGGAGCCTTAGGGCATTTCATAGGAAGCACATGACCCTGAGTAGACACAGCAACTTTTGTGTGTCTGTAGCCACGTTGATGACCAGTGTTTACCCTTGAAATTGTTTTCATCCAGAATGTTGTTTTTTTTACTTTACATTTAATTATTTGGTGCTCACACTAATTTACTACAAATGTCTAGGAGTAGAATGAATGGCTGAATAGAGGCTGGACTGTTTGTCCAGGGTTTTTATACACTAGGTGTGGCTGTAACTTACGAGCTACTCCTAGTGGTCTCTCCACACACACTTCTCAGTGTCTATAAATTCAGGTCTTGGTTTTCACTTTATTCGAGAATGAGAAGGGCATTTGAACCCAGGAGCACTCAGAAATACATTCACAGGTTTTACATGCATTCTCTTCTGAAAGTGAGAAGCCTAAACTCCCAAAAACAATTTCAGGATTTTTAAAATAAGTTCTACTTTCACAACAATGTGTACGTATTATCTAAATGGAAAATCATCTTCCTGCCCCTCTGGCTGCCACAGTTACAGCTGTTATTGGAATTAGTAATGAGTGACAGTTCTGAGAGACTCTGGGGACCGTGCTCTTCCTGGTCTGTAGTCAGGCTGCCTGGCCTCACAGAGATGCCATTGGTTAGAAAGAGGAGAGGGTGATTGTTCAGCATAAAACGCCAGGCTCTGCAGCGTGACCTTTACTGGGTGAATTGGTGGTGATGTTCAATACATCAGTTTCTTTCTCTACTCAGTTGTGATTCTTGTAGCAATATACAAAACCATAGAAAAGTAGGTCCTGTGATATCAGAGCAGTTAGCCTGACCTAGCATGATCATAGACCATAGTACCAGAGGGTGATGCAGGGAGATCCATATGTGCTTGCATGCATGTATGTATGTATGTATGTATGTACCATGTAGGTATGTATATTTGTCTATTTCGGTCTTTCAGTTTATTTTAGTAAAGGAGGAGATTACAAGATAAAGCAGCAAGGTCTTCATGCCCTGAGAGCTAGCACCTTGAGGATTGGGCTAAATTCAGTTGCCTTCTTCAATAATATTTTTAGTCAAAATGTATCTAAACCTCTGAGCCAGAAAGTGAGTTGAGATCTCAAGTACCTCTGATGATTCTTAAATTTCAAAATCCTGTCTCCTGCCTTCACATGATTCATTGTCTCCCTTTAGTTAATAACAATAATAAGTATCTTTTCCTTTAATTCATATGCTCAGATTAAGGGCCATTAAATAACAAAGTTTTATTAATATTTGTTATGCTAATGAAGGGATTAAAGGAGTAAAAGACATGATTCCTGTCTCAAGGAGCTTACATTAGAGTTTGAAGACAAACTGAGCACACATTAAATAAATGGAAATCAAATAGATGTTAATAGGTGCTGTTGCTTTATTAGCAATAAAGATCAAAAAAGTTGCAGAATACTTCCCTGTTTGATGCTAATATATACTACATTTTATAGTAGTATGTTTTATGTTTTTTCACAAAGGTCTTCTGTGTTTATGTTAAATCTCTGATTAATTATAAAGATTGTTTTAGAAATTGGTCGCTATTTCTACATTGAATAAATATTTACCAACGAAAAACTGTTGGCCACTCTGCATGCCTGGCCACTTGGAAACTAGTTCAAACTCAGGAGGAGGAGTTTAGTTCATTAGTCTTGGATTTTGTTAAGTGCGTTAAAGTATATGTCAGATTTCTGCTGCTAATTTATTTGTGAGTTTGGGAACTCCTTCAGTAAGAAATGAAACTTCTCAGGAGGTCGTTTGCTGAATAATGATTATCCATGTTTCTTCTTCGTTTTACCAGAAAGGGGCAATGTAGCCCACTTTTTGAGCCCTGTCTCTTTCAATATGGGACCGTACCTTCTGTAATCGTTAAATTAAATAAATGTAACTTTGTCTTGGTTTTTGCACAATTGCAGTATTAATGTAGAGGGCTCCCCATCCCCGCTTCCCTTCCTGTGTTTTCCAGGCAGTCAGATGCCTCCTCAGCCACCCGGGAGCCAGTCAGAATCCAGTTCCCATCCTGCCTTGAGCCAGTCACCAATGCCACAGGAAAGAGGTCAGTCTTCAGTTCATATCTTATATATCTTTGTGTTTTGAATATATAAGACTTACATGAATTTGGTCATCTTTCCATCTCCTTATAGATAATGTTTCTTCATCAGATGAACAAAATAAGAACATACATTTGTACAACAAATATGGAAGAGAAGGATGCTTTCTTGCAGATTAGGTGAAGTTTGACCAAGCACAGTTCAAGACCCAAAGAATATATAGGTCCACATAGCACCCATGAAGCATAGTTTATACATGACTATAGCCTGACAGTTGATCTAGCCAAGTAAAAGTGACTGTTAATGATGCGATTTGGATATCAGTCCTAATGAAGTAAAATGTTAGAGTGTGTGTATGTTTAACTGTTTTGATCAATTATATATCCCAGGATACTTAAACAGTAAAGATTTAAACACAGAGTAAGACCTTGTATTATACAATTGTAGTATCTTAGAACTAGAGCCAACCCGAGAGATTGTAGAGTCCCATCACCTCAACTTAACAACTAAAGAAACTGAGGACCAGAGAGCATCCATAGGACTTCCTCGTTGTCAGAGGATAGTTAGGGCCAGAGCCAGAAGAAAGAACACAGGCTTTTCCTGAAGCCCTTGGACACGTGGGTTGTCCCACATCTGCAGACTCTTTGATCTTTAGCTCAGTTGTGCACATTCACCCCACATATTATTGCCTTGGTTGCGGCCTTTGGCCCTCATTTGTTTATGTCTGTCTACTTTCTCTCCTTCTGTAGTAAAGCTGCTTTTGTTGGTGGTGATTTTCATCCAGACTAGTGTAGACCAGGGTTTACACGCCTACCACACCTACCACACCATGTGGTGCTGTGTCAACTCACTTCCCCCGCCTGTGAGCCAGTGGGAGCACGTGAAGCATGTCACTTGTGCTCTCCCTCATGTGCATCCAGAAGACAGAAGTGGCTAGCTTGGTAGCTGCTGTTTAAAGGCTCCCGCCCCTCACTCTTATAATTATGCCTGTATGAGTTGTACAGATGATGATTTGCTTCTAATTGGAATTAAAAGGTTTCAGTTATTTTACATGTTTAATAACTCAGCGCCTCATGCTTTAGAAAGTAATGCCAGTCAGAAGATGGATTAGTCCTAGCTATGTATCAATTGTGTTAAAATGAATATTTAGTAGGAATAAAGTGAAATTTTTATTTTCTGATACCGCTACATATTTAACTTTTTAATTATAATTTAATGTATAGCTAACACATTAATTCCCTTATTGAGATACTACAGTATGTCTTGCTAATGGGATAGTTAATGGTTTCCAAACTACAGGGTATATAGGAATTACCTGGAGAACTGGTTAAAAGAGACTTCTGGGCCCCACACAGCCCCAGATTTCTGACTCAGTAGGCTTGTGGTGGGCCACTTAAGATCTGCATTTTGGACACGTTCCCAGCTATTGCTGATGCTGCTGATCTGAGGACCATACTTTGAGAACCACTGCCTTAATGATACTATAATATGTTCTGATAATTGTGTGGTATGTGCACTTGTTTCTCTAAACTTCCCACTGAATCCTCCTGCGAACCAGTCTTGCACCTCACATCCTTTTTTTGTGTTAACTCCTCGGGTCTCGGGTCCTCTGGAAGTTCATGGAGGGCATCCTGGCACCACGCAAGGGGCAGTTCTCTCCAAACTCCTTCACTTGCCCTTGGGTTGCACCTGCGTTGTGTCGCCAGGTCAGGGAGGTGGAGAAAATGAAGCATGAGAGACACTGTCCTGCACTGGAAACCTGCTCGGGCCAGAGCCAGAGCTAAGATGAAGACATTTGTCATTTCCTTTAACGCTCACCATAACCCTGTACCGCCATTCCCACTGGGGGAGTCCACTTCTCCGGCAAGCATCCAAGGGTAAGAGGTTCCCTATTTGGAAGTACTACAATTCTCACCTTTATTGCTAAGAATTAAAAGAGAGAAACCCCTTCCAGATCGTCCAGCAATGTGGCCCCCAACCTCTTCCAGCTAATATGTGTTTAAGAAATTGGAAAATGTAGGGCGCCTGGGTGGCTCAGTCGGTTAAGCGACTGCCTTCGGCTCAGGTCATGATCCTGGAGTCCCTGGATCGAGTCCCGCATCGGGCTCCCTGCTCGGCAGGGAGCCTGCTTCTCCTTCTGACCCTCCCCCCACCCATGTGCTCTCTCATTCTCTCTCTCTCAAATAAATAAATAAAATCTTTAAAAAAAAAAAGAAATTTGAAAATGTAAAAAGCCAAATGTGACCCATGCTGACACAATGAGAAAACACAGTTAAATTAAACTTTTAACTTAAACAGGCGCCTGGTGGTGCAGTCAGTTAAGCATCCAACTCTTGGTTTTGGCTCAGGTGGTGATCTCAGGGTCCTGAGATCAAGCCCCACGTCGGGCTCTGCGCCCAGCATGGAGTCTTCTTAGGACTCTCTTTCACTCTCTCTTTGCCCCTCCCTCCTGAAAATAAATAAATAAATCTTAAAAAAAAACTTTTAGCTTAAACAAATACATTAGCAAGCAAAATCTAGAGTTTTCTTCTGGTGTCACTATGTAAAAACCATTGTGTAGATATGTTATTTTTTTTCCATCTTCATTGTATATAGTGTGGTTTTGGTAACTGCTAATGGATACATAACAATCTGGGTAGTTATAATGTCCATTTCCTTCAAATAGCAAATATAAATTTTATAATTTGCTAAATCTGAACTGATTTTTATGAATACGTTCCCCAAACTTTCTCTGAAAGGCTGCTAAAGATGTTATGTGCATCCCTTATGTGCCTTTTGTTGGATGGACAGCCCCCTAAAGGGGAAAACTTTGTATTTCCAAATAGCTCGTAAATGATGCTTTGCCATGGGGTGCCTAGGTGGCTCAGTCGGTTAAGCATCTGCCTTCGGCCCAGGTCATGATCCTGGGGTCCTGGGATCGAGCCCCGTGTCAGGCTCCCTGCTCAGCAGGGAGTCTGCTTCTCCCTCTCCTTCTGCCCCTCCCCCTGCTTGTTCTTTCTCTCTCTCTCTCTCAAATAAGTAAAATCTTTAAAAAAAAAAATGATACTTTGCCATGCGTGAGTTAAATTTCTACCAAAATTGGACAGCAAAGATTTTTTTTTTTTTGATGGCTTTGTTATTTGTTAAAATCTAGGAAGAAATGTTAATTCTTAATGATATTTGATCAGGTATTTTAGTGACAAATGACACAGTCATTATAATGCTTTGATAGAATATAACATTTTTCTTGTCTGTTTTATCATCATTGGGTGTGTACCAACAGTATATACAGTACAAAGTAGATTTGAGAAAACACTTGCTAGAAAATTCCCCGGTGTTGAAAATTCCCCATGTATTGAAAAGTAATTTAGCTTCATGTATGCCTTTACAATTGATATATCCACCTGCCCCTATTGAGGGAAGTGAGGAAAGAAACAGAGAGGAAAAAAGTATGTTGATGAGTTAGCATCTTCAAAAAAAAAAAAAACAAATTCTCTCTTAGAAACCATGGACCTTGATAGACAAGAACATAGCTCCCATGCTGCTGAGTACTAAAATAACCAAGTTGAGCAATTCCTTTTACACTTACTTTGTTTTAATAAGTAAGATTAAGATAAGAGAGTAAGATTCCAATTACACACATCTTTAATGTATCTACAGGGGGAAGTGCCTGGGTGGCTCAGATGGTTAAGCATCTGCCTTCAGCTCAGGTCATGATCCCAGGGTCCTGGGATCAAGGCCCACGTCGGGCTCTTGGCTCAGCGGGGAGTCTGCTTCTCCCTCTCCCTCTGCCTCTCCCCCTGCTCATGCACTCTCTCTCTTTCGCTCTCTATTTCTGTGTCTCAAGTGAATAAATAAAATCTTTAAAAAAATAAAAATCTACAGAGAATAGATTTTCTCTAATAGGAAAGAATCTAGAAACATACTTGCCTGGAGACAATGGCACAAAGCAAGAGATGCAACCTACTTCTGTTTGGTGGTGTGGTTTTCTGGGTATTCCCCAGAGTCCTCATGAAAGACAGCAGGACTGTTAATGCTACTCAGAAGCCTGGCTCCCCCCAGGCTCAGGAAGCTGAACTCTTGCCCTGCCATCATTCCTTCCTACTTGGTCCTTGGATTCCTGTTCAGGAAGAACACGTATTAATAAACTCTATACTCTGTTGTGAATTTTGCAAACTTCAAGCTGTCCTGGGATCTGAACCACATTTGTATCTGCAAGGCCATGTCCTCTTCCCAGAGCTGGTTGCTGAGTCAGGTGCAGAGTCGGTATGCTGCCCAGATTCCCAGCAGCCCTACAGTGCCCTCTGATCTGGTGGGTCTGGGGCCAAGTCTGTCTAAGGTCATCAGTCACAAATCCATTTCCCCACGTTGTATGTATGCAAACATAACTGAGTTTCTGCAGTTTTATATTTTCCATCTACAAAAGCTATGTTTGCAAGGAAATATGGATATGGCCAGTGTCCCCAGGTACAAAGAAAGGGAAACATTTTAGGTATTTATTGGCCTCTTTGCTGTCCTATAGTGCTGTCCCTACACTCTGATCTGCTCTCCCGTACAGCACCTGGCTTAGCGCTCTCCTCTTTGCCCCTCATGTGGTGCTAGAACCTCCTACTAACTGAATAAAGAAAATGAGTTCAAATTCTTTGGTCTTAACTGCTTCATTATTGATGTAAGTTTAAAAGAAGAAAGGTCAAAACTTCAGTTTAGTCTTCTTAACACATTCGCCACTGGGTTTTATCTTAAATCTTCTCTCTGTAGTCCTCACATAACAAAATGAAGAATTGCTGTTAAAGCCCTTCACCAAAAAATCAAGCAGTATAAATTATGCCACCCAAGGCATTGGAGAAAGCATCCAGATAATGCTAAAAAAACCTGAAATAAATGTTACGAGAAAATCTTAGCTAACAAGTTTAGGTTAGTTTTATCCTTCTTGTATAATCTTCAACTTGTATATCTTAAAATTTGAAGAGAGCAATAGGAAATGGTTTCATAATGTGTTGCCCTGTTTTCCAAGAGGGCTTGGAGGGAATATCTACTCAGTCATCTGAGTAGATAAATAAGTATAATTATTATTAACATTAAAATGATTGCATTTTTAACCCCCATAAAATGTTAAGCTTAATGAAACTAGCAAATGCCCTTCTAGTTATTGGATTAGCAATTAGGTGAAAACGTTTCAAGAAGGCTTATTTATTTGGACAGATGTAGAGAGGTCAGAATTAATTTTTTGAAAACCTTTTAATTGAATTCCCTTTTAATTTTCACAGTGGTGTCTAGTTAAATATTCATGGTAATGCTGGTGGTTTTCTGAAGGTCTGAACTAGATCTGGATTCTCAGAATCAACGTAGGTGATTTAACCCTTTTCATCTGGGAGGTCAGCAGGGACTTCCTTAGTGTAATCCCATAGCATTTGAATAATTAGAAGGTAGTAATGAGGATTTAATTAGTCCTTGAGATATGCTGAAAGCAGAGCCACTACGAACTTTCCCTTTTGGACACGGATTGCAAGCAGAGTTGACGCTTCTGCAGGACTGTGATGTGCTAGGAAATGTATTCTGTTGCTGGAGGAGGCTCTTTGGCACCATTCTGTGACCGTCAGATCTGCACGGAAGGTATCCTGGGTGAAATCTTCCAGAATTACTGAATAGCACCCTCCCCCCCACCCGCCTTCATTCTTGTCCATCTACATGACAACCTTTCTTCTCTTTTTACTATTTAAACAGAGTTGTAGTCAAGGCGCACAGGCTTACTGTACCTGATGGAGAATTGGCTTTCTCTGTTACCAGTGACAGCAGATTAGACAAGCTAGACGAGTGGTGGGTTTACTCTGTAGTACACAAGGACAGTAGACAAGGAGAAAATAACAAAATCCAGCCAAACTCCGTTCTTGAACGCGCTGACTAAAGAGTCCCAAAATTCCAGTCTTTGGAATCTGATCTTCACAATGATATTTATCAGTAACTCCATGTTTATGAATATAAAGAGTGCCATTATCCAGAAAAGGTGTGTAGCACAGAGGTGGGATTGGACATTTAGATGTTTTTCTTGTGTGCCCACCCTGAAAAGGTGAATCAGAATTTGTATACGTCACAAGTATGAGGTTTCGAATGTACCTATTTTGTGTAGACTGAATAGACTACATCTTCATTTTTCTCCTGTTTTTTCTTTTGTTATTAATCCCAAATGTTAACTGACTTGGTATAATTTTATTCTCACTGCTTAGTGGTATATTTTATCTTCTTTCTGAAGTCCAAACAGAATTCCTCATCAAATTTCTAGGCACATTCTGTTTGCTTAGGGCAAATCTTTCTTACTTTTAATGCCAAGGGCAAGAAAAGAAAGCTCTTAAAATAAATCGAGTCTTTTACTATAAATTAGACCGAGCTCTTGAGGGCCAGAACTGAATTTTTTTTAGACTCTGTATTTCTATGTCTACAACAGAGCCTCATGTATAATAGATGTTCAACCAAGTTTGAGCTGGACAACACAAAATAATGCAGCCTTCACACCAATTCAGAAGTTTCAAATGGTTTCAGAGCACAGAACAAAGACCAAAATATCTTGTGTTCTTAAATTTTAATTTAAGAATATTGTCTCAATTTTACCGTGATAGGTCATTTGCTGTGGTGTAGGCTGTTTCCCTCTCTTAAGACATGGTGGGCATTTTGATCTTGCACCAAATGAAAGCTACCACTTCTGCTACCCATCCTTCCTGGACGTATTTCTTTTTTTTTTTTTTAAAGGTTTTATTTTATTTATTTGACAGAAACACAGCCAGAGAGGGAACACAAGCAGGGGGAGTGGGAGAGGGAGAAGCAGGCTCCCTGCTCCGCAGGGAGCCCGGTGCGGGACTTGATCCCAGGACCCTGGGATCATGACCTGAGCCGAAGGCAGACGCTTAACGACTGAGCCACCCAGGCGCCCCTTCCTGGACGTATTTCTATAACTGTACAGACATGACATCAGGCTGAGCTGGAGTCTTCCCACCTGCAGCCTGGCATTAAATGAGTTGTCCAGAGGCCACTGCACCCCCCCTCCCCACCTTACCCCAACCAGGCTCTTTATATCTTAGGAATATTTAAATGGAAATAAGTAAAAATTTTGAGAAGTTTTTAATGCTATTAGCTGGATTCATGGCAATATTTAGATCACAATTAGTTTTGAAAATTTTTTAATGATTTTGAATATCTTAATTGACCTAACTTCTTAATTTTCGAGAACAGATTAACAAGTTAGCTCAAAAATGGAGACCACCAAGATGATTGTTAAGGAGTTGGAAGTAGGATTGAAGATTTTTTTTTTTCTGTTTCTGCAAACCACAGAAACGATTTGTTCCTCTTTCTTTTGGATTCTCAGTTTTAATATGACAGTAAATCTGCACATTCTGAAATGTTTTCATGGGGTATGTTGGTTATCAGAAAGTGTTCTCTTACTTGACCTTTCTAATTACCCTTGATATATAAAGGTGTTCTAACCATTTGTGAGCGCACCAAACATAAAATGGTGCTGCCTTTCAGCACAAGGCTATTATCAAAAAGAGAAAATGTATCACTTTCCAAATGTCTTGCTGTGTAAGTCTAGTAGATCAACGTGTTAAAGCATTAGCGATCGTCTGCCCCCACCCCCAGATGCAATTAATTCAGCCTCCGCTCTTAATTGAGGACTCCTTTTTTTATAATCCGTGACAGACAAAAATAAAGTCAAATGGGAGGTCATATACAAGAGAGAGTATCTAGGAAGCTGTTTGTAATTTCCTCAGCCCCAGAGCTCTGCCTCTGGGCTGGATTGTAGACCCAGCCAATGCTAGCCTAGTGAAGGAAATAACAGCATAGGGCTTGTATCAGGGTTATCCTTCCATTCCTCTTAAGTCCGCTATCCAGAGATCTGCTCACCAAAAAGCTGGGAAAACAAATATCACATACGATAAAAGTCCATTATATTCACTGAGGAATCGTCAGTCGAAACTTTAGAATTTTCAAAGGTGCATGGTTTTGTCATTCTTGCTATATGCAATAATTTTTTCGAATTGCCAATTAAAGCTTGCTTTTAATAGTTAACCTCATTTGTAATTGGCTCATTATTCTTCACTGAAAGTATTTGAGAACATCTGGATCTTAGGTAAATTCCACATTGTGTATTACATGCACTTATTTATAATAACGTGTTTTCTCCTGTGCCTTATGGGTCTGTCTGTACCTCAGGGAAGGACCATTGTCTGCCTAGTTGGCCAAGCCAGAAAGCTAGAAGGCATCCTTGACGCCTTTTTCTCTCCCATCTGCCCCCCACTAGTCATCATGTTCCGTGAACTCTACCCCTGCAGTGTATTCCATGCATCCCCTCTTCTTGGTGTCCGTTGTCACTGCCCTGCTCCAGGCACCCCCGCTCCCCGGGTATCTTCAGCAACCTCCCAGCTCTTCTTCCTGTCTCAGCTGTGTTCCCTTTCAGTCACCTTTCCATGCTGAGTCTGGAATGGTCTTTTCCAGGCGGCTGGTTAGATTATGTGATTCCCTGCAGCCCAGGAGCCCCCCTTTGCCTTGGAGGAAGGCTGCACTGAGGTGCTTGTTTATGAGGCTGTTTCTTACCCCATGCCAGCCTCCCTTTCTGGCCTTACCTCTCATCACCCTGCTGCCTCTCATCTCCAGCCAACCGAACCTCTTTTAAGATCTTTATATAAACTCTTCTCTCCGTCATTTTTGCCACCCACACCTTGACCCCAACCCCACCCTGGCATGCCCCTCCCTTGCCCATCTTTACTGATCCTTCGGGCCCTCCATAGCCTGGCACCTGGTAGGTCTTTGAGTCCATATTTGCTACACGAACAAATGAAGGAAGCATTACCTGTCACAGCGGTGCTCCCAACAGCCAGGCACCGTCCCAGTGAGCCTGGCTGTGCTCAGGACCCATTGCCGGGATTATCAGCGGAATTCTCCGTGACCAGAGCTCTGGGACCGATGGTAAGGACCACTGGCCCTGTTCAGTCTCCTACCTGCATGCCTGTGTAGTACATGCTTTTTCTCATTTTAATCTTCAGGGAGTTTGAAAGCAAAAAACCTGGGTTTAGGTGCAGGCTTTACCACTTAACTAGTTTTGTGACCTTGGACAATTAAATCTCTGCTTCCTCATATATAAAGTGAGGATCAGTGTCCTTTGGATTTATTGCATGGATCAAATGCAACCTTGTATCCAAAGGTTATAAATTGGGAAGCCCTGGGCGCCTGGATGGCTCAGTCGGTTGAGTGTCCCGACTCTTGATTTCGGCTCAGATCATAATTTCAGGGTCATGAGGTTGGGCTCCATGCTGGGCATGGAGCCTGCTTAAGATCCTCTCTCTCCCTCTCCAAAAAAAAATAAAATAAAAAATAAAATAAATTGCGAAGCCCTATGCAAATACTAATAATAAACATAAGCATCAGGCACAAATGATTCAGGGGAGACCTGGGTTGTGAAAGCCTTGAAAAGCAGTTTCTTTGCTGCTTCCAGCACATAGTAACACACATAAAATTGTCTTTGCTCTCTGCACCGAAGCGGACTTTTGCAACTAATACTGGAAAGATTTGTGTAAGGAAAGGCTGGGTATTTTGCCCCCACCTACCATCTGGGTAATCAGTCTGATCCTTCCCCGGACTCTCATTTGCCCAGTGATAGATGATGTCAGTAGCCGAGAGGGTTCTGTGGGGGTGGATGGGGAGAGCTTAGATGCTCACGTCTGTGCCCCTGCATTATAGGGCGCTGCAGTGGCAGGAAAGGAAGAGGGAGCGATTCTGCCAGTTAACCTGATAGCACAGCTGGGAGAGCGCTGGGGGGCCTGGGTTACAGCCTCGAACGGGTCATTAGTTTTTGTCTTCCTCTAAGCAGTTCATGTTGTGAAGAGAAGCAGGCAGGCAAATAAACACTGGAGATATTAAAATGTAACAAGAATATTCTTTAAAATCTATTTTTCTCCCCAAATGGGAATCTGACACCTATTTGGGATGAGAAATCGCTCTGTCTGTCTTTATAGTCGGGAGACTCTCTGCTTAGGTGGTACAGCGTGTGACCATTATTTCACACATGTGGGGAAACATCTTTTATTGAACTGGCTTGAAGAAACAAGGCAGTTCTGTGAATTTTTAACAGATGCCAACGTGAAAACAAATTGTCCATGTGCCAAAGGAAAAACGTGCTTTGCTTTCCAGTGGCTCATGGAACCTTGGTGCTTTGCTGGTGTCCTGACGGTGCTAGAGCTTTCCAGAGGCACCTCTGATGAAGAAATGACATTTTTGTGTAATTGGTCCTGTGCTCTCTTGCTCCCCTGCATTAGCCTGGGCACTCTTGCTCTTCCTTTGCTGTTTTCTCTTTCATGCACAGGATGAACTGTGGTTTGGGCTTTGTGTTTGCCTCAGTGTTTTCCAACAGGCTTTAAAAGTCCCTTACAGTTGTAGAATTTGTTGGGCTGCCTGAAGAGGAAGAGGATGTATGTTTGGAGGCTTAGGTCCACGTTAAGATGCCTTCCAATTTAATAACCTGAAATTTCCCATTTTTGCTTGACTATGTCTTTGACCTTGTTTCTAAATCAGGTTTGTACACCCTTCGACTTAGGGATGCACTTCCATTAGATGACCCTTGCCCCTGTCAGTGACTGTTCTGGAGTTGGGACAACCTGCCATTGCCTATTTGGATTCGCAAAGCTTTCCACTGTATTTTCTTCTATCTCATCTCCCCCAAATATGTCTTCTGGCCACTTTACTTTTTATCTTAAATATAATTTCATTCTATTTTTGAGAATTTTTGAAGTCCTCCTGAAGGTATCTCTTGTCTTATCCAATGAAGAGTTTTTCCTCATTCCTGCAGCATAAAAAATAGTCTATGTTCATCTCTTATGTGGAAAATGTGATTCGTTTATAATGGTTGTGCAGATCAGTTTAATTTCTTTTAATATGCTAAGGTTTAGATAGTAACACTGGATCTTTCCTATAAAACAATTTCTTTTTTCCAAATAAGAGAATTATATAACTTTTTTTAAAACCAGGAAAAATATCCACTTTGTAAACCACAAGTACTACAGTGCTGAAGAAAATATTCGAAAGGTCCTAAAAACTCACTTAATCTAATAGTAATAAAAAGAAAGATTTTAGAAATGCTAATTCTCAATTAGACCAATTTTCTAAGTTGACAACAAGGGGAATTTTTTTTTTTTTTTTTAATTCAGAAAGGAAAAATGTCTCTTTGGCTTAGTCTCTAATATGGGTCTCTATTATGGAGATCAGTAGCATTTTTCCTAAACTTAACATTACTTACAGTGCTATGTAATAAGAATAGATTGTTTGTCTTGAATCTTCCACTGATACTAATACAAATATCTGTACAAGAATGACACTAAAGAAAACAGTCCTTAACGTGCAGACTGAGTGAGTCCAGGTAAGATTCTGGCAACCCTCCCTCCATTCCCATCTTTAGCTATTGATTGGTTACATAGAATATAGCAACCAAAAAATTATCAAATTGTAATTAAATATCTAAACTAACACAGTGTGCCTTTGGAATACACGTTAGGGCAAGTTATTAGCATCTTACTAGGTGGCGGAAACAAGCCTGGCTAAGATTAGGCTTTTCTCACGTGAGCTCCAGAGCTCCATGACAGGGCCCCAGCCAAAGGGCAAGCACTTCTCCCTTCTGGCCCAAGGTCTCAGGTGGTCTTTCTTATAAGTAGAAAGAGAATTGTCTTCTTTAACTACCCCTCCCCCACGCGTGCGTGTGCACACACACACAAACCTAATGGGTTGATTCATCCATTGCATAAATGATTATCAAGCTAGTCATTAGTCATAGGTCCTTATAACCCAATGGTCAACAGAAGTCAAGATCCTTGCTCTTTACCCTAATAGTCAACTCAGGCACTTGACAGGAATCTTGATATTTCTCTCTGTCTCTCTGTATCTTTCTCTCTCTCTCTCTCTCATTTCAGTGGGCAAACTGGGGAATCTGCCAGATCAGGAAGGTTGTACGCTGAGTCTTATGCTGCTCAGAGCTAATCAGTATTGTAGCTATTGGTTGCGTGGCCTGAAACTGACAAGCTTAGCTTTTCTGAGCCAAATAACATGGCCGGCCAATTATTTCTGGAACTAGCTCTCTGGAAAAGGGCAATGCTTTCTGGATAGTCAACTGGGTGAGGCAAGCTACCCATCAGCTGCGACTGGCTCTGTTGGAGGAGGTGTAGAGCAGGCAGGCCCAGACGACGACACAGCGTGTGCTACCTGGGGAAGGGCAGCAGGCTGTTTGCCCGGAGCCTCACAGGGTATGGCATTTGTCACCTCAGTGAATGCACCACGGTCCAGGGACTTGCAGCACTTTTTGGCTTCACTGTGACGGATGGTTTGTAGGGGAGCCTGGCAAAGGGAAGCTAGTTCGGAAACTTGGGCGTCATTCCAACAGGAAATAAATGGTGGGTTGTCTTTAAAATAATATGAATAATAACAGCTATCACTTAGGGAGCCTTTCCCTGTGTGCAGGCCCCGAGCTGCGTGGTGTTCATAACATTTTCTCATTTAATCTTAGGAATGTAGGCTCGCTTGTCATCTGCATGTTGCAGAAAAGGAAACAGGCTTAACTATTAACTAACTGGCCTGAAGTCCCCTAACTATGAGTGTCACTTTGCAGTGACAGTGGAGATGGACCAAGTGGATGCATTTGGCAGATATTTAGGGGACAGAAACAGCCATGCTTTCTGCTTGTTGGGATTTGAGCTGTCAATTGTGCCTTCCTTGAAAAGCCGTCTTCCTTTCCCTGGAAACAGTTCTTCAACTATACTGTGAATTGAGGAGCCAGGCCACCATGTTTATGAAGGTCTTTTTGTAAAGCAAAAGTAAATGGGCTTGTAATGAACGTGTTTTCTTACTCATTAAAAACACGTATTTGGTGCCAGTTCTGTGCCCGGCCCCTCACCTGGTCCCGAAGAAGCAGATGCGGAGAGAATGGGTTTGTGGGCTGCAGCAGGCGGCTGTTTGGGCAGAAACAGGCACGTGAGCCTGTAATTTGGCAGTGAGGTACCTACTGTGCCTCATGGTGCTTTCTGAGCCTACGAAGCGCCTGCTTTTCTGGAAGGCTGAGGAGTGCCGTGGAAGAGAGCAGGAGTGGGGCTGGGAAGGACTGGAGTCCGTGCGCTACACGGAGACGAACGGCCTGGTGGACACACTGTGGGACACGCTATGAAAACCGCATACTCACCAGAGGACACGGTCTAGCATTTTGTTTTCAAACCGTGCCTCCCATTAGTGAGTTTTTAATTGAAAAAAAAAAAAAAAATTTAAATAGAGTGCATTCCACATAATAAGGGTGGAAATTGTTTTGTGAAGCAGTGTGCGTGTGAACCAGCCTGTGAGTATATAAACATAGGCTCACCTACACACACTGGATCATGATATAAAATCTGTTTCTCCCCTATGGATTGTGGTTAGCAATGTTTTAATACTTTGTGAGCCTCAGGGTCTTCATAGTTGTTTTGAAGTTTAAATGAGCTAATAAAGAACTAAGCTATTAGCATGTAATGTATGTTCATTAAATGTCAACTGTTATTGACAGTGAGTGGCAACATTGTCTGGCACATGACAAGTAGTCAATAAACATTTATTAAGTGAAGGGACATGCCCAGGCTTGCCGGTCTAAAGCAACCTGGTGCCTACGGGGAGAAAAAAGTGTCTGACCGATCAAAACCGAGTGGGGACGCTATGATGGAGCTGTAGAAATAGGTCAGGCCAAATTTGGAAAGACTTGTGTGCTGGCCTAATAAGTTTGGACTTCATTCTGTTAAGCAATCAAGAGTCAGGGACTAGTTTTTGAACAAACACGATCGACAAATCCCTGGAGCGATGAGGAAGGACGGGATTCAGAGCATAAGTGAAGGCGTGGGCCTTGCGTATGAGTGAAAGATCCCCTTCTGCTGAGAGCAAAACGCAGGAGGTTGGGGCGTGGACATGGATGTTGGTGGGCGAGGGGGCAGGACGTCGTGAGGGCTGGTGCTGCCCTCCCCCGGGTTCCGTGGCTTCATCAGCTCCCTTGGTCATCGTTCCCTGTGTGATAGGTTTTATTTTAAGTTCTTCCAAGACAAGGATCATATCGTGTCCTTTTTCTCAGGGCTCTCTCATCCTCCCCACCTTCCGTGAGTGTCAGAGTAGAATTGGAGCTCGCTGGGAGAAGGTGTGTGTCAGGCTGTTGTGTTGAGTCCCCTAGTGTGATCGCTGAGATCCGAGCTCGCACGGGGAAGGAAGGGCTCGCGGCATCACTGCAAAGGAGACAGTCATGCTTTTGTCTGGTGTCCTCATGGTGGCTTTCGGTTTAGAAAAGCACTTCTGCATATGCTGTCCTTATTTCACTCTCAGAATGATCCTGGAAGGGGGAAAGGAAGGTGGTGCGGTTACACACAAGCGAGCCCGTGGGTCCACACAGTGGGTCGTAGAGGCAGCTCCTGACCCACGTCTCATGATTGCAAACAGACGCGGCGTGTTTCCTTTGCTCTGAGGGTGTAGCTTTCCCTCTCTGTCCCCCCCCAGCAAAGGGCAGCTCTGATGTTTCATATCAGAAGTGCACCTGTTCGTTTGGAACGTGGTGTAGTACAAGCGTGTGTGTCTGTATACACATGTAGTGGAGGACTCAGAAATAGCGAATTCATTTATATAGACTTTCTGTGGATTTATGGTACAGATGAAATATATAAGGGATGTTTTCATAGGCAGTTTCTATGATTTTTCAATAAGTACTTTGTATAATGTAAATAATAATTATCTCATTTATAATCCAAAATTTGTATTTCCCCACGTTAGTTACTTACTTGGGGCATACAATTCCATAATACACCCAGTAATAAAATATACTTTCATAATATATAAGAAATGAATTTTGTACTTTCTAAATTTCCCTTACTAGAAAGTTTGGTTTTCTAAATTCAGATGGCTTGTAACCAGCGAAACTTCACACCTTTTCTAAAAAGCAGCTTTATTCTCTCAGCTGTCAGTTTTTCTATTCATAAACTATGTCGCAAGCTGTCGTTTTATAATAACTTTCTAAAAGAAGCAAAATACAATCAAATAAATATGTCACCATAAATAGGTAGAAAATTCTTGGTTGAAATTTGGTTTTTGGAAACATTTTTACATTTATTTCATTCAAAACAAAGGTTAAAATCAAAACAAAGCAAGAAGTATCCCAAATAAATATACATGGAAATCACAAACTTGATTAGATTTTTCCTAGGGAAAAACGTGCTGAAGGCAGAATTGAGAACTAGAGCTAGAAGTGTCCCTGTAAGGACCGTGTTCCCTCCTTCTCCTCCCCATTGAACAGCTGGCGGGACTGCAACCAGACAGGTTCTGTGCACGGCAGACGCGGGAGGCCAGGGCCAGCCGCCCGGCTCGGTGCCCTCGCGGCCTCACGAGCTGCTGCTCTTGCTTTTCTTTTGTGAATGTGTAGTAGTACCAGCTACTAATTACTGAAAGCCCGCTGTTCCGGGCACCCACAATATTCTCTCATTTAATCCCCACAGCATCTCTGTGAAGTAGATGCAATTGCCCCTGTTCTACAGATGAGGATGCAAATAATAGACATGCAGAGTTTCTATCTTGAGAATGAAAAGTAGAACTGTTTCCTTTTTAGCCAACTTTTGTCTTCAAATTTTTCATCAATTTGTTTAGACTATGGTAATAGTCAGGAACCTCTTGAGAATACAGTTCTGTCCATAATGGAAACCTTTTTTGGTAGGATTACAGCCAGCATGTAACTGTGATTGTATGTTACAGATCACTTTACTTGCGTGCTCACTGGTCTCCTGCAGTCCTTTCTTCATGCTGCAGGTTATAACAGAATTAGCTTTCAGAAATGTAAGTCAGATCATACCGCTTTCCTGCTAAGACAGCCCGTGGTCCTTGCTACTGTTGATCTCAGTGAAGGACCACATTCCCCCTGGATTGCAGATACAAGAGCTTCGGTGAGCCGTATCACTGTTGCGTAATAGAAGCTGTATCTGCAAGATGAAATACCTCGTAGTCAGGATGTAGAGTGACTAACAGAAAGGTGGGCAAATGATATAAATGGTTCTAGGAAAGGAACAAAAAACAGCTACTAAGCAAAATGTTCCCCTTTACTCATGATAAGAGAAATACAAAATCAAACACAAATTATAAAACACCTCCAAAAAGATGCATCACAAACCATTGCCCCTGGCGCGGGGAACTCAGTGGTAAGAGAGAGGGATGCAGTAGTCCCTCCCTCCACACCCCCACTCCCCTCCGTGCTTTCACTTTCCCAGTCTCCGCAGCCAGCCACACTCCAGAAGCAGATGATACTCCTTCTGACATAGATCAGTAGTGGCTAATGCTACGTCACCACCCCTGCGTCATACCCCTCACACCCTCATCTCCTCCTGTGGGCATTTTATCGTTTCACATCATCCCAGAAAGAAGAAGGGTGGGTATGGTACAGGATGTTGAGAGAGAGAGAGAGACCACATTCATACAGATTTTATTACAGTATTTTGTTGTAATTGTTCTATTCTGTATTAGTTATTGCTGTTCATCTCTTAACTGTGCCCAATTTATGAATTAAATTTTATCATAGGTGTGTTTGCATAGGGAAAAGCCTAGTATATGTAGGGCTCTGTACCATCCGCAGCTCCAGGCATCCACTGGGGGTCTTGGAACATATTCCCCTCCCCAACCCACCCCACTCCCGCAGGTAAAGGGAGACGACTGTATGTATATGTTCCTAAACTTTTGTATCATATTTTGAATTTGTAGACAGTTACACAAGTACTAGAGTAACATGGATTCCACATATTTAAATTAAAAAATGTATAAAAGCTAGCTTGTTCACTCTAGCTAGAAGGTACATCTGAATAGGTGGGGTATTCAGGAGTTGAAAGATATTCGTGGCACTTCATAAAGCAGGAAAGTAGCATCCAGTCCCTTTTCTATATCCCATTTTAGAGCACCAAACACTTTTGCATGGTATTCCGGTTGATCTTACCACTCATCTTCATTTTAAGATGTGGAAACCGAGGCTCAGATAAATTCTGATTTGCCTAAGGTCTCACAGCTAGTTCAGTCAGTGCCCACTGTAAGATGTTTCTTTACATACCTGTCTCCCCAAGAAGATGCTGAGCTAGTGACGCAAACAAGACTGTACTGTAGGCCTCGTGTTCCCAGTTGACTGCCATTAGGTGATTTTAGTTCAGAAGGGAGTCAGGCAAGTGACGTCACCTTCTCCTTTCATTGTCTTGGGGAATACATGGAAAGAGATGAGTCTCGTCCAAAACATAAAACGAGATTTCAGAAAGCTCTTGTAAATGGTGCCGTTGCAAAAGCAATACACAGAAAAATAGCTTCACAATTTTAATTTCTGTGGAAGGAGAGTGGATTCCATACCCCATAGAACCTTGTCTCTGGGTTGTGGCATTTGACGCTGTGACATATTCCATTTGAATTTGCGTTAATATTCTACCTCTTCTGGAATCTTTCACAAACTTGATTTTCTGCCAGTGATGAGTCAGATAATTCAAATGGAACATGGCATATATATTTTTAAGGACTGAGCAAATAGAAATAAAGAAATAACTTGCCCAGGTAAGAATTGTTAGAACTCATCTGAACAAACCTTAAGCCTGTTAAGTGTCCCAGAGGCAGCAGGAACCCAAAGATGGACTGTATCATCAGAGGTTCTAAATCCTTCAGCATGAAGACTTTCATGGTTGAAGTGAAATTTAATGCCCAAGAAAAGGACCTGTGTTACTTTCTTTAATGAAGACGATAGCAGTCACTCTCTAAAAGAAAGAAAGACAAACCCACACAATCTGTATGGAATTTAAACACATTTTTTATTAAACAGGACTCTATATGAAACTCTTGAGAATTTTATAGTAAAGCTTAGATAAATATTTCATGAAACATCTTAAGATGCAATCATTTATAGTAATTTTAGTGCTCTGATTTCTGTTTGTTTTCGGATTTAAAAAAGCAAACATTTTCTATGATGATTTATATCTGGGAGCTGCCAATTGAGCCCAATTTCATAAGACTTATCTTTATAAATAAATGGAATAGGATAATAGGGAACAGCTCTACTTACTTGTATTTTATATCTTAACTCCTTAGACAGAAGCAATGTTGAAAGATCTTTTTTTTTTTCCTAACTGAAATATAAACCATGGCCTTTATAAAAGTCTGACCTCATTTATCCCCCTAAGTTGAAGCTGCCTTTGGATCTGGGTATTATCTTCCCTCCAGCTGCCTCAGAGACTCTTCGGCCACGACTGCTCTAGGTTCTCTGGAATAAACCAGCCCCCCCACTCGGCAGCATACTGGAGCCTTCACGTGACGTGTGAGAACTCCCACCAACCCAGACTCCTGGGTTCTGGGAGTTGATCAAACTGCCCTTCCTTAGTATGCTGGTTTGATGGTGTCAGCTTTTTCTTAAAGACAGGTCTTGATTTGGGGTACTCTGTCTACATGTCTACATGAGTCTTCCACGGCTCATTCTACATACTCACTTGTATTTACCCAGACTACTGATGATGTGGATATACCTTGACATGATGATCCTGCATCATTTAAAGATGTATTTTCTTTATCCATTTGGACAACTACCTGCTAAGCACCTACTTTGTTGTGCACCGCGGTCTGTGGAGTGCATGAGGAATTTAATATTCATTCAATAAATAGTTAACCTACCATGTGCCAGATACCCTGCTGCCACGTTTGGACGCACTAGTGGGACAGACATGATCCTTGCCCTCACGGAGCTGAGGTTTTAGTGGGCACAGGAAGGCTAAGTGAGTCCCAAATACAGTAAAATGATGGCGGGTTATGAGAAGCGCTGTGAAGAAACTCAAGTGAGAAATGGCCAGGGTGGTGCAGCCCAGGAAGGGGACTTGGAGGTGAGCAGAAATCAGCAGGTGGAAGAGCATTCTCAGGAGGGGGAGCAGGAGAGAATAATGCTTTGTTGATGTTACCTGCAAGGAGCCACAGGACATGGGGTCAGAGTGAGAGCGGCAACGCTTAACCACGGAGGAGGCCACAGGCCGTGGTCAGAGGTTTGCATTTGGTTCCCAGGTTCCTGGGAAGCCTTGAGGGGTTTCATGCAGAAAAGCTACGCTCTGATCTCCTTTTTTATTCCTGAAAGATGATTCTGGCAGCTTTGTGGAAAGCAAGGGAAGGAGCAAAGTGGGGGGTGGGTGGTGGTTGAGGCTGAGAGAGCTGAGTAGAGTTGGGGGTTGAGGAGGAAGATGGTAGCAGGCCAGGCTTCTGCAGGAGTGGAAGAGCGGAAGAGCAGCCCGAGAGACATTCCAGAAGCGCAGGCAACAAGATGGGCACATTACCTGGAGAACAAGGGGAGGGAGGAGGGAATCCCGGGAGTCAGGGGATTCTGACAGGAGCGTCTGGGTGAGTTCTGGTGCCATTGGTAGAGACGGGGAGACCCCAGGCATGGTAGGTTTGCGGGAGGAGGTCAGAGTTCTGTTTTGGAATAGCAGAATCTGCTCCAAACCCACCCCTTGTTCACAGTGTACCCGTAAGGGGTGGTATGAGCTGGGGTTCATGGGTCTGCAACACTTTAGGAGTCAAGGTGAAGGATCGTTACTCAGGAGATCAGGGGGCAGAGCAGTTCTGAGCAGTTCCGAGCAGGGGGGAGCAGGATACTGGCCCAACCTTGAGAAGAGGGGCGGGATGTTTAGGTGGCCGGAGACCTGCATCCCAGAGATCGGGTGCAGGGGCTCTGAGAGGGCGCTCACAACGTGTCTGGCCTGGCAGGAATGAAAGACTGGCAGCGTAAGGGGGGCCAGGGTGTTACTATTGCTTTTTGTAGGGGCCTCATCTCCCAAGAGAGGTTAAGCTTGCTTCCTCTTCTCTCTCTTCTCCTTTCCCTAGCTCAAGCCCATGATCCACTGGGTTCGCAGAAACTCTAATGGGCTTTCAGAGTTAGGACTGGGGGAGGCCCAGAGGACCCATTTTGGGGTTGAGACACCTTTAGATGTTTCTTTAGGGTAGTCTCACAGCACCCATCTTCTCCCCCATCCACTTTCCACACAATTCCATGTCCATTTTGTCACCTGCACTTATATATTTCCATTTATTTCCCACCTAGGTTTTATGGCAGGCACACAAAGAAACCCTCAGATGTCTCAGTATGGACCTCAACAGACAGGACCATCCATGTCGCCTCATCCTTCTCCTGGAGGCCAGATGCATCCTGGAATCAGTAGCTTTCAGCAGAGTAACTCAAGTGGGACTTATGGTCCACAGATGAGCCAGTATGGACCACAAGGTAAACACCGTTTCTCAAAAATGCATTGCAGTAGGCTGTAGAAGGTTTGTGAATATGTTAGTCCTTCAAGGTCTTAATAATATAAAAACCTTTTAAGATCCCATTATTTGTTACCTGACAGATTTGTAAAGTTAATGCAAACCCACAGTCCTTCAGTTGCCCACAGTGATGGGAAGAATAATTATATCAAGTATTCATTAAGCATTCATACATCAGACACTATGATAACTGCTCTTTAATATGTGTGTTACTAATAAAGGACTAAATCCGTTTCTGTGATGTAGTTTGAAATGCTTGTTGAGAAATAGACACAGGCCTTGTCTTCAAAAAGTTTCTAATTTAAAACGTGGGTTTCATTATGTTGAATTCTGACCGTGTCCCCCATCTCTCCATAACTATCTTTGTAACAATGTGCTCAGTACTCAGAAGGGTGTTGTCTCATGACATCCGCTCCCAGTTTGTCTCCAAAGTTCTGCGTCCAGTAAAAAGCAGCTCTCATTTTCTCAGTCGGTACCAGTCTTACTCTGCAAAAACAGAACAAAGCCTGAAATGGACATGTCTTTCAAAAAGGATAGGGGGCAACTGGCTGGCTCAGTTGGTGGAGCAGGCAACTCTTGACCTCGGGGCTGTAAGTTTGAGCCCCACGTTAGGTGTAGAGATTACTTAAAAATAAAATCTTTAGGGTGCCTGGGTGGCTCAGTCGGTTAAGTGACTGCCTTCGGCTCAGGTCGTGATCCTGGAGTCCCTGGATCGAGTCCCGCATCGGGCTCCCTGCTCGGCAGGGAGTCTGCTTCTCCCTCTGACCCTCCCCCCTCTCATGATCTCTCTCTCTGTCTCATTCTCTCTCTCAAATAAATAAATAAAATCTTTAAAAAAAAATAAAATAAAATAAAATCTTTAAAATTAAAAAAAAAAAAGGAAGATAAGGCAAGAGTCGAAAAATAATGGAACCATGCCCAAAATGCACTGTTTACATTCTGCCTTCCTGGAATTTGATGTATGTTTTGTCATGTACATGTAGGATCCTTTTATCAAGGTTTTTAACCTGATATATTTTTTTTCTAAGACACTTTTGGCAGTAAGACATTTGAATTTCGCACCTTCTTTATGTTTTGTTTATTTAAATTAGACATTAATGGATAATTTAGAATAAGAAAATCTGGCGCAATTCCCAGAGTTTCCTCAAAAATATCAGGAATATTCCGAGTGAAGATGATGAATGCCCACTAGGAAATTGTAGTAAAACAACAGTCAAGTCAGGTCTCCTCCTGTTAAATAAAGTCTTCTTCTTCTATGAAGACGTTTGTGTGTGTTTAGCAAACCACTGAGCTCTGTCGAGGTTCGTTGAGCGTCTCCAGCCATGAAGCCAGCCCTCACAAGGCGAGACGATCCTCTGAGAAGGCCTTGGCACCTTCTTGACTTTTCACCCAGTGTTCCTCAGGAAAGCTTTTCTTTCTATTTATAGTACTTCATGGTTTGAAAATGGAGTTATCAATGTATTTGTCTTGTTCTTGAAGATTGCTTTCTGAAAGATCATCAGCACCTTCAATATTCCCAACATCACATGGTTTCCTTTCCTCGAGTTGCTTTATTATTTTACATCCCAACTCTTTCTGTTGTTAGGAAAAACGATACTAGAACCCCCAAAACAAAACTTTGTGGTTCGCCCCTTCCTGCCTTTGTCCATACGTGGAGTGGATGTAGACTTTGTGTTTTGCTTGATTCCCTTTACACCATGTCATTAATGGCTTCCCGTGATACTAATTTCAGTAAAACCCTAGGAATTTAGGTCTCACCTGACAGTGGCAGTCTGCCCTGTTCCCGTTCCCTGGCAGCCCCAGGAAGCTGTGACATGGAGATGTTTGTCGCTGCGCTGAGGCAGGTCAGTGAGGCGCTCAGGTGGAAGACCGCATCACTGCCCACGGGACCCCATCCGGCGGCTCTCTTCAAAACTGGTTTCTTTGACCCTTGTGGAAAGGAGAAAACTTGAGTGAAAGTCAGAAAAGCAGCTGTGATATACACAGAAAATGAGGACTTGGGCTCAGAATGTAATTGGAGACAAGGTCAGAGCCTATTGTTCTCAGAATTGGGAGTGGCTAAAGGTCTGGGACTTAGCTGCTAAAACTCATGAGGGCTTCGTATAATCTTCAAAATTGGTCTGTCTTCTCTTAAATAATTCACTCTTGCAACCTCATCCTCTACTGTTCTCAGAATAAGGGAAGATAGAACCTTGACTATCTGATAAGTCTTTTGTGAACAGTTAAGCGCTTATGCTATGGAGTTAATAGCAGGAAGGGCCATTTCTATAGAATGGATTTCTTCGAATAAAACCCTCAGTTTTCTGGAATAATTGAACATTAAGATTCATAATTTAAGAGCACTGAACCTGTGAGGGTTCTCATCCAAACTGCTATGTGTCCTTGGAAAATTGCTTTCTCTTTGGGAATTACTTTTCCTCTAGAAAATGAGAAAATTTGATCATGTTACTTTGGAATTTGCTTTCAATTCTAATGTTCTACAGTCTAAATCTTGCTTCAACTCCACAGCCTTTTATATCAATGCAACCTGCTGGATCCACTACATAACATTTTGGCTATATAGTCAAGAAGGTATTTCTTTTAAGGCAAAAATGCTGAGTGTAGGTTGATACTCGAAACCATTTAGAATAATGAGGATAATTTGCATACTCAACACTTTGTAACTTTGAAAATGAGTGCCTGCATATCTGTCCTATATGCTGTTTCTCCTTCTCCCCGGTGACCTCTCGCACACATCCACTCCGAGGTGCGCATCCTCCTGGGTCCCTTGACTGACTCCCAGTGCTATGTGCTTAAAATCAGTGGCCTGCTACTCTGTGTTCAACTCAGAATTGTTTGCCTTTCCTCCTTGTATTCTCCAGCAAACACTAAATCACAGGACACGAATGCTTGTAACATATTGTTCAATTCAACAAATGTCCTTACTTTTGTGTTTCTTTGTTGATCCTTCTAAGTATGACACAAATGAAATATTTTTTTTCTTCCTCCTCCTAATTAACTACTCAAATTAGTAAAGCATTCAGCTTACAATTTTGTGTTACATGTTTGAAGGTCTCTGAAAAGAATCACTTGTGTGTGACCCACAGAGGACATTAGTCCCATTTTTTGTTTCTGATCCAAAGTAGGTAACTTTCTTCTGGGTAAGTTTTGTTTTTAAGAGCTCTCAGAGGAAGATATCGTACAATCTTTTTTTAAGCCTTTTTACTCTCAGGAGTGGCTTCTCCAAAATTGTTATTTAGTAATAACAACCAACATTTTATTACTGCGTCCTGGGTCCTGTTTGAGGTGGGTTTTTTGTTTGTTTGTTTATAGATTTTATTTATTTACTTATTTGAGAGAGAGAGTAGGGGGAGGAGCAGAGGGAGAATCCTAAGCCGACTCCCTGCTGAACACAGAGCCAGACCCGGAGTTCAATCTCTCAACCCCAAGATCACGACCTGAGCCGAAATCAAGAGTCGGATGCTCAACTGACTGAGCCACCCTGGTGACCCTGAAGTGTTTTCCATAGACTAATTCATTTAATGCTCACAACATGCTCTGTGATAGATATTATTATTATTCCACTCGGCAGATGAAGAAACTGAAGCATACCATAGGTAAACAGCTTCACCAGGATACACAGTGGTCATGCCAGGATTCAAATTCAGGCAGACTTACCTGTTTTCTTAATTAATGGGAAGCTGTGACGTTATCCGCATTTTGCAAATGAGCAGTTTAAGTAATTGACCCACAGTCCCACAGCTAGTAAGTGTTAGAGCCAGGGTTCAAATCAAGGGAGACTTCAGACACCACTCACATAGTCCCATGCCTCTGATGTACCCCCTCCTTGCTGGTTCATTCGTTCAGTGAGCCACTGAAGAGACAAAAGACAAACTACTCGAGGAACAAGGAACATTTTGGGAATACAAGCTTAGAAATACATCAAAGATACTAGAGATGAAGAAAAAAAGTTTCTATGAAGTTAAGGAAATTTTTAGAAATGTATATTAATACTGTAAAATCTGAATTATTAAATATACAAATGGAATGAATCCAATCTAAATGTTTGAAAATGTTTAATTGCAGTATATTTTATTGAAATAGTACTTTTCTACCTTCAAGCAAGTACATGTAGTAACTACCCCTGTAAAATAGGGTTTCCAAGTAGGGCCATAGAGACTTGCTTTAATAATAGAAAGGAGTTATGTAATTGACATGTTAATTATTAATGAATTTGGGGGAAAGAGAGCTGAAACAAATTTCACCTATAAAGGTGAAAGAACAAAGACCATCTTGTTTTTGTGTTCCCTAGAACAGTGTCTGTCACCCTGACCACAAATATCTTTTGCATATTTGTCACTATTTGCAGAAAATGGGCATCTAGCCTTAATTTTGCTATAAATAAGCAGTTTTACCTGGGGCAACTAAATAATTCTGAGCTTAGATTCCCCTCAGTTCTCACTCACTTGTACGAGAGTGTCTGGGCCACCACATACAGCTGCACAGGTTGTGTACTGATGCAGCCCTGGGTTTATGCCTTAATTTGTATAGTGTGTGTCTTAGGAAGCAGGGATCTTTTAAGTAGGTGAGCCTGATGAGACTTTTACTTCTTTCCTTTTTTAAGATTTAATTATTTATTTTAGAGAAGGAGTGTGCACGCACGTGCAAGTAGGGGGAGAGGCAATGGGAGAGGGAGAGAATCTCTAGCAGACTCCCCGCTGAGCACAGAGCCCAACACGGGGCTTCATCCCAAGACCCTGGGATCATGACCTGAGCCGAAACCAGGAGTTGAACGCTTAACGACTGAGCCACCCAGGTGCCCTGAGACTTTTACTTCTAAATTACTTGATAAGGGGCGCCTGGGTGGCTCAGATGGTTAAGCCTCTGCCTTCGGCTCAGGTCATGATCCTGGAGTCCCGGGATCGAGTCCCGCATCGGGCTCCCTGCTTGGCGGGGAGTCTGCTTCTCCTCCCTCTGACCCTCCTCCCTCTCCTGCTCTCTGTCTCTCGTTCTCTCTCTCTCAAATAAATAAATAAAATCTTTAAAAAAA
>NC_138376.1:121592643-121608436 GCF_054177405.1 Leptonychotes weddellii
GTGAATCAGACATTAATAATGTTACATCTGTTTCAGTTGAAGAGGATCAACGCATAAATGTCACTCATTGCGGCCCCTAGCTACTTTAGAGTACCTTATAGGCCCATGACATCCTTGGTGTCACCATGACCCAGGATTTCAGTCTCTACTATTTTAAGTCCTGAATCTCAGTCTTATTATTGAATTACGCTAAATTCAGCCTCTCTTCGAAAGAGGTGAGATGCGTCTGCCCCATGGATTCATGTTCCCCTGGACAGTGCTGCAGACTGACCACATCCTGTTCTTTGGCTTTCCAAAGGCTGCTTTCTCACTCCCTGTTCAGTTAACTCATTTTTCCCCCCTTGAAACCGGTTATGATACACATGACAAATTATAGCCTCCTATTACCATATCACCGTAGCCTTATTTTATGGTTAAATCAACAGTACTAGGCAAGTGTCAGTTCCATGTTCTATATTGTTTTGTTGTTAAAGAAATAGTCCAGGGGCGCATGGGTGGTTCAGTCGGTTAAGCGGCTGCCTTCGGCTCAGGTCATGGTCCTGGGGTCCTGGATCGAGCCCCGCGTCCGGCTCCCTGCTCAGCAGAGAGCCTGCTTCTCCCTCTCCCTCTGCCTGCCACTCTGCCTACTTGTGCTCTCTATCTGTCGATAAATAAATAAAATCTTAAAAAAAAAAAAAAAGAAAGAATAAAGAAATATTCCAAATCTCTATCTCACTGATATTGGGAAAAAGAAATTGAAGTAGGTCAGTTTACAGTGAAAGATTGTTAATGCAGTTTTCTTTTGATGCTCAAATTTAGTTTTCACGTTATAAGATTTAAGCCTGAATTTTTCTTAATAGACCGATAACCATCACAATTTTATCAAAACCCAGGAATTTAGGAAGGAGTGAAGAAAATTTAAACTACAAATCAACTTAAAATTTAAAAAAGGAAAAAAAAAAAACATAAAGCAGCTTTAATTTTGACCAGTGCAAAACTCTTTTCCCTTGCTAATTAAAACCAACAGCACTCAAGAGTGCTGCCCTTCACTCCCCTCGCTGAAGAAGCACATCCTTGCGAAATCATCCAGTGGGCTGTTCCTCTAAGACAGGGCTTGGTCATGACAATCCTGGAGAGCACTGTAGAAATACAGCTGTGGACATTCAGCTTTACTTGACATCTTAGCAAGGTGCCTTTTCCTCGGGCTCACAGCTCGGCCACTTTTTTCAAATGTTTGAAAAGAAATGGCTTTATTGAGTGACAAGTGACAAATGGGTGAGGGTCCCTCTCAGCCCTCAGGGGAAGCAGGTCAGAGCTCCCCCTCCAGGCAGTGCTGTCCCCACGTGCACAGAGCACAGGGAGGACAGAGGTGCTCAGGCAAGGCGTGACAGTGGTGACCCTGAGACTCTTTCATTTCTTACCATAGAGATTTTACTGTTTTACACTAAATTTTGCTATTGACTTGAGATAATACCTTTTTACATTTTTTAATGTCAGTGTTTACTTCTACTCGGTTTGAGAAATAAATTTGAATGTCTGTACGTGATGAAAGTAAAAACCGACCTATGATGCAATATATAAAAAAAGAATTTCACTGATTAAAAAGTTACTAATACTGGAACAGTTTCTCTCTGTTCCTTGAAAGGTTCTATTTATTGACTGTCAGCATCCAACAGTAGTTACAGTTATTATTATTTTTTTCCCCACAGCAACCTCATGGGACAGATAAACTTGTATTATACCCTTTTTACAGATGAGGAAACTGAACTCGGGAGTGACAAGTGGCTTTCTGAAGGTCACACATAGCAGACGGTTACCCCCCTGCTCCTTGAGGGCCTGTGCTCTCTTCCGCACTCACCGCCCTGGAGTCAGGTGTTGCTGGTATCTGACGGTGCCCGTCCGTCCCCTGGGCCTGTATGATGTCAGCCTCCATAACAGTTGTTTCTCTGAAGATGCACTTCTTCCTGAGAGGCCCCCTTCCCTGGAGTGGCTCTCCTCAGTCTCCTCGGCAGGGACGCCTCCCCTCGCCACTCTGTATAAATCTGCTGCCATGTTTCTTCAGGGCACTCACTGGCACCACATGACAGGGTCTAGACTTCCTTCTTTACCTGTCTCTTGCCACCAGAATGTCAGCTCTTTGCCTTCGTTTGCTGCTGAATCCCCAGCCATTTGCACAGAGCTAGCATGTAAGAGGCCCTTAAGAACTATTTCTGACAAAGATGAAGATGGAGAGTTCCAGAGACACTGGTACCTTTTCAACCCTACCTTGATGCTTCACGGGGTTGGGGTTGATGACTCAGTGCATAATTTATCTTTAGGAGGTAAAACGAAGGATCATTTTTGTCTATTTCTCTCTGTGTGTCTATATTCTCTGCACCGAACTTGCATTATTGTATAATTAAATTTTTTTTAAGATTTTATTTATTTGACGGAGAGAGACCACAAGAGAAGGAACACAGGTAGGGGGAGGGGGAGAGGGAGAGGGAGAAGCAGACTTCCCACTGAGCAGGGAGCCTGATGTGGGGCTCTATCCCAGGACCCTGGGATCATGACCTTAGCCGAAGACAGGTGCTTAATGACTGAGCCACCCAGGTGCTCCTGTATAATTAAATTTTTAAAGGGGTCCCGTTATGTAACATATGGAAAGAACCACCAGAAGTGAGCCACTAAAGCCATACTGTGAGGTAGTCGGCCTTTCCCCCTCTGTTCCAAGCTTTGTGCAATATGGTTATTTCTCCTACATTGTGAAGACTTTTTAAAATGCATGTTGATCTAGGGAAGATATGTTGCCATAAATACCAATTCCAAAACAAATTCTCTCCATTCCCACAAATAGTAGGATTTAATGCAACTGAAGGTAAGTCAGCTTTCATTTTGAACCTGCTTTTGTGGTCTTCATATCTACTCAGTCATTTTCCCTCCAAAGTAATATCTAAAAGAGCAACATTGTGTTATCAGCCTGTGTAGAAAGCTAGAGTTGGAAGAAGGTTTTTGAAATATAACTTTTTTTTTAACACAGAAAGGATCTTACTGAAATATGGTAACCAGCAAATAAACATGTGAAAAATGCTCAAAGTCATTCTTTGTTAGGGAAATGAAAATTAAAGCCACAGTGATATCCACTTGACACCTACTGGAATTGCTCATTTTTTTTAATTGACAATATCAAGGATGTAGAACAGTTAGAACTCATACATTTTTTTTTAACTCATACATTTTTTGGTAGAGTTTCTTATAAAGTCAAACATGCACTTACCCTACAACCTGGCACTCTCATTCCTGCCAAGAGAAATGAAACCTGTGTCCACACAAAGACCTGTGTGCAAATGTTCGTAATTGCCAAAACCTGGAAATAACTCAAATGTCCACAGAATTGAATGCTACTCAGCAACAAAAGGGAACAAGCCACTGATGTGTGCAATAATGTGGATGGATTTCAAAAGCGTGATGCTAAGGGAAAAGAGCCGGACACAAAAGACTACATACTGTATGATTGTATATGACATTGGGGAGAAGGCAAAACTGTAGGAAGAGAAATCAGATCAATGGTTCCCATGGGTGGGGGTGGGATTGACCACAAACCGGTAATTTTTTGTCATGATATAGAAATACCCCATGTCGTGGTGGTTATAGGACATATAGGATTGTTATTGTATGTAAATTCTATCTCTATAAACATGACCTAAAAATCATATTATATAGTAGACAGCTATAAGAAGTGGTGAACATTACTAACTAAACAACAAGGTAAATGCCTATTTAGCTCTAATTCACAAACATATTTATCATAATATATAGCTAATTAATCCATTTTATTTTTTCCTGCTCCGGGTAGAGTGTCTGGTCTGTGATTTGGGCACCATTTTACCCTCCACAGCATGGGGGTATAATACGGAGCCTTGCGTGTAGAAGTGATTCATAAGGAATTGTCGAATGGTAACACTGAGAAGCAAAACTTCTTATGTGAGTGGAAACACTTAATAGTTCAAAAAAGCAGGAAGCTTGGAGTATTGATTGTAACTAGCAAATTTAAATATTCCAGAGTCAGGTACAGAATTTTTTGTGATCCTCCTAAAATAATGGTGACTCAAATAGAGTCTAGCTCCTTCTTCCTCTGTCTGGTGCTTGAATATACCTCCTGGTGGGTTGAAATCTGAATTTATTTGGTGACCAATTTTCCGGAGCTGGTGTGCCAAGATGAACCCACTTGAAAACTGTGGGCTCTCGGACTTGGCTGCAAGACCCGTCCAGCTGAGGTGGGCTGGCCCAGCATCTGCTGCCTTCATTGTGCCTAATGCTGGATCCATCTGTTTTCTGTCCGAGCTAGTGCCAACAAATTACTAATCTATTAGAGAAACATGGAAATAAGATTGCACTTCTCATTCCTGGCTTTTCCTCTCATATTTTGCTTGGCTTATATGTTTGGTTTTTGTTTATTTGGGGGAGAAAGATACGTTATCGAGTAGGCAAAGGGGGGAGGCATTAATCATTTTTCACTCCTTCCACACTTCTTTTAAAAGACTATGGGGAAAGATCATCAATTATCCATGCTGTTGATAGTATTATGATTGTTGATGATGACGGTGGCAGCTATCGTTTATTAGGGGACTCTGTGCTCGGCACTCTACTAGTCCCTTTGTACCAGGTCCCCATTACCGTTCTTACTTTACTGATGGCAAAACTGATGTTCACATACGTTAAATAACTTATCCAAGGTCATGCCGCTCTTCAGACCCCAATTCTAGAGACTGTGCTTTGTCCATCACTGCCTCTTAAGCCATTTAAAGCCTTTAGAAAGCATTTTTATCCAGGCATGTGAGTTTAATGAGGAAAGTCTTTAGCGTTTCAAGGAGAAGAAAAGGGGACTTTGTATTTCTTCTCCCAAATAGAGGCCTCTATAATTAGAACATATTCCCTTGACATGTGCTTTTGAGTGCCAATTCATGGAATCAACCCAACTGATTGAGGAAAATGAGATTGGGAGCCCAGCACTCAACGGGCCTTTCTAAGCACAAGTGTGTGCGTGCGTGTATGGGTGTGCATGGTGGTTGTGCTCTCACGCAGACCCCGCCTGCCTGCTGTCGGGAGACCAGCTGCAGAGTCGAGCAAAGCCACTGAACCACAGCTCTTCCTCTTAGCACACACCAGGAATGAGAAGGAGGAAGTAGGGTCCAGGGTAACCGACCATCTCGGTCATTTCTTTCCTTTGTGTTCCTTAAAATACAGAGTCTGACTGCCAGTGATACCCAAAGTGCAAGAGCCCGGGGTGACAGAGTTTCTCTCTTCTGACCGTAAGCAGAGTTCAACAAAATCAGGAACTTTCTTCTCTTACAAAACTGCGTTGTGGACCACGTCTGCCATAACCATGTCTAAACGCTTGTTTTCTGAAACAAGATTAAAGTGTTATTTCATTTCCTTCGAAAGCAAAGCGTACATATGTTTTCACTGAATCAGGTTTCTTCCCAAATGAGTCACTTACCACGTGCTGAGGGAGGACCGGAGCTAGTAATCGAATGAATATGTGAATTAATTTCATTTGCATTCGAACTGTGAATGAGTTTATTTATTTTTAATAAAAAGCAAGTGCCAAAAAAGAGCACTGTGTTCCCTGATGCTATCAGACTCTCTGGCAGCGAGGGCGTGTGAGGTCAGTGAGGATGGAGAGGAGAAGCCTTAACTCTGCCCCCAGAGAAGCGTTCTGAGGATTGTGCTCCCGAGAAGGCGTGGGAAGAGGCAGGCCAGCAGCCTGCCCACCACACCGTTGTCCCTCACAAGCCGGGGAAGCATAAGGTGCCCTTCCCACCGCGATGATGGGACTGGAAGACAGACGGGGACCTTATGTGGGGGCCTGTGGGGTGGGAGGTTCCAAAACAACAGAACAACTTTTTATAAAGAACTTTAAAATTGATGAACAGTGAATGTCTTACCTTTTACTTGGAAACAGTGCCCGTTTGATTATTTCCGCAAAGGCAGAGTATTTTCTTAGGAAAAAGCGGTTTAAATTCAAGGAGCTAGCCATAAAATACTGACTCACGTGGGCCTGGGTGGTACCTGAGGTCATTGGTATCACACCTCTCCTGTTTCTTCTAGTCTGTTTTGTTTTCCTCTCCATTTCCAGTTCCTGAAATTGCTAGTGCCTCACTCTGTTGTCATTCCCCTTTAGGCTTTCTTTAGCCTTCCAGAGGACATTCAGGGTCAAAGGGTGCTGGTTGTCACAAGTCCCTTTTTCTGCTGGCGGAGCGCTATATTAGTTGGTCCTAAGGTTGGTCTGTAGCAGGGGCCAGCAGATTATGGCCCACTTTGTCCCACCACCTGTGTTTGTAAATAAAGTTTTATTGAACACAGGCACTCTCATTTGTGTATGGAGTGCCTCTGGCCATGTCAGGGCCATAGTGACATTTTAGTTGAGACCATCTGGCCCAAATAGCCTAAAATATTCGCTGTCCAGCCCTTTACAGAAAGTGTGTCGGCCCCTGGTTCGTGTGAGTGGTGACCTTCCTATCGTCTGCAATAAATAACACACTTCATGGATACCCAAATAAGAAAGCTCATGTAATGCACCTAACAGAGAGCAAGTACCCCGTCCTTGTTGAAAAGTCCATGGATCTTGTAGATTTAGGTGATGCAGCTTTACATGTGTGGACTTAAGAAAATCTGGTTTTACAGTTGTGATGATATGTCACATAAGTACGGTTTTTCCTTAAGCATTTGAGAGGCCACACCATAGTGTCCTGTGCTTGGACTCTGAACACACAGATTACCTGAATGCGAACCATGCCTTCTCTGCTTAGTAGGCACATGACCTTGAGACAAGCTCTTTAACATCCTATCCTGTGCCTCAGGTTTCTCATCTCTAGAATTAGGGTTGCAATAACAGAGGCCTCTTAGGCTTGAATACAAGGATTAAATGAGTTCATACAAAGAATTTGGGATTGAGCTTAGCACATAGTAAATATTAAGTATTTGCTTTTATTATTGTTGCTCATCAAATCCGATTTCTGCTGGAAAACCTGGAGAAACTCCTCCTTATCTTCAAAATAAACCCTACACTTGGCGGCCTGGAACACAAGGCCCTGTTGAACCTGACCTCCCCCCACCACGACCCCCGCGCACAGTGACCCATCCTGACTTTGTCTGCTGTCTGGCTGGCTGGGCCACGTGTGCTGTCCTCTCCTCTGCCTTACTCGCCACCCAGATACCTACCCCCTACCATTTTCACGCGCCTGTTTGCAATACTTTACATACATAATGTCCTTTAACCCTAGCAACTCCTCAACTAGGCAGTATTAGAGAGGATTATCTTTGCTTTATGGAGAAGAGGGTGAAACCAAGAAAGAGGAGAACAAGTTAAGATCTTGTAGACATTATGTGCAGAGCCTTCACTCGGTGCCAGCTCTCTGCGTCCCAGGGCCTGGCCACCCATGGGCTCCTGAGGTCGCAGCCCAGCAAAGAAATCTTCCCTGAACTCCCCTACCGCACTGACCCCTGCCCCCCCCAAGCAGATTAGTCTTGCACTTTTCTTGCTTTTATACTTTTCCTTGTCTTATCCCTTCTACTCCACCTCACTCACACACACACACACACACACACACAGTGAGCTTCTTGAGTGCAGGAATTGCATTATATTTAACTTTATATCCCCTAGAATGGTTATGTTGTTTTGACAAGGAGATTCTTCCAGAAAGCAGTAAGAATTGATTGAGAAACGTTAATCCATATTCTGCAAATGCCTTTTACATTCATTTTATTTCATTAATCATTTGTGGGAAGGCAGCATATTTTATTGGTTAATTACATGGGTCCCAGAATCCTTTTGCTTGAGCTTGAACCCTAACTTACTGGCTGTTGATTTTCTTCATTTGTAAATGGAATCGTCGTCATTTATATGTATTTTTTATATGGTTATCGGAGAAATGAATGAAATCATTTGACGCAAAGCACTTAACCCCACGTGTCATGCGTAGTGTGGTTCAGCAGTAACTATCTGCAGTCATTATTATTATTGGAATGACATCACATATGCCTTTAACTTACTTGAATTTAATCTGTGTATACTCAGTCAAAATAAAAGGTGTGGAAGGAGAGAGAAGACAAAACTATTGAAATAGCTGAGGCCCTCGAAGCTGCCGTTCTCCTCAGTGTGTTCCCCGGTGTGAACGGGGGCTGGAGGCGTGTTCGTGGCCCTTCACTTCTTCCTCACGCTCTGCCTGCTCCCCACGGAGTCACCATCTCACCGCGCTGAACGTCAGGGTAGTGCTTGAAACCACATTTCGTAAGACATGGCACCAAGCATAAACTAGCTGCTTTCTCTGGTGCTCAGGGAAAAAAACAAACAAAACAAACACACAAACAAACAAAACGTGCTCCCAACACCAGAGAAAAATGGGTTGTTTGGCCGGACTATTGCTGAGCACGCACACGACACCTCCGGTGGGGTTTTGGAGGATAATTTTGACCATATGTGCATCTTGCCTTACGTGTCCTCTTTCTGAGAGCCCTTTGTCAGAACTGTCGGACACTGGTGATGTAGTGATGCGGTCTCGGTGGTGTGTTCCTAAGGACTAGGGCTTGAAATCACGACTTTGAAAGGTAAACATGTGAGCTCTGGGTGGACTGAGGCGACACTCGGTACTAGCATCCCTTGCCTGTTTCTAGATGGCTTTAATGGTTCGCCTAAATGTCCCCTCCATCTCTCAGTGGTCCCATGTGGCTCTTTGCCTTTGGAATGGGCCGAGAACATGTGTTGACCCTGCCAGCCTCATCCGTGCCAACAGGGGAAGGGTTAATAAGGATAATGACGACTATTCTGTGTTGACCGCATTGTTGGACAAGAAGCCTTTCCAGTGAATGTTCTCACCAGTCCAGATAAAGTAAAAGGCTTTAATTTGTGTTTGCTTTTTGTTTAGGTAACTACTCCAGACCCCCAACGTATAGCGGGGTGCCCAGTGCAAGCTACAGCGGCCCAGGGCCCGGCATGGGCATCAATGCCAACAACCAGATGCATGGACAAGGGCCAAGCCAGCCATGTGGTGCTATGCCCCTGGGACGAATGCCATCAGCTGGGATGCAGAACAGACCATTTCCTGGAAATATGAGCAGCATGACCCCCAGCTCTCCCGGCATGTCTCAGCAGGGAGGGCCAGGCATGGGGCCACCGATGCCAACCGTGAACCGTAAGGCACAGGAGGCAGCCGCCGCAGTGATGCAGGCCGCTGCAAACTCGGCACAGAGCAGGTATGCCGTCGGGGCAGGCGGTCTGCGTGCGCACCTGTGGGTGCGGGTCGCGCACAGAGCTGCGCCGTCGCCTGGGTCACCCGGGCTGGGGAGCGGTGCAGTGTCGTTCGGCTTGGCCGTTCCTTTGGTGTTAACACATGCGGTCCCATAAAGTACAGAGAAGTAAATGGCAGACCACGTTCTCTGAGACATCGAGGAAGGAACCCGAGTGGTGGGCGAGTCCCTTGTGGGAGCTTATTTGGAATGACTGTGACTAGTCATTATAACCAGCACCCCAGGGCGGTGGCATATCTGGGTGGTTCCGGTTAGAGGAGCGAGGTTTAGGCTGGAAAAGTCTAAAGCCGAAAAAGTAGGCTTTTAAAATCTAACCCACTGAAAAAGAACCACCTTCCTTTTTTTTTTTTAACCCCACCATAAAAATCCTTATAAAATAGAAACTTTGTCTATGCACATATTTGTATTGGGTGTGTTTGTCTAAATGTTTCTGTGTGAGATTTACAGATTTCATATTCTTATGTTATATTTTATTTTTCTGGGCATACCTCTCTATCTGTCCAAACCAAAATATGGCTAATAAAGGAAAGATAATATTTCATAAAGTTTAAGTTGATAGAGCAAGGCTTTAGCCTCAGTTACATACTTGTTTTCCATCTTGATTTTTTAAATTCTTGAAGTAAATATTTAACCTGCATAAAAATAACATAATTAAAAATTTATGAGACAGAAGCGAATAGTTTTAAGAGAAGCATTTATAGATATGTTTTAAGTTATGTTTAACATATGTTAAAATATGTTTTAAAACAAAGCACATTGAAAGCTATGTATGAAGATATGTGGTCTTCAGAAGAAAAGATACAAGAATCTGATTTTTGTCAAAGGGAAAGAAAAATGTGTGTATGTGTATGTGTGTGTGTGTGTGTGTGTGTGTTTAAATGTGTCCCTTTGTTACTTTTCCTCTGAAGCTGCTATTTGGGGAATGTTAGGGACCCTTCAGTCTCACCGTTTGCTCCAGATAATAATAAATTTCCCTTGAGGAATCAAAATGAAAGTCAATCATTCTTTCTCTCTCCCTCATCCACATTACAGTGACTTAAAATCTCCTGAACCCCACCACTGTATACACTAAACCGAACCTTAGGGAATGTTTTAATAAACCTGTCCACGAAGACTGGTTTGCCTGGTCCCGTTGAAGTTCTGAGTTAGGTTTAACACACGCTGTCCCTGTAACTCCTAAAACACCGTTGTTGCAACTCCTAAAGCACCAGCTCTTCTCAGGTAGAAAGTGCCAGATGGCCCTGGACATGAGGCCTCGGACGGTGGCCTGGGAGGAAGATAACCACAGAGACCAAGGCATAGCCATTCGACGTGAAAGTCTTGCTCTGCTCCCTTCCCAAACCAGTCGATGTGGCATTTTATCTAAATTCGTGCGGAGGTACACATCCCTGCCTTGTCATTGTCTGCTTCTGCTCGGCAGGCCATTCCAGAGCCTTGCCTCCGCATCCTGCCCACTGTAGTTCTTGGGACGTTGTAACTGAGGACTGTGTATTTCGGCTTGTACTGAAGTCAGAGGTGCGTGAAGTGTACACCGAGACTAGACCTGAGAGTCTTACTCGTTTTGCCCCTGCCCCCCACCCCACCCCCTCTTTCCAGGGAACCACCTCCAGTCCCCCTCTCAGGAGCTGCATGGTACAGAGGCTGAGGCCACATTCTGTAGCCCTCCACACCTACGTGTGGACAGAACCTAATGCGCAGGGGGATTCACACTTGTCTACAGAGCAAATCCAAAGAGGTTGTTCTTCTGTTCTGCTTTAGGCCACCATACATTAGGTCGCCTGCTTATCCCAGCCAGTCTGGGGCTGGGGGACGCCCCATGTTTTCTTCCCAGCACCCCAACTATGGCAACTCTCAGGCTCCCCTGATGCTCCAGCCTGACCAGTACGGGTAGGTAGCCACATACCTGACTTGCTGCGGGACCTGGGCATTTTTTTTTTAAACCGTTAATGACCGTGCCATCAAGCTGCAAAAGGAACACCCAAAACAAGACAGTGAAAGACCTAAGAGGAAATCCATCCCAGAGGGGGTTGTCTTTTTGTTCCTTTTTGTTTGTTTCGGGGTTTTTGTTCGTTTTGTCCTCTTCTGAACAGTCCCGTGGTCATGTGGTGGAGCCCTGCATGCCGTCCCCCAGATCCTGTCTTTGCATGGCTTTCGGCATGGCTTCTTTTCCTTCGTGCCTGAGAGGGAAATGCAAACTTCTAGCTCCGTCAAAGGGACGAAGTTCCCTCCTCTGGCGTGATTTCCCCTGCTGTCGTCCTCGTGTTGTCTGGGAGCTTGTGTCCTACGGCCCTGTTATCATGACTGTGTTGTTCTCATTCCTGCCGCTACGATGACCTGCTCCCACCCCCCCCCAGTTCTGGGTGCAGCGACCTCATTTGACAGGAGACTCACTGCAGGAGACATGACTCAGGTTATTAATAGGACTTAAGAGGGGTTTCATTATATCATCACTGAGCAGACATCTGTGCCAAAGATTTCTATTATTTCCTTCTCCCAAGGAGTTTTAGAATATTGAAGTCACCAGAAAAATGCAACCAAATCCTCCAACACAGAATTTGCCTTCTAAACGTGGTGTTGCCATGTTATTATCAATTTCAACACAGGAATTACATATAGCAACAAAAAGTGTCTTCTTTCCTACTACAAAGCTTTATAATAGCAGGCTGTCACCATTTTTAGGTTAGTAAATGCTCTTACAGCATATTATTGACTGATTTTTAGCAAAAATATTGATACTGCTTTGCATATCATAACGATAAGATTATCCTACATAGATTGAATCCTGTTCACTAGTTTCAGTAGAAACACGCCACATTTTTGGTTAAGATAAAACAGGGAACAGTCAACTGGCTTTGTTTAAAGACTAAACATATAGAACGATGCTTTTACGACTTGTTAAGAATACGTAACAGAGAGAGCCTTCCAATAGTTTTACATTCGGCATACATTTATTTAGACAGCAAGAGCAAATGATAATTTTGCAGCCGAGAGTTCTAAATCCTGTAAACATGGTCCTAAACGTGGGCTAACAAATATAGAATTTTGTAAACATAATCCTAAAAATGAAATAACAAATTTAGAATTAGGTAAACATTTCTTTTGGGAAACTGTCTTTTCCTCTTTTTTTCCTTTCTTGTGGTACCTTCAAGGTCAGTCCGTAAGTCAGTAGGAAAATAACAGTGGGGGGAGAAAAGCATTTATCATCAGCTGCTAATCCATAGGATCTGTCCTTTACCAACTCTGGAGTTCTATTTAGACCCACAAAGCTAGTTTGGCCGCGCCTTGCCAAGCCACATTAAGCAGCTGTGTAAAATGAATTTAAATGGCATGCATCAAAGTAAAATCTCTTCCACTGGGGCAGAAAATCAGTGTTAGCTAACCAGCACGAGAAGATCAAATCTACGTTTCAGCCAGCAGCATCCACATAGCTTCCTTAGAACACAACACCTCCTCCTTAATTAAAAATAAGAACAAGAAAGATGTTGGCGTTACTCTTTGTAAATCTTGTAAAGCACATTTGGCAAAGGTTCATCTTTGCGGCCCCTTCCCTGTGAGCTCTGAATTTTGCCTTTTTATGTCTACAGCATTCTTTCTAAAAAAGAAAGAAAAGTTTTATTTCTATTTTAAACCTTCCTTTGCCCTTTGCAGTCCACATAACCTGTTGTGCCTTTTTTTTTCTTTAAAGCAGAAGCTTGAGTGTGAGAAAACATGTGTAGTACATGTTTTAGTGCTCTGGGTTAAGAAATTTGGTTTTCAACATGCTTTTGCTCTACCTAACATCTCCTTGCAGCAAACTCATGTTCTAGCTTTTGTTTCTGTTTTCTTCCCCCACTGATAGCCGTGTTGGGTGGAAGGCAGGTTGGCAGTTTGAAAAACCCATTTGCTGAATGTCGGTTTCTCTTGCGGGGAAGTGTCTCAGCCTTGCAGAAACACAGTCTTAACAGAGTTTGTTAAAATGCCTTCTTTCTCAAGTCAGAATCCCGCAGGGCCCAGAGCCTCTGAAAGAACCTGAAAAAGATAAATTAATGACAAAGGTAGTGAGTGAGTGTGTGTGTGTGCAATTAGACAGAAACAGAGAGCTCACTGTGAAAAATGACAGATTATGGCAGATATGCTCCAGGCTTTCGCAGCTATTGCGTGGAAGATGGTACAGAAAGCACACAGGTTTGACTGGTTGGAAGCCATTTCACTAATTCCCTTTTTAAGGGTGGCTCGACCAGAGTGAAACCCACCTGCTGTACTGAGTCGATTAAGGAACGTGTAGAGGAGGTTTTTTTTTTTTCTTTTTCACCTTTTGAATAAAGGAGTTCCTTGTTTTGATTGCCAGAGGATTTACAATAGAATATGGTGAATCTTACTGTTGAGTACTAGATTAGCTCAGTAATAATGTTAATCATTTGGAATTAATAATTTATAGTATTTGTCCAGGACACCACTGCCACCGTATGTACTGATACACTTTTTACTCAGAAAATGCATTGCTGTGTTTAGTTTTATTTTTTTTTTAAGATTTTATTCATTTATTTGAGAGAGCGAGCACAAGTGTGGGGAGGAGCGAAGGGAGAGGGAGAAGCAGACTTACCGCTGAGCAGGGAGCCCGACTCGGGGCTCCATCCCAGGACCCCGGGATCATAACCTGAGCTGAAGGCAGATGCTTAACCGACTGAGCCACCCAGGTGCCCCTGCTCTGTTTAGTTTTAAAGCATTTCTAGTTAAGGTGGTGCTCTTTTGAAGTACTGAGAAACAGAGAAGTGGAAATATCTGATGATCTTATGAAAAGCCAAGTTCAGGGACGGCAGGGGACTGTCACCCTCAGTCCAGTTCTGATGGCTGTGTTGAAGGGAGCTGAGACATTGTCTGCAGAGGAGAGCCAAAGCTGGCCAGACGTTTAGGAGGGACTTCGGCCTGCTACTTCCTAAAGAACCATTGCCATGAATCCCAGGCCACATGCACTCATAAAATAAAATTTCCCTCAGCTGCTGTGTGTGTTTTGCATCCATCCGTCCATCCATTCTGGCGGCACTTGGAGTGTCCAACAACTGACATCTCTGCCAAATGCAGCCAGTTTGTGGATTTGGATATATTAGAGTTATCCAGGGTTTTGTCTTGGAAATGAGTGCCGAGGATGAAGCATGACTTCCGTGAACATACAGAAGGCCAGCCATGCCCTAGATCTTTAGGCCGGGCTATACTTTGGTTCCCTGAAGTCTGCTGTCCCCAGCACCCCCTGGACATCAACTTGGATCAAGTCTTCAGTGACTTGAGACGGCTTATGTCAAAGTTCTAGCACAGATCTTTACGATCTTTCATCAGAATGAAAATGTTTCAGGGGCACCTGGGTGGTGCAGTTGGTTGAGCGTCCGACTCGTGGTTTCGGCTTGGGTCATGACCTTGGGGTTCTGAGATCGAGCCCCACGTCAGGCTCTGTGCTCAGCGTGGAGTCTGCTTGGAATTCTCTCTCTCCCTCTGCCTCTCCTGCTCATGCTCTCTCTCTCTCAAATAAATAAAATTTTAAAAAGAAGGAAAAAGATAATGTTCCATTCTACATTCCAAAAGGATGTAGTTTCAATGACCGAATAGTAGCATGTCAGAGCTGGAGGTATGTTAGATGTCATCCAGCCTCTGTCCCTTGATTTCATGGTGGAGGAAACAAGTATCTGAGTTACCTGCTCAGGACCCTTCACCAGGCACAGCCGGACAAAGCCGGCTCTGCGTCCTGTACTAACTGCTCTTCCTTCACTTAGTGCGGTCTCTCTAGATTTTCCCTTTAAAAGAAAAAGTCTTCTTTTTTTTTTAAGATTTTATTTATTTATTTGAGAGAGCTCGAGTGGCCGAGCAGGCGGAGCTGCAGAGGCAGAGGGAGAAGCAGGCTCCCCGGAAGCAAGGAGCGCGATGGGGGACTCGATCTTAGGACCCTGGGACCATGACCTGAGCCCAAGGCAGACGCTTAACGACCGAGCCACCCAGGCGCCCCTAAAAGAAAAAGTCTTAATTTTAGTTCTTCCTCATGTCTAAAGGCAGTTCTGTTAGGACCCAGCTATCAGCCCGTGTCTGGGTGGAGATCCACCTTCTGAGGGACGGGCTGGACCTCGTTCCCTGGCCCACCCTGTGGCGCACCTGCAGGGAGACGCGGGTTTGGCACCTCCCCGAGCAGCATGAGTTGTCGTTTCTGCAGCCGCAGGCCTTGTGACCTGAAGTAACAGTTTGCTCGAGGGCACACAGATGGGTTTGAATCTCTGCCCTCCAGTATCGCTTTAGGGTCCGGCATCGTCGTGACTGGAGTGTCGCCGTTTGAGGAAGGGTTCTGAGTCGGCACTTGGACCCACAAGTGCGCACACCCACTGATGCGGGTACAACGCACGTCCGTCTGCCTTTTGCTGTCCCCGAAAGACGCCCCCGTGGACTGACTGAATGTCAGAAAGGAAAACTCTCAGGCTTCTTAGTTTTAAGGGAAAAAGTGAGCAAAAATGAGTCAGTTTGGAAAGTCATTATTACTCTTGCTTGGAAGGGAACTTTTTTTTTTTTT
>NC_138376.1:121608536-121618968 GCF_054177405.1 Leptonychotes weddellii
TCGGTTGTGCGTCCAACTATTGGTTGTGATGTCGGGGTTGTGGGATCGAGCCCCCCATTGGGCTCGCACTCAGCACAAAGTCTGGTTGGGTTTCTCTCTCTCCCTCTGCCCCTCCCCCCCATTAGCTCTTTCTCACACCCTCCCTCTCTAAAATAAATAAATGTTTAAAAAAACATTTTTGTTTTCAGTAAAACAGGATATTGGGAATTCTGACTAACATTAGTTTTTAACCTTTGCCGTTCATTAAATTCCATGAAATCATCTTAGTCACAAGGTAGCTTGATCAGTGGTCTTCCTCTGCTTGGAAATAGCTGGCTCCACATACAAGTGCCTGGGTTAGCCTGTCCTCTTGGATACAGAGAGCTGCTTACGTCTGTATCTCACGGGCACCCCACATACACACACGTCTTCCAGCAACTGTGCTTTAGGGAGGTGTATTTATAATTCATTTCCCCTGTTGCTGTTTGCCAGCAAGGCACTTCTTCTGTATTATTTTCCTTGAAGCCAGTGTGATGCAATTCTGCTGGTGGGCCAGGAGCCACTGACGTGGAAATATAGTGCATTAAAATGTCAAAGAGAAGGGCCAAAAAACTTATAAATATGTCCAGACCCAGTTACGGTGAGGTCCATGGGCCTGAAGGACTGTGAGTGATTTGTATTAACAAAGAATTTAGGCCTTTGGATTTTGGACAGTTAGGTTTTAAAATAATAGCTATGATTGGAGAAGTCACATTATTGAAAGACAGAAAAGATTTCAAAGGCTTAAGTAGAGTTTTTATTTCTGTAATTAAATGTAAGCCTTTGCATTATCATCTAAATACTGTGCTTAATTTTTAGCCCCTTTCCCTTCAGAATTTAGAATTGAGTATTCTGTTGGTATTTTAAGATTATGACTTCAATCAAATCTTTCAGTTTCATAACTATCATGGTAACCACAAAATATATTTATTAGTCTTCAAAGAGTAGTAAAACAAGGGGCGCTTGGCTGGCTCAGTCAGTAGAGTGTGTGACTCTTGATCTCGGGGTCATGAGTTCAAGTCCCACATTGGGCCTGGAGCCTACTTTTTAAAAAATGTAGTAAGACACTAATTTTTTTTTTAAAGATTTTATTTATTTATTTACAAGAGTGCACATGCACACGTGAGCGGGAGATAGGCAGAGGGAGAGGGAGAGACAATCTCAAGGAGATTCTGCGCTGAGCGCAGAGCCTGATGCGGGGCTCGATCCCATGACCCTGAGATCATGACCTGAGCCGAAATCAAGAGTCTGATGCTTGAACAACTGAGCCACCCAGGTGCCCCAAACACTAATTTTTAAAAGACTAAGAAAGGTGTTTTTTTTTTTAAGTTTAATGAGATCCAAGGAATCCAAGTCTGAAATGTAGAGCACACCTTTCATGGACTAGGGTCTGTGAAGTTCCCTAAACAAGTGATTATTACCTGGCGAGAGTTAATAACCATACACACCAGCTCACCCCAGCCACAGGCAGGGTGAGGCTCACGAGCCTATATTTTTTATAACCCCCTAGGGTGCCCTAGGGTGGAGCGCCAGCACGTGTCTAAGGCTTGGCCTTTGGGATTCCCGCTACTGAAGAGAACTAGTGGAAACTCGGGGAAGCGGGTGGAAAGTGTAAAGTTGGATGCCCACTTTTTTGTCCCTGATAGATATCAGAGGAGAATCCTGGACCGGAGCCTGTTACTAGATAGCATTCGGAGGAACAAATGGTTGTGCAAACCTGAAACCATAACTCAGGCTTTGGCAATTTCTCGACTCAGGGCCAAGTTGGTCTCCCCAAATCCCTCTGACTTTCTGTCTTCTGTCCTCTCAGACATCAGCGTCCTCCTCACATGGTGCAAAATTCCAAGTTCCCCACCGTATCTAGACCTGCCTTCCTCATTCAGAGTATCTCCTCTCCACGCCCCCGTCCAAACCGCTCTCAACTGGGTGCTGTCCTCAGCATCTAAGGTGATGACACACACCACACCGTGGGGACACATACACTGGGCCAGGGCTCCCGTTACCCAGGTGAGCTTCGCATCGGTGTGTGCCCCTGTTGCCTTGGCTAAGCCACTTGTCTGCACGTCTGACCTTGTGGCCCTAGGAGCGTCTCTGCCCCACAGACCATGCAAGCCACCAGACCAGCTGGGATGGTCCTTTCTAGTCCAGCCGTCCCCAGAGAAAACCAGCACCACAGCAATGGCAACCCCAGCTCTCCGCAGTTCCAAAAGGGCGGGATTGTTGACGTCACGTGGATCTCAGGGAGCAGCCCTGCCCTCGCTGCCCGCCTGCAAAGCTTTCAGGCTGACCTCAGGAAGTGCCCCGTCCTGCTCCGTCCGAAATTGCGTCACCTCGGCCGCGTTTGGCGCTGAAGGCACCAGGGACCGTTTAAAAGCGGTGAAGAGGACCCGATCTGTGTCTTAGTCTGTCCCAGACCGTATGAAGATCACGGGCGAGGGGCGCACGGGACCCCCTTAGCTGGTCACGTAAAGGTCTGTGGGAGCAACTCCCAAAGGCTCCTCTTTATCTTGACCTTCGTTCTTCATTTGAACTCCACTTCCATGAACCGATTTAAAAAAACGAACAAAAAACCCACAGCTACAGAACCATAAGGTTTTGTCCGTTGCTTTGAAAGTTAACTCTTTCTGGATGGCCTTTGACTGTTAGATACCAGGTAAGAGCAGCTGGTGAGGATTTCATGAACTAGACTTTTGCTCAGCGTTCAGGCTTTTCCTGCAACATATTTTACCCTAATTTTGAACAGTGTTGCTTCAACAAATGAAGTAACTTTGTGTCCCAAGGCTGCCTTTAGCTCAGGAAATCTGTAAGAATTTTAGGACAACTTTGTTGTTAAGTTAGAAATGACTGTACTGATGTATTTCCTGGCACTTCAGCCCTGGACAAGTGCATTCTCTGTTAGAGGGTTTTACAGAATATTGCTCTGGCAAGTTTACGAGATGGGAGATCTCAGGACCCAGATTCTTTCTCTTTTTCAGGCGGTAGACTGGCCTGTTTAGGTACGAGAAGTCTGTGAGTGCATACGAGATCTATGCATTCTTCATGACCTCATTCCTGAGATATCACTCAGGTCTTAGATCTTGGGTGGGTGCTGCTGAGCTCCTCAGTATTTGTCAAGCTGATACACACCTGTCTGAGGTGCTGGTACCTCGAAGGGGACCTTTCTCTCGTCACTCTCTCTTACACCTTGTACCCAGGAAGGGGATGTCCTGGTGTAAAGGGTGGGTACTCCCATCACTGCAAAAGAATAGCCCTCCTTATAGGTTTTTTCCTAGTGGTATCATGATCACAAAATAAACGTTTTTTAAGTAAAGATCTCTGACATAACACAGTTCGGAGAAGAGCACTGTTTTCTTTCTGTGGGCGACCTCAATGGCAACTAGTTTTTCCTTCACGAGGTACAACCAGACCGGGGAGCTGTGTGATGTGCATCTTATCAGAACCCAGTGGGAAGCTACGTGTACCAGAACCACAAAGTTCTGGGGTCCACCTCTTGCAGGGAAGAGACAGGCTTGGTGACCCACGCCTGCTCCCTGTGGCTTTGGTCCCCACCCCGAGCCTGAGGCAGTCGTGTGCTGGGAGTCAACAGGGAAACGCCAACATCAGAATCTCTGAAGGAAGGCAGACTTGCAGTTCATTTTTGTCTGATTGCCAGTAATTGTTCTTGATAACAGAACAATGGGCTTAACCAAAATCAACTTGGAGATGAAGAGAACATTCTTAGTTATCAATTACCAGACTTCAGGCAGCCAAACACTTTTTGCATTTTCTTCACACCCTGACAAGGAAGTCTCTCGCTTCAAAACCCTCAAGCTCTGTTTGTTCTCCTGGTTGCTTTGAGAAAGAAGGTGGAGATCAGTCAGCTGCTTTAGGAAAAACCGAAACGGGGTACCTGCGTTGAGGCAAAAAGGAAGGACTTAATCTTGAAAGTGCACAACAGGTGCATTTGAGCCGTGATGCCAGGAGCAGAACTGATGACAGGTGGGAACCCTCCGAGAAGTCGGCATGACGTAGTTAACAAAAAGGGAAAAAAGATTTCTGGCGTTAGAGCCTTTTAGGAAATCAAGATGGAATATGCAGGACTCCTCGGTGCGTGGTAGAAACCGCTTCACCGAGATGCAGGAGTGAAACCACAGCTCCTTGAAGAACAGCGAAGATGACCAGGAGAAATGCCTCAGAGGCAGAGGGGCCCCGTGGGCAGCCCGCGTGATACGGGGCAAAGGTGTGCCAGGGAGAACTTCTCTGCAGCTTTCCGCTAACTGTATGTCCACTAAAAAGACCATTCTCAAGACCAGCGAACAAAGTTACCACGGCCCCTCTTTTGAAAGGGTCTTTTTCATAGAGCTCTTGAAAAATAATGTTTCTTTTTGCCCATTCTCAAAGGGAAAAATAAAACTTAAATGTATCAATGACCAAAGGGTTTGGGGAGTTATTTATAGCTGGAAACTGATTATTACTCTAGCTTTGTGGCTGATGTTATAGACCTTTCAGCCTTCTTTAAGGGAACAGGCTGCCTCGAAAGGGATCGCATTCACAGGGGAAGATCTTAAACCAAAGACACAGGAGGCAAAGATGAGTTCGAGAACTCTCCATCTGCTTCCCAGACTTGAGCCTCCAGTTGCCCACGTGACATTGCCTCTCAGTGCCTGCCCCCTTCTCCATCCTCTTGTGCAAGCCAGACACCTAGGACATGCCTCGGTGCCCCTCTCCTTTCCCCACAGTTTCTGATTCCTCACCACGTCCTGTCGGGTTTGCTTCTGAGACGCCGCTCGGCTCTGTGTCCCTGCCCACCTGACTCCAAAGCACTGGCCTCTCACCTGGTCTGTTGGGGTAACTGCACGCCTGCCGACCCCACATCCATCTCCGCCTCCAGTGTGTCTTCCCGTCCACAGGCAGAGGATGAGGCCTTCAGAACACATCTTTTTGTGCCATTGCTCCTGCTTAACAGCCCCTAGTCTCTTTCTGTCTCTCCCAGCATACAGCCAAAACCCTACAGAACCACAGGCCCCAGGGACACGGCCCTTCCCTCCCTCCCCGCACTCACACCCTACTAGTCCACCAGCTGTCCCTGCTCCCGGACACCCAAAGGCCCTCTGCTCTCCTCCCCACCTGACTGGATCCCACTGATCTGACCGGAGATGAGGTGTGAGGGGAGAGGAGGAGGCACCAGCATCCCTTCCGCAGGGAACTTTCTGTGACCTCCCTTATTGCAGGCTCCCCAGTGCACACACCTCGCTTCATCCACAAAGCGTGGTTGCAGGTGGACGCTGTCCACTCCAGCGATTTGACTGTTGCTTGTTTTCCTGCTCGGCCCTCCGCTAGTGCTCCTTCTCCTCCCTCCCCTCCCACGCCAGTCTTAAAACACTCATCTTGAACAAATGATTATAACTATCAATAAATAGAAGATGTTTCTGATTAAGGTTAATTCTTTCCAGCATGTCTCCCTGAGCGAAAGGGGTACAGTTGTGTTTTAAAAATAACACGTGGCTGTGTGTTTTTCACAGGAATCTACTGTTTTTAAATCATTGGCACTTCTATTTGTTGTTTTTGGTTTAAAAATATAAATGCCACTTTACCTTCCCAGGATTGAGTCCTAGCCAGAGCAACTGGCTTGTTGAAAAGATAGCATTATTTTGCCCCCAGAATGCTAACGCGTGTGTTGTCACGGGCATGCTGATGGGGTAGCCCCACCAAAAATGGGCTGGGGCTTGGACGGCTTGCTTTTCTGTTTTGATTATGTTGTTTTGGGGACACAGGTAGTGTTTTTCCCTCTTCAGATACTAGATTTAAAATAATTTTGACTGAATTTGTCCTTCTCGGTACTGCTCTGGGGGAGATGCTGTGTAAGTCAGGTTGAGAGGGTTCTGTCAGTGATGCTGGACATATGTGTGAAAACAGCTTCTGTTTCAAACACATTGAAAATAGGGCATCCTGTGTAACGTTATGCATACAGTCGGAGCTCTCTAAAAATAAATTCTGCTGGAATTGGGCTTTGCAAAGATTCAGGTTCCTGGTTCTGATGACTGTTGGGTTTAAGTGGAAAAGTGCCCCAAATTTTAGTGATAGCCTAATTAATTTTGTCAGTAAGCAATCTTTGCTGACTCCAGAACTCCATCTACAGAGAGAGTCGATGGAGAGAAAGATCTGTATGCTTGGCAGTCATGCAGTTTTCCAGTGAAGCACGCCTTGCTTTATGTTCCTGGTGAACGTAACTCAAGAATGATATTTTCAGTGGATTTGCTAGAACTCTTGCGTGCAGCTTCTGTCCATGTGGCTTGCCCCCCGGGACTTTTTATGACATGGTTCCACTCCTGAGGCGTCTGGTTCCAAAGCCTTTCTTCTGTCTCTCCTGACCCTTCTCGAAAGAGCTGCCTCAGAAATCCACTCACATTCAAGTTACACATTTCACACTTCCCCGTCTGTCACTGTTGAGAAAAAATAGTGGTGATTGCTAAAACAATATGGCCTAAATAGTCTTGTGAAGCACCAAAATCATATACAGATCTTATTATAAATTTTATTGTGGTTGACTTTAAAACAAGATATTTAGAAATGTGCAGTTACTCTTTAGAGCATTTCATGCTGGTGAGTTTAACCGCTGAGTTCAAGCTGTAGTTGGAAACACTATTCCCCTTTCTGCTTTCACCGTGAACCATTGAAAATGGTCACTTGAAAATTGGTGTTTGCTTCTGGGTTTTTTCCCCCCAAAGCCAACTCTTTGTTGGCAGATAAATGTGTAATGTTTGAGAAATCTCCAAAGTGAATAAAAGGAAACTCTATTTAAAAAAAAAAATTACTTGTGTGTGTGTGTGTAGATTGAGAAGCAGGAATGAGGAGTGCTTTAGGGAAATACATCTACAGGCTCCACTTTTGAATTATTCTCATTCTAATAACCTGGTTTTTGTCATCGAGTGACAGATCTCAAACACGTATATCTAGTCCCAACCAAAGACCAATTTCAGTAAAGTTCCTTTAGTTATTCTGCAGGTCCACATGTTCACATAACAACCCCTGACATCATGCTTTGACTTTGGAAAGATAAGGGGCCAGTGCTGTGCTGCATAAGGCCCAGGTGAGCACAGCGCCATTTGGTCCGCACGCTGTGGTTTGTCCCCACGCCTCCCACGTGGTACAGCCCAGAAGCTATGCAAAGCAGCGACAAAACGTTACTTCTAAATGTTTATCAAGTCCCCCCTGAGACATTGTTGGGCATTGATCGCCACAACCATTGCAGGTTAGGAATCTGGCATCAGGACAGCAGTAAATTGTAATGAAAACTATCTGACCCCGCAGACCCATAATTGATAGCCCAGGAGTTCACCCCAAGGTCAAGGAAGGGCACTCTGCTCTTCCAGGTACAACTTACATCTTAGGGTTTTGCGTGGACAGTGTTTCCCTCGTGTCCATTTGCATTTTTACCTGGTTGTGTTGTGTTGCCCTTGTTTCTTTTTGAAAAAGAGAATGTCTGAGTGATTGATTTCTTCACTGTCCTAATTCCATTTGGAGCATTCCGAATGTTGCTGTGGTCAGAAAGGGATTTAGCAGTCGGTGAGTGCTGCCTCTGGAAAGGGCCCAACTTCTTTTGAGGTGTCTGTGGTCCAAGTCACGGTAGTTAGCCCAACCAAAGAAGCTTTTCGTCATGATCCCCAGAAACCCTGTCCTGTTAGCCACGCCGTGGTACCCTCTCCTGTTAGCCACGCCATGGTAAGCTGGAGTGCTTGGCTTAGTCAGAGAGGTGGCCATGTTAGGTTTCCTTCCACAAAACAAAATTGTCTCAATTCCCAAACATTCAACAGAGTGCATTGAAAGCCTCCTTTTTTAGTATTAAGCCCATCTTGCTCGTTCGAAATTACCAACAGTCCTGGAAGTAGTTTCCAAAGCAATAATGAATAGGGTTTCTTTTGCGGTGATGGAAGATTGGCTCTCTCCCCCATTGGGGCAGATGGCCAAGTGCTGTGCTCGTGGCCACACATGCCCTGCATGCCTGGGAAGACTCCCATCTTTCTCAGCTACTTCCCTCCTTGGATACCCGAGAGGCCCACAGCACCCTGGATAAACTTTCCTAGAAGCAGGTGTTCAGGAAGCCCAGAGAAAAGCGCCATTTGTATCTGTCAGCTTTCTACAACTACAGATGAATACAGTAGACAGAGAGGAAGGTATACAGTGGACTCCTTATGCCATTATACTTGTCCCGTCAAGTGCTAGTAGTATTAAGGGTCCCATGGGGAAAGAAATACAGGACACTGGACTCCTGAGGCATTCTGTTTCTGCCACTTACCAGCTGTGTGTCTTCAAGCAACTTCTTCAGTCTCTCTGATCCTTATTTTCTTTCTCTGTATGTGAGCATAATTCCACCTACCTTCCTCCAGAAATTTAAAAAATTAAATGCGTCAAATGCCTAGAAATTGTGCCAGGCACATTTATAAGGACCTCAGAAATCATGACAGTTGCTATTGTTATCAGTCCCTCCATGTTCACATGCAAAAACGGCCCAGAGACCCAAGGAGATTTGCTCCCAGATCCCAGTGAGAGTGGAAAGTATGACTAGTGACAGAGTCAAGACCCCTGGCATTTTAGCCAGACTTGTAAAACTATAGGCATGGTTTAATCAAGGACCGCTGTAGCCAGCAAGTGACATCCATCACACACATCTCGACATCTTTAATTTCTTGTTATTTTAAGGGTATTTTTTTAACCTCTAATGCGTACCATCCTCATCTTACGGTGATTGCAGATGGGCATCGCAGACTTGGGGGAGAAATCATAGATTAGGGTTACAAGGAGCCTGTCTGGTGGGTTTTATATTCCAATTCTCTTTGCCACCTGAGTTATAAACCAGCATGCTCAAGGAACCATTTGTTTCATGCACCCGGTAGTCACAGCACGTGTGAAACTGAATTTGGTGGAAGCTTGAAGAGATGGCCGTCTTTCCTGAGGCCTGTTTACAATGGTAAAAATGTCTGTCAGTTCATTTAACAAGTACTACTCTAGTAGCTGAACGTGCTCAGTAGTTGCTCCTCTCGGGAGGTATCACACCTGTAAGAGCCAAGATGTGCATATAAATTTTGTAGAATACACGAAAGAAAGTGCAGAGGGCTCTGATAGGCGGAGCCTGGGGCAGGCAGAGCTTCCAGATGGGGGAGTGAGGACGGCCTTCGCAGAGGGGGCGGCCCCTGCACATGGATCTTGAAGGACGGGTCACCACTGGTTGAGACTTGAAGGCTGTCTTTAGAAAACCCAACCTGTTCATAAGTAAGGATGCTCTTCGGGTTGTTTGTCTGCTGAGGAATTGAGAGAGCAGCCCCAACAGGTCAACAGGTGCCGCTCTTTCTTGTTTTCTTTTGAAACAGGCACATAAATGTGAAATAGTCTTTGTTTGAATGAGAACACGTCAGAAGGGAACCTAAGATACTTGAGTTAATACCAATCACCTCCATGCTGATGTTAAAACCCTCACCATATGGGACTACGTTTCTAGCTGTGGGGCAATGTATTTAGAAGTATTTGACGACCTCGGGGTTAATCAGAAACCATCGGACGATCTCAGATACATTCTTAATGAACTGCAGTGGGTATTATAATACTGGTTCAGCAGTCTGTAGTTATTCAGAGTGGCACGTCAGTGAGCTCAGAATTCAAGGCTGAAGTAACATTCCTTTCTCCCAGAGCCACACTCACACCATTAGTCTTTCAGCCTCCTAGAATGTTCTTTCCAAGCCATCACTGAGTGTTCGTCTGGACAGAATTTCTCTGAATGGTTGATGTAATATTTAAAAGGAAAAAAAAAAAAAAAAAACCACTCAAACCCTTGATACTTTGAATTTTCAAGTGGACCATGTTTGAACTTTTTCCACCAGCTAGGAGGTCGAATCCATTGAAAATGCTACACAAAAAGAATAGCATATTGGGTTTTTCTTTTTTTTTTTAATTTAATTTTATTATGTTATGTTAATCACCATACATTACATCATTAGTTTTTGATGTAGTGTTCCATGATTCATTGTTTTCATATAACACCCAGTGCTCCATGCAATACTTGCCCTCTTTAATACCTATCACCAGGCTAACCCATCCCCCCACACTCCTCTGTAGAACACTCAGTTTGATTCTCAGAGTCCATAGTCTCTCATGGTTCGTCTCCCCCTCCGATTCCCACCCCCTTAATTTTTCCCTTCCTACTATCTTCTTTTTTTTTTTTAACATATAATGTATTACTTGTTTCAGAGGTACAGGTCTGTGATTCATCAATCTTAGACAATTCACAGCGTTCACCATAGCACATACCCTGCCCAGTGTCTATCACGCAGCCACCCCACCCCTCCCACCCCCCACCACTTAAGCAACCCTCAGTTTGTTTCCTGAGATTAAGAATTCCTCATATCGGGCACCTGGGTGGCTCAGTTGTTTGAGCGACTGC
>NC_138376.1:121619468-121694676 GCF_054177405.1 Leptonychotes weddellii
TTCCCTGATGCCGAGCGATGTTGAGCACTTTTTCATGTGTCTGTTGGCCATTTGGATGTCTTCTTTGGAAAAATGTCTGTTCGTGTCTTCTGCCCATTTCTTGATTGGATCATTTGTTCTTTGGGTGTTGGGTTTGGTAAGTTCTTTACAGATTTTGGATACTAGCCCTTTATCTGATATGTCATTTGCAAATATCTTCTCCCATTCTTTCGGTTGTCTTTTGGTTTTGTTGACTGTTTCCTTTGCTGTGCAAAAGCTTTTTATCTTGATGAAGTCCCAATAGTTCATTTTTGCCCTTGCTTCCCTTGCCTTTGGCGATGTTTCTAGGAAGAAGTCACTGCGGCTGAGGTCGGAGAGGTTGCTGCCTATGTTCTCCTCTAGGATTCTGATGGATTCCTGTCTCACATTTAGGTCTTTCAACCATTTGGAGTCTATTTTTGTGTGTGGTGTAAGGAAATGGTCCAGTTTCATTCTTTTGCATGTGGCTGTCCAATTTTCCCAACACCGTTTGTTGAAGAGACTGTCTTTTTTCCATTGGACATTCTTTCCTGCTTTGTCGAAGATTAGTTGACCATAGAGTTGAGGGTCCATTTCTGGACTCTCTATTCTGTTCCTGATCTATGTGTCTATTCTGATCTATGTGTCTGTTTTTGTGTCAGTACCATACTGTCTTGATGATGACAGCTTTGTAATAGAGCTTGAAGTCCGGAATTGTGATGCCGCCAGCTTTGCTTTTCTTTTTCAACATTTCTCTGGCTATTCGGGGTCTTTTCTGGTTCCATACATATTTTAGGATTATTTGTTCCATTTCTTTGAAAAAAGTTGATGGGTTTTTTCTTAAAATGACTTATGTTAATCTTTTAAAGAATCTCTTTAAAAATAGTTTACCATTATGCATAAAAAGTCATCAGATGACTGCTTAATAGAGGCGGAGGGCATGGCTTGTAATCATAATTCATTTGGAACAGATAAGCCAAGTGTGGATTTTTTCTCTTCCTATTAGTTTTACTCCTAAGAGGAAACACTAGTAGCCAAAAGTTTGGAAAGTTTTCTCAAGGTATACTATTTACATAAGAGCCACTTGAGTACAACAGTGGAGGCTCTCCCAGATTTTGCCACATTGCCCTCATCTTTCGCTCTACCTGGTAATTCTCCCACAAGAATGAAAGCACTGCTCAGTTTCAACCTCCTCCTCCCCGGTCTCATTTCCAGCTGTTAGAGAAATGCCTTTGCGCCACACATGTCCCTTTCAGATTAAGAAATAACCTCCTCCCCTTGCAACAGTGAGAAGTTTGTCTTTCACAGAGCACACATAAAAAACTAGCAAAACTTAAGTCACTGAAAATTTAAGTTCATGGGTCTGCATCACAGTCGGGGAGGGATGACCCCAGGGCCTTTTAGGGATACTGTCAGCCAGTCTCAGCTCCCTTCCTTCCTGTCCCAGGAAAGCCTACAAAAAGAAGTGGAAGTCTGGTGTTTACTGTGTAAAGTTAATATGGGGATATTGGTGTGTTCGCAATAGTACCTAATTTCAGAATGCCAAATAACAGGGTTGAAGGGCTTTAGAAATGCTTTCTCCCATATTCATTCTATCAGAACATTTAGATTAAAGAAAAAAATTTTAAATAACATTCTCACACTGCCGATTTGATTTTCATTCCTTGACTTCTGGTTTTTGATACGAGGACACTAAGTAATGCTCACAGAGTCAGATCTTTTTAAACATTAGAAATTAATTTTGCTTGCTTTTGTAATTCCTGTTCTTATTTCAAGTTCCCCCTTTCTTGCTTATATTCCTCTGTATAAATCATAACCTGGAACACTTGACATGATTCAAAATGTATAATTTATTTGTGGAATTTATATTATTTGGAATTTTTACACAGTGGATTAAGTAATTACTTAGCAATAGTTCAGCCTCTCTTTCCGGGAAATAAGTTATTTTAAGCGAACATGAAAAATAGGAGCCCCGCCCCTTGCATAGATGCATCATGAGAAATGGCTCCCCGGGTAACGTGCCACCCGTACGTGCCGCCGTGTCCATGGCCAGTATATGTATGCATGTGCTTTCTCTTCCTACAGGCAAGGCACTTTTCCGGGCATGAATCAGAGTGGACTTATGGCTTCCAGCTCTCCCTACAGCCAGCCCGTGAACAACAGCTCTGGGCTGATGAACACCCAGGCACCCCCCTACAGCATGACGCCCAATATGGTGAACAGCTCAGCAGGTAACCACGGCAGCTCCGCACTCTGAGAGCTGCCCTCCCCTCCCCCTCTGCCCCCCTTTGGCCTGCACCGGTGAGCAACCCAAGCACTGGGATCATTGGGTGAAAAGGGGACACACTCCACTTTTCTGCTGCCTGGAAACCTGTTCAATCCATGTAACTGTTTCAAGACGTGAGGCTCACATTATATTTTGTGTAAATGATTTGAATGCCCTCTGTGTTTTTGTAACGTGTGGGCACATTCCACGGGACTCTGGGGACTGCTTGCTAGATGTATACACTAAGCTCTTTTTCTCTTTCGGCACCATTCGAAGTATTGGAAGATCCCCCGACAAAATCGATGCGCCATTCAGTAGTGGTGGAGATGAACACTTCATGTTTCAGGGGAGGTGATTGAAGTACTTTTTCACCTTGAAATATATACCCGGAAGTAGTTGTTCAGAAGTGCTGTCTGCAGATTGTCTGTAGTGAGAAATTCTATATTATTTTTTTAATGAACTATTTTAGATTTTCCCTCGTGTGTAACTTTTCCAACCCACTTAGTGACGTCAACAACTGTATTCCTACCGAATCCCATCTGATCGGTGCAGTAAGAGTATCAGTTTGTGGAAACACCAAAATGTCGACACCTGTGCAAAGAGTTTTCAGATTGCTTAGACCCTGAGCCATCTCCTCAAGCCCCGCACTACCCGGCAGTTGAGGGGCGCTGCTCTTTAGATGAGAAAAGGCTGTGGGTCGCAACTGACCTGAACTTCCAGCCCCTGTTGGGGGGGCCCTGTCTCGGGTAGGATGCTGTCCTTTGGTGAATGCAGAGCACGTGTGGCAGTTGTGTGTGTCCTGCGATGTTTAACCATGTGTTAGGGAAACGCCATGGAGTTAGAGGCTTGACGCTCTCCTAGTACCTTTTCTCATCTCCTCTGCCTTTCGCCACCCCTCTGACCTGTCCGTCTTTGAAAGGCCACCCCAGGAGCTGTTGGTAGAGGCTGGGCTTGCATCCTCTCTGAGCTTCTGAGTTGCTGGTTTCCAGGGTCTAATTTAACAGTGCCATTCCCTGATTGCGTCTCTTTAAAAATATGTGGAAGAGGAAGAAAGAGTGGCGAAATGGAAGGTTTTCAAATAAATAGAATAGCCCTTCCTGATATTGGTCATTAATCCCAGCGACGTGGGTGTTTTTAAACTTGAGATGAAAGGGGAAAGCTCTTAACCAGTCTGTTACCCAGAAACTTCCCCTCCCCTTCTCAGCACTATTCCAGGTAATAGGGTATTTGGGTTATGACATTATGTGTTTTGTCTGGCTTGCTGAAATAAAATTACTTCAGAGCATTGAAACTACACAATAAATATTCACCTACTGTTAGCAATACTCATTTTTCCCTTTTTCCTTTGGACCCCAGAACCACAAAAATAACCCACCACAAAGAGATGGCACCACATGCCCTGCCTAAGAAGATTTATGTGTTCCTAAGGAATAACCAGTTTAATGGAGATTCGCAGAGAGGGTTTCTTTTTATTATTATTATTATTCAGATAATTCAGCTCTTCGTTATTTCATACAGAGGAAACCTGTTCAATGAAAGGCTGTTTATCCTCACAGTCTTTTGTATGGGCTAGTAGGATTTTTTTTTTATTGCATTGTGTATTTTGAAACACTGAATTTTTGATAATTTAAACGTTTATCAAATTTTCCTCTGCACATTTAGGTGATTTTATTCCAGCTCTATAAGTCAAATGCTACCTGATAGAAAGTAGTCATCTAGCTAGCACATCCAAGAATATTGATGATTTAGCATGTACTGTGTATCTATTGACAGGCACACATCAAGCTGCTATCCCTGTGTTACAGTCTCCGAGGGAAACGGGAATGACAGAGGAACCCATAAAGTTATAGAGTGGCTCCTGACGAGTTTTGGTCTGAAGGTGTACTCTTGACTTTTTCTAGAGTTGGGCCAGAAATGGCTTTGATCGTCATCACATCAGTCTACTTGGTTTGGGCCCATGCAGATCAGTTACCAGTGATAATGGCAAAGCATCGTCTCTGTGTGAGGGCACTTTTGGAGAAAGTGAAGATAATACCCATGATGTCCAGGGCTGGGGGTGGGATTTGCTGAACCTCCGTTAGCAGCTTGTGCAGCTGGCCTTCCAGCATCCTCTTTGCGGAGTTCAGACAATTGTGATATAGACGGGGTACGGGGCCAAAAAGTGTCTTCCTGTGTAGTGACAAATTGTTATAGGCTCCAGTGAGCAAGTAATTATTCAAATGGAGTCAGTGTGAGTATGAATGTGACAACTATTTCTTCATTTTAAAATGCAGGGGAAGTGGGGTGCTAAGCAGTGGGGGGGATTTTTTTTCCCTCTAAAGGAGCTTTTTTCAAAAAAATTATTTGCATTAAAAGATTAGCATGACATAACACGATGGGCAAAATAATAAGTCATTTATAGCCTTGTTAAATACCCCCTTTTATAATACTCGTGTTATTAGCTATGTTATACTTCTTTGTGTTTCCTTTTATAACATTCATTAGTCATATACTTGTCTTTATATAAACCATCATCTTAAAGAAGACATCTAAATTCCAGAAAATATATCTACCATCTGTGGTTCTAAGTTTGCCTCACGGGAAGCCACTCTGCAAAATGTAGGGCATTTCCATCCGGATAACCTACAGATAGTAAATGATCAGCCATGTACTGCTGTCGTCAGGCCTTCCTCTTATACAAGAGCCCTGTCAGATTCCAGATCTTTCTGCCAACCTAGCGCCATCCCAAAGGCAGTGTCCTATTGATGTCCTACCAGGATGGGGCGTACTAGCTCCATTAGCCCTTACAGAGGAAAAAAGGCAAGCTCACTACCACAGGATCGACGGCTTCCTTCAGTGTTCTCAAAAATCGAGAACCACGTGTCACCTGGAATGCTTGTTAAAACTACAGATTTCTGGGCCCCAGTCAGAATTTCTGAGGATGTTCCTAACAGACTCCTCAGGTAGTTTTCATAAGTGCATGCTTAAGCTTAAGAACCACCGATTTAGAGATATTTTGCTCAGCAGTCTCCTGGCAGAACCCCTGCCTGCTTTGTGTGGCATTAGCTATTTACCAGATAATTTGCTGTCTTGAATTTAAAAAAAAATTTACAAAAGAGGGCACGTATTGAATGGAGCACTGGGTGTTATACGCAAACAGTGAATCATGGAACACTACATCAAAAACTAATGATACAATGTATGGTGATTAACATAACATAATAAAATAAAAAAAGAAGAGGATCTTGAAGAAAAAAAAAAAGATCTAGCACCATTAAAAAAAAAAAAGGCTAGCATATAAATCTACCAGATGGATAGGTGTTTTCTGTCTTGAGGCTTTAGGATCCTTCCCTAAGGAAGTTTTGGGTCTTTTTTTTTTAAAGATTTTATTTATTTGACAGAGAGAAACACAGCGAAAGGGGGAACACAAGCAGGGGGAGTGGGAGAGGGAGAAGCAGGCTTCCCGCCGAGCAGAGAGCCTGATGCGGGGCTCGATCCCAGGACGCTGGGATCATGACCTGAGCCGAAGGCAGACGCTTAACGACTGAGCCACCCAGGCGCCCCGGAAGTTTTGGGTGTTTAGCACCATTGCTAGTGGTTGGTTGTCTAAGCAGTTTATAAGATCGTTAGGTATTTTGTTTGGTTGCTTGCTTGGAGTTAATGATCTTAGGTGAATTGCTGTCCTCCCTCCTCCCCCAAAGACATAAAAGGTGTAATAAATGATGAAAACCATATCTCTTCAAGGGGGAAGAAGGTATACTGGGATTTTGCCAAGTCAGTTGGTAGCTGTGGACTTGGTCTGGGGCTGGGGCTTTCTGGAGAGCATAGCGAGCATACTGTGTTTGCTCAGGTTGCATGTTTCCTTGGGGTGCCTATAACGGAGAGAGAGGGCGTGGATGGAAATTACGGTGTTGTGCATCTCCCTTGCCCTGCCCCTGTGGAGGTATGTCAGCACAGAGAGGTATCAGAAGGTTCTTTCAAGGCCTTGCTGATCCGGTCCAAGAGAGAGAAATGTTTCTCCTGAGCTTCCTTCTCTCATACCCTTCATACGTGTTAATGTTCACGGTGCTCTTGATGTATGTGCCACATATAAAAAGAGTCATGACTATCTACAGATGTATACACATAGATAGGCCCTCCTGTGTTTTCAGAAACAAGGAATAAAAGATTTTGGCCGTATGCTGTATTGTTTACCGTGAAAAGAACAAACCGTATGTGTGTTTCTGGTCCCATTTCTCCATCGTCTGGGAGTGACTTTGTCGCCTTATAGGGAGACTAAGTAAAGAAAGCTGAGCGAGTAAGAGTGAATGTTTGAGTTCAGTTTTGCTCACACCATATGCTCTTATGTTCCTTTTCAAGATATTAAATCTGGGGTGGAGTAGCTGCCTTAGGACTTTGACCCACACTTACTTTAGGAAATCATTCTAACTCTTAAATTTCAGGGGTAAAGCCAGAGGCTAGCGCCTGAAATGTATTTACAGTACTCACACGGCACTTTCTGCAGGCCCGAGTTCTTTACTGCCCCTTTTTATGTCTGAACTTTAGATACTGGATTGCTGATGTCAGTAGGAGAAAGAACAGGGCCTTGATTTAACACATCCTTACCACAGTGGTGGTCTTTCTCTTCTGGGAAAGGAGAAAAAAAAATAGTGCTCCTGGACTGTCATTGTCCAGGGAGGCCTATAGCTCTTTGCAGTGATTCATTGAGAATTCTGGTAAGAAGTCAAAAATAAGCATTTCAACAAAAGGAATAGTAAAAGCCACAGTAAGGAAAGACCTTGTGATCCATTTAGTAAAATAAAATTTGCAGTGTAAGGCAGGAGTACTAAATAAAACTATTACTCTCAATCCTATCCTTATTTATCTCTCAAAAATCATAAAGCATTGCCACTTTTGACCATTTTTATATCTGCATACCCTAAATGCCCATTTAAAAATATATAATAGAGAGTGAAGAAATTTGGGGAATCTCAAACCAACAGATATGCGTAAATTCATCTGAGTCTGATTTTTAAATCAGTATAAATTATTATCATTCATTATAATAATGCATCTTAGCCTACTTCTTTATGCTTAAAAATTGTTTTGGGGTATGTTAACACAGTGAATGTATGAAGACGAATATTAGTATTTTCTGTCTCTCAACAGTAATATTCAGGCATAATTTGTTCCAAATGCTAACAGAACTATTCATTATAACCTTTGAAGAAGCAGGCCTTTGCAGAAGCCACGTGTCCGTGACTTTGCCACGTTCTCGGGGTTGTGTGGCCGTCGTTCCTAGGTGACAGCTCTGAGTAACTAGCAAGGACGTGGGGACTTTCATAAAGAAGCTCCTCCTCCCCCGCTCGTCCTGCTCTGTTTCCCCCTTCTGTTCTTCTAAAAAGGGTGTTTCTCAATGTACAGATTTACTGATCCTGGGAGAGAAGACTGCGCGAAAGCAGCCCAGCGCTCTGAGCGGGGCGGTCCTGGGGCGGTCTCTCTCAGCTGCTTTCCTGGGGTTTCACACATTCACCAAAATAACAGCATTTTTAGCTGATCCCAATAGATTTTTCTTTGCAGCTGCATCACTTGAAAAAGCTTTTTGTTCCAGTTCTTAAAGTCTAAGTATTGAAAGTAATTTGGGGGGGAAAAAAAAAGAAAGAAAGGGAAAAAACATCCCAATTATGATTTGTGTGCGTGGTGATGACTTCAAGGGCTGGCTGGCTGCAGACGGGCTCAGAACCGCTCGCCAGTGAGCACGTGCAGACCGGCGCTTCCCCGGGTGTCAGTGAGCGTGCCGCCGGACTCCTGGGCACGCGGCGGGGTCGGCGTTTTTGGCAGGACCTCTGGTCTCAACCTGCCGTGATGCTAACGATATTAGCAAATTAGCACCACCAAGCGTGCCAGCTAATTCGCCAGAGCCCTGCTCACTCCCTCACTGCTGTAATTAAAACTAATTATTTTCTAAAACATAGTAATACATGAATATGTGCAATAATCATTTTGTAGTGGGCAATCTGTGGAGCCTTTTTTAAAGCTGCTGCTTTTTTTTTTCTTTTTCTTTTTTTTTTTTTTTTTGGCACATTATGCAACATGCGCACCGCCTCGGTTGAACCAGCACTTTTGTTTGCAGAATGTAGAACGGGTCCTGTGCATAAAACCTCAGGTTTATTTTATGTTGAGATAGGAATGTTTCCTGGCTTTCGCTCATTGACAAGGCTCTTAATTCCCTCCGTTCTCTGCTCTCTTCTGCTTCCCTCCCTCCTCACACATCTGTTTGGTGTCCCGCTCCCAGCCCAGTGTTGTGCAGATGGTTTTCACAGTGGGGTTCTGTAGAAATTCAGCTGTTATTCCCTGGATATCTACACTGATTCCCTACTGTAGCCTTGTTCTTCCTTTAAAAAGAAATCCAAGCCCTCCTTTTCAACCCCAAAATATCTATTCATAGTCATAATAAATGGGTATAAATCAGTTGTTCTTTGGTGAACCTTTCCTTCTAAATCCTAAGTGAACTTGATTGAATTTCTGAGCCTTGAGATAGAAAATGAGTTTTTCTGGGAATCCGAGCGTTGAGTTGACTCTTGAGCGGGTGTGGGTATCTGACCTGGGCATTTGAGCCGCTGCTGGGGATTGATAAATGTGCACAGAGCCCCAGACTGAAAGGAAACCAGCCGCATTGCAAAATAATTAGAAATCCTGTCCTTCAAAAATTACTTTTGATTATTGTGTTTGAAGTCATTCGTTCCGACTGTTTTCCATTACTGCGGACTAGGCCACATGCGATAGATAAGACTTTCAAATGAAGCAATATAAAATGTCAAGTGATTTTGCAAACTGTAGATTCTATAAATTTGGGAAATTAAGAAGGCATGAAATCCTCCAGTCACCATGTAAAAAATACACACACCCAGTATTTCCTTTCACTCCGGATGAGCAGTTGAAACATTGGACTTAACTTCCACCGGTCACCTACTCTAGTGAAGCTATAGTAATTTTGAAAAAATAATATTGATATGAGTTGCCTTTCAGTGGTTTGGGTGTTGAGTAAATGATTGTGTTTTGTTTTGTTTTTTTTAAGTTAAAAAAGGACTGGCAGAATGTCGTGCTATTTAGATTTCCAGAAAACTGGTGTGCCCTCAGTTACAATTTCTCTTTTCTTCTCTTCCTTCAAGGGAAATTCAAGTGCCCCATGGGTCACTCAGTAACTTGTGTTAGCGGGAACACAGCCCGATGCATCACATGTATAATCCTAAACTCTTTCTCCTGTTTTCGATTAGCATCTATGGGTCTTGCAGATATGATGTCTCCCGGGGAATCCAAATTGCCCATACCTCTCAAAGCCGACGGTAAAGAAGAAGGCACTCCGCAGCCTGAGAGCAAGTCGAAGGTACTTCCTTTCTCCTCTGCACGCGGTGTGGGATCTGCCTTCCTGCAGCTGCCATGGTGTTCTAGTCACTGGTGTCAGCCTCCACTTTTGTTTCCATTTGGTTTCTTCTCTTCTGCATGCGTCCATCTCGTGCACCACGTTTGTAGTTCTCCTCTCTTTCCCCACCCCCTCCATGGTGTGGATCTGAAAGTTACTAGTTCTTACGGCATTGAACTCATGGTGGTGGGTGAGGGGCGGAGGGACAAGACCCACCGAAGAGAGATGCTTTGGGGGTGGGGACAAGGAAGGGGTCTTGCCTGGTTTTGATACTTGCAGCCATTTTCTCTGCCTTCAGTTTATAGCTTCCTGTTTTGGCCGCCTCAGCAACAACAACATACTTAATATTTTGCTTTCCTGCCTTATTTGATAAATAAGGTGAACAGCTTTTTTTTTCCTTTCTTTCTTTCATAAGGGGTAACCCATGCTTAGCGTTCCATGTAAGCTTGAAGTAAGCATGGTGGCATAGTAGCCTTATCCAGCATCCAGCAAACTTACCAAATTATACTAATTAAGAATGTTGTTTTAATACCTTTATATGTGTGTGTTTTCGTGTGTTTGTTTGTCCATGTCTTTATATATATCCATTATATATAAAAATTAGTCTGTTAAACTGGATGTGCTTTTTGTTATTTTAAATAAAGTTTGCCCTACCTTTGTCATTTTTTTTTTTTTTTTATTCCTCTACCACAGGATAGCTACAGCTCTCAGGGTATTTCTCAGCCCCCAACCCCCGGCAACCTGCCAGTCCCTTCCCCAATGTCCCCCAGCTCTGCTAGCATCTCCTCATTTCATGGAGATGAAAGCGATAGCATTAGCAGCCCAGGCTGGCCAAAGACTCCATCAAGCCCTGTAAGTGGCTCTGGTTTTTTTGTGTTTTTTTTTTTTTTTCGGTTTTTGGGGTTTTTTGATAATTAATTAATTCTACTTTAATGCTTGCTTATTTATTTGTTTTATAAGACTTTTTCTTCATAATTTATCCATGAAAGGGTTTTCTTGATAATTATACTAGTAACGAAATGAGTAACGTTGTGTAAATCATAGAAGTTGATTTCTGGTAATAAAACGGCTATTATAAAGAAGCATCTCTGTACGAAGCATGTGATTGTGTTACTGGGTCCAAACTCCTTCATGCAGTGACTTTGTTTAAATGTCTGATCCGTTGTGCACTTACAGAAGATCTTCAAAACGAGTTACTTCTCCATTTACATGGGAACTAATAGCAGCCACAGAGTAAATGACAAATTTGGCCTTTGCCCTAAATCTTTCATGGGCTGTTGTATCTGAAACATCTTATTTCAAAACTGCCTACCTGAAAATACAGATATTACACTCTGGGCATGGGTTAGCGTAATATCAGCCCTGCTTTGTTTCAATCCACCTGTCAGAAATTAACAGAAAAGGTGTAGGAATGTCAGCACATGTGAATATTTGGAATGCTACTTTTGGATTAATAATATGTACCTACATTAGAATCAGTCGAGATAGAAAAATTACCTCCTGCACAAGATTGCTGATCATCTTGAAATTAAGTGTTGATTTCCATATGATATGTAAAAAACAAAAATGGTGATGTGCCTGTAAGGGAATTTTTTTTTTTTTAGCCTTAATGTTCTTCTGTCCATAGAGCTTGGCCTTTATTTTCCTACTGAAGAAATTAATTCTGTGCCATTAAAAAAAAAAAAAAAAAAAGAGTAAGAATGGCACTGTAGTAACTTTTATTTTACATTCATATAGGGAATCAAAAGATCTGTTTAAAATAAAAAAAAAACCTTAACATGCAATTACTTGCCAAGAAGGCTTAATTAACATGCTAATTTTTGTAAGACGATGTATTGAAGAGTACAGCTCAGGAAAAGCAAGTTGGAGGGAAGAAGACTCTATGTGCAGAATCTGGCAATCTAGTCAAAACCCCAAAAGGAGGCTGCTATTAATTATCCATTCACTGGTTTAAACAAGATAGAGCTGAAGGTTTGAAGGGTTGGTGGTTCCAGTAAATGTTTGTAAAATTCATGTGGAGCTCTAGCATAACCAGCATTTTCCTTTTCAGAGGAAGAAAGGGCGATATTCGCTGTTACCTTCTCTGTAGACATGTTTCGCTTTTGCAACAACCAAGATGAAATGAAAAATGCTCTAGGGCGGGTTAAGCAGAACTAACAGGAAGGGGGAGTGCAAAGCCTGCATTTTGATGTCCTTGTGTTATTGGCTTTGAGTCTCAGAAGGCAGCCAGCGTTATGGGGGTTTTCCCCATAATCTACCCCGGTGTTGTGTTTTGTTTTGTCTTAATCATAAGAAAAGCATTTTTGAATCGGCCTACTGTCAAGTTAACAGGTGGAACTCAAATTATAACTTTTCAAAAACATTTGTATGTTGGCTCAGAGGGAAAAATTTCAGAGGTTGAAAATAATAATCTTTAAAACCTTAAGGTAATAATTAAGAATAGTAAGTTATGAAAAACAAAGACTACTAATAGATGATATTACGTGTTTAAAAAAATAAATTAACTAAAAAATAAAAAAATAAAAATTCCACATTGCCAACTCTGGATTTATAAAGATTGAGTGAGATATTTATGATATTTTAACTTAACTAATAGGTTATCTCCATACAATGAGTCCTGTAGGAAAGAAACTTCTATCCAAAAAAAAAAAAAGCCCACTTTCCACTTAAGTGTAAGAAAAAAGTAAAATGAATTGTAGACTTCATTTTCTGATTATAAAACAATTATGCTTAAAACTGTATATTACTTTTTCCTTTTTTCTAAATATTTCAACATACATTATCTCTTCCTGTACCATAACCATTTTATGTTTAAGAATTTATGGGGCACCTGGGTGGCGCAGTTGCTTAAGCGTCCAACCCTTGGTTTCGGCTCAGGGCATGATCTCAGGGTCGTGGGATCGAGCCCCGCCCCGGGCTCCACGCTCAGCTCAGAGTCTGCTTGTCCCTCTCCCTCTGCCTCTCCCCCCATTCGTGCTTGTGCGCTCTCTCTCTAAAATAAATAAGTAAAATCTTAAAAGGAAAAGAATTTACAAGCAAACTTCTGACTCCAGCGGTAGAGAAGGACAGGAGGAGCTTTGCATTCAGAACGTGGCCCCTGCCTTGGATGAGATGCTAATTTAGGAAGGATACCAAAAGCGTTGGGAAGGAAGGACCCGAGAGCATCTCTGCTGTCAAATCACTGCTGACATGGACAGTTTAGGAATATTTAACTGTCCTTTCTGAGACACCACTTCAGTTTGTACTTCAGATTGCTCTTCCCAGTGTCTCTGCTAAAACCTGTCTCACAGCAGGCCTGAAATGGACTACATGATAAAGATGTTCCATGCTTTGACAGTGTGCTATGGACCAACATTGTTTTGTTATGGAACGTTCTAAAATAAAAATAAACATTTGCACATACACATATTACCAGGCATATGGTAAAGACTGCTGAAATGTAAATCTGCCTGAAAGATTTGAGGAAAACTGTACTTACAGACTTAATTAAACTACACGCAAGGAAAACATTTGTGGCGCTGTAATGTCCTGCTACAGTCTTTAGCGATCTCCCTTCCCTTTTCTTGGGTCCATGACACTTTAGGGCGCTAGGATACAGTTTCTACAGTGCTGAAGCAGTGTGAGGTGGTCCCAGAGACCTGGAAGGGTCATCCCATCTTTCTGTGGGGCTGGCTTGTTGGCCTGAGGTCGGTGGGTAGACTGTATGATGGCACCTCCCCAAAGGTTACATCAAAGCCAATGTCTGTGAACCGAAGAAGGTATGTGTTGAGCCCAATCAGCGATAAAGTATGTACCCTTTATTTCCTAACACTTTTGTTTCCTTAACGTCCTTCTTCTCTGTTCAGACACCCACATACTGACTTTGATAACTGGCTAGGAAACAGACCTTGAGGCTGGGAGTGGAGGTGGCAAGGGCCAGCCATAGGCATGATGATCCCTTCTGTTTTCAGTCTCGTTAGATTGCGTCAGTGTCTCCTTAGCACCTTGATCACTGAAATCCTGTTTATAGGATATTTTATTCAGCTGCGCATTCTTCCTTGGAGGGTGCCAGACTTCTCAGACCTTCTTTGTCCGTCTGAGTACCCGTTCACAGAACAGATCCAATAGCAGCTACCTCCAGTGTGCTCACGGTGATTCAGAATCAGCTCAGCCCCTGCCTCGTGGAACTTAAAATGTAGTCGGGAAGACGTAGGACAGACCAGTAATCCCATGCAAAGCATACACTTTTTTTTTTTTTTTTATTTGTGAGAGAGAGCATGAGAGACAGAGAGCACGAGAGGGAGGAGGGTCAGAGGGAGAAGCAGACTCCCCGCCGAGCAGGGAGCCCGATGCGGGACTCGATCCCGGGACTCCAGGATCATGACCTGAGCCGAAGGCAGTCGCTTAACCGACTGAGCCACCCAGGCGCCCAAGCATACACTTTTTATAAGCTGTGTAACCAGGGGCCACAGACGACAAAGTGGGCGACAAGTGATTTAGATGAAGGAGGCTCGGGTGCCTGGGAGGCCTCTTCTGGGACCTAACACGTCACCTCAGGCCTGACCACTTTCTTTCCATAGAGATGCATTTTCCTACATTATGGTGCCATAAAAATCCTTAAGTCTTTTTTGAAGATCTAAAAACGATGCTATGCAAAACAAGACAATTCAATTAAAAAAAACATTATTTTCATTACGGTTTTCTAACTTTATGAGAACAAATTGAGGTGTGCAGAAGTTAATTAAACTCAAGTTCATTTAACAAAGGATGGCAAGAAAAGTGAAAATATATATAGCTAAACTAAGTATACTGTTATTTTAGGCCCATCTCAGGTTATGGGATACACTCATTTCATAAATGGGAACAAACATCTGCGTAGTCTCTCTGCTCGGGTCCCGATTAACTATCCTCCCAGAAGCCTTCCCCAGTTTGGCCTTGGAGAGGACCAGGCCAGAAATGGCAGGTGGATCTTCCATTCAGAATTTTGGTAGAGACACTCAAAGTAATTTTAAATCGAAATGACTGCTTTTATTTCTCTTACCCTGAATTGAATGTCAAACTTTTACTTCTCAATTTTTCAGAAATGAAATGCAAGAGAGAGGTTGGTGGGGTTTTTTTTTTATTATTATTATTGATTTTAGGTGATAATGCTTTTTTCCTCCTGTTCTATTTCTAATTTTTCAAAAAACATTGGACCCATTTTTTACTGCTCCCCAAAAGGAAAAAAATATTTTTAAACTAGCATTTAGAAACCTCTTTGTAATAACTACCCCATTAGTGATGACAAAGCTTCTGGAATGTGGTATAAAATGCAGTCGGACAGTTTCTTTTCCTAGTCAGATATTCCTTGGGTACAAGAATATGGAAGAGAAAGTTTAAGAACTTATCATTTGGATATACAGTGTGTTCCATTTTCTGAGTATGTATATGGACATATCGCTATATATATACGAATATGCTCTAATCTAAAGTAAAATGTTTAAGTGACTTACTGTTTAGCCTTGGCATCAGTGTAAATTTTTTATTTACATCAATTTGTATCACCCTTTTTTTTTTGTATTTAATGTAAAGATTTTATGCCTCAATAATTCTAAGTCTGAAGGCTTAAAATTTCAGCAGGAGTAGCTCAGGAGAAATACACGTTAAGTGGGGGAGAAACTGCCACTCGCCAGCTTTGTTAGTTTCGTTCTCAGGCATCCTTTCTGAGGTCCTACTTTTATTGGGGATCCTTTGCTAAATAAAGTAATATCAGACTTCAATGGCAGTCATGTTATTTAACCCCCAAAATTTCAGCTATGTGTTTAAAATTGTTAAGCTAAATGTAATGGAAAAGAGTTAAGAAAAACTCCCATCTAAAACAATGGCTATCCAATTGCAAATGATAACTGGTAAATACACATGAGGAAATGCAGTCAATTCTTATTCCAAGGAAATCTTCATTGCGAATTTAGAAGTAATTTTTCACAATAACCCTGGAGTTGCAAAGAGCACAAGTACACAAATCACTGTTACAAATATAGAGACATAAAAGAAAGGAAAGATAGACATTTGAGCTGTTTAGGCCCAGAAGTATTACCTTTCCAGATCATGTAACCCGGAAGGTGGGCTTTGGTTATGCAGAAACAGTAACTTTTGACATTTTAGTATCAGCTATAATTAGAAAAACAAAGACAAGAATTAGAGCATCAGTATAAACCACATGAGCCCATAAACCCATGTGTGTAAAAGTAAATGTATATTTTTATCCATAGATGTTCAGGGAGTATGAAATAGCACATGTGTTTGTGATTAAAGCATGGTTGCCTAAGAAATCTGTTTAAATAATTCTCTAGGAGCCCCTTGCCTTGGTAGAGAAATTCAAGAAATCTTAAGTAGGGAAAGCTAGTCATCATGAGCAAATGCCAAAACTTTAGCTGGCCACTAGTCTATAAAGCTTGCCAATGAGCATAGAGCCCACACCACTGGTCCCTGGGATTTGGGACCTACCTTACATTTTCCAGCAAGTCCCATACCTGCTTTCCTCCATATGCTGTAGCATTTTAATGAGGACACACATTAGCCATTCTTATTTTGACAAGAAGTAAGAGGCCATATAGTTTTGGGGGCTCTATAATATTACATACATGTGAAATTTTAAATTCACTGTGATTATTCTATGAGCGAGCACCCTTTTATTGTTAAAAATGACGTGAGGTGTCATTGGAATTATGCCTTCTGGGATTCAACGCTTATATCAAGTAAAAAAAGGTTTTTAGGTTTTTTTTGTTTTTGTTCTTTAAGTATGTAAAAGGGAGTTTGGGCCCTTTATTTAAAGTCAAAGTAAAGTCTTAATTAAGAAAATGTATAGTTTGTGCCTGAACTAGTAGCCTTCATTCCTAATTGTTGTGTGATAGCAGTAGTTTTTAAATTTCTTCTCTTCTTGTATTTGGTAGCTCATTACTTTCTTCTCACCTTCTTCCCTTTTCCCTCTGCCCGCCCCTACCCCACCTCCAAACGCTCCTTCTGGGCACTAGAAGTCCAGCTCATCCACCACCACTGGGGAAAAGATCACAAAGGTGTATGAGTTGGGGAATGAGCCAGAGAGAAAGCTGTGGGTCGACAGATACCTTACCTTCATGGAAGAGAGGGGCTCGCCTGTCTCGAGTCTGCCCGCCGTGGGCAAGAAGCCCTTGGACCTGTTCCGGCTCTACGTCTGCGTCAAGGAGATTGGAGGTTTGGCACAGGTGAGAATACCTGAGTGAGTCCACGCGGAGACCCTGCACATAAGCTCTCCCTGCGGGCTTCTTGGAATGTGCAGACTCAAACTTTTTTTTTTTTACCCCCCATAAAGAAAAACCTAAGCCTGTGGGCTCCGTGTCTGTGTGCTGCAGGGGAGAGCACTAGGGCTTGGGACCCTGGTCCTGCCACCAACTCGCAGGGTGACCTCGGCAGGTCATTTATATGGACCTCCATTCTCGTCTGTGAAGTGAGACGGTTGGGCTAGATTTTTCTTTAGGTTCCCTGACCGCTGTAGAATTCTGTGGGCTCTGCCAAGATGCCATAGGAAATACTCCAGAAATGTTCTGCAAATGACCAAATTAATCGTCTCAATCAGTTCTAAATCCAGTTCACTCTTTCCCTCTGTCTGGAGCAACTGATGCAGCAGGGGCGGCGCCAAATCTCAGAGGGCACTCATCTTCAGGGCTCAGCAGCGCCTGCCCTCTCAGAGTCAGTGCCCAGGGGGCCACACTGTCCTCACCAGGGTCCTGGCGCCGCTTGCAGCATGGTGTCTAGTTCCAAGCACGGGTCCTGCAAGAGGAACAGGGAAAAGGGTGTCCCCGGATACGTGCCCACTGCGTGCTGGGCACTGTGCTTTACCTTTGTTCTGGCTTTGTCTTTCTGAATACCCTTAAAATGCAGGAGGCATCAGCCCTCAAGAGAGGAGGAAGCTGTCCCGGAATGAGGTACGATCATGTGGCCCAGGGCACACAGGGTAGGCGCGGGCCCGGCCTGCTCATTCTGAGACGTGCGCTCTTCCCATCCACCGGCAGCTCTCATTAGAATGACTTGGGGAGCTTTAAAAACCTGCCAGTACCTGGGCTCCCACCCAGATCAGTGAGAGGAGCTGCTCTGGGCCCAGGGGGTCTAGGGCACAGTGTGAACCCCCTGCGCTCCGGCCAGGTACCACGGGTCCAAGAGTGAGTCACCTCATCCACAAGTGTCACCGAGGGCCCGCCTGGTCTCAGTGCTGTGCAGCTCTGGGGTATGCAGGAGAGGCCTTTGTTCTCAGCCTTCCCTGGGGTGCCTCATCCCACCGGAGACCCGCGGTGTACAACTGAAACAGGGCTTGATTCCAGGCTTTGCGGAAACGGATGGTAAGTCATACAGTGCAGACCAAGTGAGTGAGAGTTGGTCAGTGGAGGGAGAGCTCAAGATGCACACCTCTCCCCTGCACCTAGACCCCCCCAACCTTTCCCCTTTGCACCTAACCCCCTGGCATAGAATTTTAGAATCCTCGGGACACTATCACCCTCAAACAAGTATAGAGAGTGTCTGGACACCTTACTTAGACTCTGTCAGCGGTGTGGGTTACCGTGTTGGGTCTGCAAGTAAGGCTCGTTGCTGGCCTAGCTAACAAGGGAGGTTTGATCATAGCTGTGATGCACAGCGGTGAGCCACTTGGCCACATTGTCGCTCATACCCCATCTCGATATCTGGCTGGTGGCCCTCAGATGCGGTCGGGGCAGGTACTTGCAGTCACATAGAGATCAGTGCAAAGCCTGGCTTTTCAGGGTGTCCAGGCAACAGCCAGCCCAGCCCTTCTAAAGCCACCCGCACGCCTGCTCATTCGTTGCAGCCTGGCATTAAGTGCCAAAAGTGGAATTGGGCATTTCGCGAGCAACCTGAGCTTTGTTTATCATGCACCATTTAGTACTAAGTAAATGGACATAAAGAGCTTTGTGAGAAAGTTTGAATCCAAAAATGGAACATTTCATTAAAAAAAAAACCCACTGTTCCCTTAACCCTTACTGTGCTACTTAGCACAAGGCATACATACCTAAAGGCAAAATAGTCCCCAAGTATTTGCGGGTCTGCATGTTTCCTTCAGGCATTCATCCTTAGATAACTCTGGCCCAAGTGGGAATCAAAAGTTAATGCCCCACAGCCTTTTGTAGCATTTCAGGCTTTCTCTCCCTTTTTTTTCCTCCTCACTTTGCGCTGCCTTCTCTGCAGCCTGAGTGTGTGTGGGAACCCCGTGTCGTCCCCCGTGCAGTCCCCCGTGCCCTGCGCCTTCACCAGCTCACTGGGCCTGCCACGTGGCCAGCTGGTGTCCTGGCAGAGCCGCCAGGGCTGATGGCTGGTGCGGGCTGCCCCCAGTATCACCTCTGCCCAACACCCTAGGAATGCCGCCTGAGAGGAGGAATGCGGCTAGAATTACAGGCTCGACTTTCTGGGAGCCTGTGGCTGTTGGAAGGGAACACTGTTTTCCATATCAAGTCTCAAACACTTACATTGCAAAACAGTTATGTTACTGCTTTTTAAATTTGTTTTCAGATGCCTTTTGTTGTTGTTGTTGTTGTTAAGATGAGAGGTGGGATGGGGGGCAGCGGGAGCGTACGTTTGCCCAGAGAAGAGGGCTGGCTCAGAGCCACAGCGGCCTGGAAGAGTGTGAGGCATTAGAAGGTGCACCAGGCAGAAGAATCTCAACGAGCAGTGCTTTTTATGTAGCTATCAGCAGGTCCCGTAATGGTTTTATAACTGTAAATGCTGTCTGTGCACTACTGAGTGGGAGTAATGAGCATTAGTTAAGAGAGGCAAATAAAAAAAAAAAAGTAAATCAAGACATTAAGTGCTTTTTTTGTCTCCTGGCTTTAAACAAGCCACTTTGCTGCAAACCAATGATCCTGCCTTTTTTTTTTTTTTTTTTTTTTGCTAGGTCAATAAAAACAAGAAGTGGCGTGAGCTGGCAACCAACCTAAATGTTGGCACTTCAAGCAGCGCAGCGAGCTCCCTGAAAAAGCAGTATATTCAGTACCTGTTCGCCTTTGAGTGCAAGATAGAGCGCGGGGAGGAGCCCCCGCCGGAAGTCTTCAGCACGGCGGAAACCAAGAAGCAACCCAAGCTCCAGCCGCCCTCTCCTGGTAAGTGCGGGTACTGCAGTTGTCGGGGAAAGGCAGGGGCCACCCGCAGCTGGACACCACGAGTCCCTGCAGCCCCTCGGGGGTCCTGAGAAGGCCGCTGCCTAGGAAAGCAGACAGAACGCGGGATCTTTGAGGACAAGGGGTGTTTTGTATCGGACCCCCCGTTGGCAGTGCTTAAGGGAAGAGAGGATACAGTCCGGGCCTACATTGCAAAGGCACCATTCTTCTGCTTTACCTTCCTTGGTTGAGAGAGACTGGAATTCTGAGCTCTATGCCTCTATTCCTTCTGCAGGTATTTCAAAACACTCCGTCTAACTCCCCAGTAACCTGTGCAAACACTTTAGTGCTCCCAGAAGACGCCACCCTGCAGTGTAGCCACCAGCTCCTACCACTTCTGCTTCTGTCGGGGACACTCTGAGCTGTGGGTCAGCAAAATGAAATCTGGACGCAGTTCTCAATGTCCCCTGCCCAGCAAGTCCTCGCTTGTAGGGAATCCAGCGAACCTGGCGTGGGAAAGGTCCACGCAGCCCTGGTTCTGAGACCCAGCAGTCAGTCAGCTCTGACCTAGAGGTCAGGAGTCTTAGGAACCCTACCTGGGAATAATGCGGTTCACCTGCATTCTCAGCGAAACCAAACTAATGAGACCTGCCTTCTCTCCAGTCTCTCCACTCAGCCGTTGGAGACCCTGCCACGCTGTCAGCTCTCCCACTAACCTATGCTCTACCCGTTAGCGTTGCAGATTCCTGGATCATTATATTTTGGTAAATACAGTATTCTTAGAGAGGAAGAAGTCTGCATCATCCCCAGTTCTGGGTGGTGACCTCACTCAAGTGAAATCCAGCTGTTTTCTCGCCTGGCCCCTTCCCAGCCCCTTCCCATCCCAAGTGATGGTCAGCACTTAGCCACGGTCCTACGTGCAAGACGGGACTGACCATTCCTGCCACTTCCCGTCACACAGGGTTGTTCTGGGACCCAAGGCTGGCATTTCGTAGACACTTAGAGTGTGCCAGGCACCTTCCTAAGTGCTCTACCATTTAATCGTTATATCAGCCCTGTGACGCACATACTGTCTCAAAATCGCGCAGGCCATGAGAAAACTAACACATAAAATCCAAGTAACTGGCCCCAAATCTCATTGCCTGTGAGTGGCCTCCGGCTCGAGCATTATGCCTGGACCTACTGTCTTCCTCTGCCTGTATGTGAAACGGCCTTGTCACAGGGACGCCTTCTGCGCATAGAAGGAGGTGTCTGTGAGGCAAAGAGAGCTGTTTTCTCCTTGTTTCCTCCAGCTCCTTTCTGGAGGGCAACGCGAGTGTCTGCGGTCCCTAATCAAGAGGTCTCGCCTAAATACTTCGGAGGGCCGAGATGCACTTGTAGGGGATGCACCGAGGTATATATTTAGACCTGTCAGTTCTAAACACAATTAGAAATCCTACCTCACCCCACCCTTAAGCATCCGAAGCCTTTGCAGTCACGGTATACCTTAAAAACTGGGAAATCTAATTTTAAAAGTCTCACAACATTACATTCAGTTCACAGAGTAAAACAAGCTGCCTCTGAACAGCCCTGAAACTATTTTTCCAAAATAAAAACTCAGTGGGGTGTAGGGACCAAAGTGGCGAGGTCTGCAAAGATGTAAAGGTATATTTTATTTGCCAGGAAAAACCCATGTCACTGAATGGGCTGCACTTCTGTATGGAGAATAGCTCTCCCAGCGAGCATCAGCTTCAGTACAAGCAATCCCGCTGAGGCACAAACCCTTCAGAAAGTGTAGGGCCTGTTCTCTCAACAGTCAGCTCTTCCCTTTTTCCCCTTTTTTAAACTACCATTTTTATGGCAACATTATCGTTTTAACTGCACAAAAGAGCTTGGGTTGCAGATGCACTTCTGACAATACATTCTTCTCAGTGGTCCACACGGTCCGAAGTCTGGGGGAACTGGAGGCAGGGAAGGGAGGGCGTCCTGTAGCGAGCCTCCCGGTCAGGGCACGGCCCAGGCGGCCTCACGCCGAGCACACGGGGCTGGTGGGCTTGCTTCTCTGTTCTCCGCGCTGCTCAAGACGCCCTGCTCAGCCGGACAGAAGGACACGCAGACTGGTCAGTGGGGTAGTGAGGAACAACAGCTCCGTAACCAAAACCAGGCTTCTCCAGAACTAGCATTAAGGAAAATGAAATATATTTATTGTCCAAGGAGGAAAAAAAAAAATTATTCTGAACCGTTTGCCCTGTTGGGGTCTCCTACACTACAAAATTTTTAAAAACGAATTTTCAGCCAAACTCTGTGTTCTTAGAAGTCCGTTTTCCCCATCAGAAGGCAATTATGGTGTATTTCTTAGCAGCCCATCCAGGCAAACTAAACGAAAAGACTCCTAGGAAACGTGCTGGACGGCTTTTGAAACGGCCACTCTGAGGCAGCCTAAATCCCGGATCCCTTGGCCATATCAGCCTTGTGACTCATCCGTCCGTGCTCTGGTTTTGATTTGGCGTGGCTGGCGTGTGCTGAACGTCATTTCGCCAGCCTCTGGGCAGTAGAACCCCTGAGCCCTTGGGGGCGCCACGATCGTCACCGGTCGCTGGCTGGGTGGTGCCCCTCGCCGGAGCTCTGGGCTACGGTCTTGTAGGGACTCGAGCAAGTCCATGAGAGAAAGTTCCCGAACGAAACATGGGCAAGACCTGGGGTACGGCTGCCTCTGGGAGGTGCCATGGGGATCTCATTATAATAAGCCTGCATAACTTTGTGGAGTTCTAATGAACAGCTGCAGGAATCGCCTCCCCGAGTGGCCTGGGCCGCCTGGAAGCTGGGGGGCGGTGGGGGGTGGGGCTGGGGTGGGGGTGGGGGGCAAGGGAGCTCCACATTCAATTAGTAAATCTGTAACCAAAAACCCATCCATCTTTGCTGGCAGGTGGCTGACTGCATTTCTATTATTAGCTGACAGGTGATGTCACAAAACCTGTCATGGAGCCAACTAGGGAATCCTCAGTGGAAGATAAATGAGAAAGGGGTTCAGGTTATAAACAAAGGTGCCCTCTGGGTGACCTCTAGTCACCGTAGACTGGGACATATCAGCTATCCTTCCTTCTCCCTTTCCTCCTTCCCGCAACCCCAGCCAGAATTAGGGCACCAGGTTCGTGCTGTGTAAATTATCTTCCCAGCTAGGAGTCTGGCTGTACAGTCTGAAGTGTGTGAATGTACTTAACCTTCAATAACCTTTCCATTGTTTACTTTCGAGTATACATTTGTAGCTTCTGGCAAAAGGTAGGGAGATCCTACAGCGTGCGCCAGCCTCATCTATTAATGGAGCTTCAAGAGGTTGGGTTCATTTTTTTTTTTTCCCTGAAAGGAAAGGAAAAAACACTGGCAGAGGGAAGAATTTTTCTTTTTTTTTTTTTTTTTATTAGCTGTAAATGTGAATACTTGTAAATAAGGGTCATTCTGAAATCACAGCCTGTGAACCATGTTTCCAGGGAAGCCGTACGGCCTGCCGTGTGGAGTGTGGTCTGTGATTTGGGAAGCATGTTATTTCTCCTGCCAACTCTCTGGGGCAGACACAGCTGTAGGATTATCCTTACACAGTTACAAAAGACGCCACTTTTTTCTTTTATTACAGCCTACTTATTTAATATGTATTTCCAGGGTTTCACCAAAATATGATTTATAAGCAATGCATTACTAAGCTTTTCTTTTGCCATAGCTACATTAAAAAGATTTCTACTTTTCAAGTCAGTCTTCCCTGCACCTCCCAGAGCTGCCCTGAGTCACTGTGGTCCCGGGGAACTCAGGGGACACCTTATACAGCCCTGGTGGCCCATGCTCAGGACTCACTCCCAAGCAGGCCAGGCCCGGGGGCCTGATCTCACCAGAGACCTCCTGTTCTGCTGAGGCTTTCTGAGTGGAAGTGCTAGACTCATTTCCATCTCAGACTCCCTCCCAGCACGCTCTGTAATCTTCGGTGATTTGTTGAACCCCATTTCCTCGACAGTTAGATGTGGCTGATGGTAATTGTAGTGAGTCTTGGACACCTCCTAGGAAAGGGACTCCAGATAATAGCATATACAGTATTGTCACTTCCAGGCAGCCAGTGATTCTGCCATTCATGACGGTTCTGAAAGCATTTATTGTAAACTGCATGAGAGCAGGAATTTTTGTCTTTTTTGTCAGTTTGGGCCACTGGTGCATTCAGGAGTAGAAAAAACAATATAGTAAGCCATATAGAAAGTATGTTATTTATTCAATAAGTATTCGTTTAATTAACAAGTGAAGGCAATGTCTATTGGGCACCTAATATGCAAAGGTTGCTGATAAAGCAGGAACCCTTAAAATATTATGTTTTCCAATGAGATGAGTTTAAGTTTTGAAAAGATCTGCTCGGGGTGCCTGGGTGGCTCAGTCGTTAAGCGTCTGCCTTCGGCTCAGGTCGTGATCCCAGGATCCTGGGATCGAGCCCTGCATCAGGCTCCCTGCCCCACGGGAAGCGTGCTTCTCCCTCTCCCACTCCCCCTGCTTGTGTTCCCTCTCTCGCTGTGTCTCTCTCTGTCAAATAAATAAATAAAATGTTTAAAAAAAAAAAAAAAGATCTGCTCAATTCTGAGCTGTTATTATAGCGTAATTATAGTTAAAGCCAAATCTCAGGACTCTGATAATGACATTAAAGAACTCCAAAGAGCATGACTTCGGTTTTGTAATAACAAATCTGATTCCATAGCTCTAAAAATGGCTTTATTAATGACATAGCATAGACACGTCCAGACATTGAGGAGGCATTGAAGTGACATAAGGCTCATTACTAATTTGTATCATTGCGTTTCGACTTAAACATTTCTCATTGCCTAAGATCTGGTACTAATTTTTCTAATTTTTTCCCTAAAATAGCACAATAGTCCATCAAATCGGTATACCAAATTTTTCCTTACTCTCAGACATTTAGATTATCTCCATTATAAACAACACTGAAATAAACATTTTTCTGCTTAAAGCCTTCTTTTATATTAGATTATTTTCTTGAGATAAATACCCAGGAAAGCAATCACCCAGTCAAGAGGTATAAATATGTTTTATGGCTCACAAATGAAGTATGTTGCCAAGTAGATTACTAAAAAAAAAAAAAAAAAAATTACTAATTTTCACAATAAACAATATAAGAGCAACTAATTTTACTACATCGTTACCAGTAAGGGATATTGTCACTGTTTCTAATAAGATGGTGTCATGTTGTCCTTTTTTTTTTTTGATAAGTAGGAAGGATGAGCTTACTTGATAACCTCTCGTTTTTTCCTTCTTTTCTTTTGGTACTACTACCGTCAGCTAACTCAGGATCCTTGCAAGGTCCACAGACCCCCCAGTCAACTGGCAGTAACTCGATGGCAGAGGTCCCAGGTGACCTGAAGCCCCCGACCCCAGCCTCCACCCCTCATGGACAGATGACCCCGATGCAAGGTGGAAGGTATGCGAAAGCATCTCCGTGAGCCCCACGACATCCGATTTGTGGAGAAGTGGTGTTCTGTCACGAGTTTTTAAATATTGATTACTACATGTCATTTTTTTTTTTTTGGATGGTTTTCACATCAATTTTCAAGTTAGGCTTTTTTCTGAACAAGCATTTGGTGGCAACTCCTGCTACTTCATGGTGCTTTCCTTCTCCTCATCTCTTCAGAAGCGGTACAGTCAGCGTGCACGACCCATTCTCAGACGCCAGTGATTCATCATTCCCGAAACGGAACTCCATGACTCCGAGCGCCCCCTACCAGCAGGGCATGAGCATGCCCGACGTGATGGGAAGGATGCCCTATGAACCCAACAAGGACCCCTTTGGTGGAATGAGAAAAGGTAAGTGCAGAGGGACCTCTGCCCAGGCTTGGTGCAGAGGACATTCTTCTCCCTGCCATCCCGCAACCAATTCACTTACCCATTCGAGACATAGCTGAGTCCCAGCTCCTCAACCTACTAAATTTCTGGCCTTGGGGGAAGCCTCAGTTTCCTCATCTAGAAACTGGGGTAATAATAGGACCTGCCTAAAGGGTGTGATGAGGCTTAGTTGAGTTAGTGCACAAAAAGCCCATTGGAGAATGACTAACACACGCATGCGCAGGCATGCTCGTGGTGCTCCCTGGCCTCACAGATGATGTCCTGTGGGACGGGCTGGGCGAGGGCCAGGTGCGGGGTGGTGTGTTGATAAATCAGACAGAGTTCCTGCTGGGGTTGACAGTGTCTTGGGGAACAAACAAATATATAATTAAATATGGTGGTTGATGGAAGAAAGGACCTGATGGAAAAGAAACAAAAAGGAAGAAAGGACACAAAGTGCAGGGATATGGGGTGGGGGTCGTGGGAGGGAAGGACATCCCCCTGAGAAAGGGTGGTCGGGAGGGGAGGGCTTTGAGGAGATGTCGGTTATCCGCGGAGACCTGAGGAATGAGGAGTCAGTCAGAGAAGAGCAGGGAGTGGGGGGAGGCTCGAGGCAGGAGAGGGGTTGGCATGTTTGAGGAGGTAGAAGGCATCTGGGGCACAGTGAGCCAGGGGGGCAGGCCGAGCGCACGGAAGCCATCGGGACCACTGGGGCCAGATCCTTTCAGCCTTCATGGGCGTGTGGATGAGTTTGGACCCTAGCTGAAAGATGTTCTGCAGGAAGTGACACGACTGGGTTTTTGTTAAAAAATAAAAAACTGGTGGGGCGCCTGGGTGGCTCAGCCAGTTAAGCATCTGCCTTCAGCTCAGGTCATTATCTCAGGGTCCCGGGATCGAGCCCCGCATCGGGCTCCCTGCTCAGCAGGGATCCTGCTTCTCCCTCTGCCCACCACCCACCCAATCATGCTCTCTCTAGCTCTCTCTCTTTCAAATAAATAAAATCGTATAAATAAATAAACAAGTGGCAACTGTGGCAAATGTGTTGGAGGGACCCCTGTGAGAGCCCAGGGGAGAAATGACGGGGTGGAGTCAGATCCCAGCAGCGAAGAGAGAGAAGTGGATGTGCTCGCTGTGGTTGGTGAAGGAACAGGCTGCACGGCTGGAGTGAACGTGGGGGTCACGGGACGAAGCAAGTGATAGGGACCAAGAGGGTGACGTTACTACCTTGGAGATGCACGACTGGGAAGTAGAGGCTCACTGTTCGAGCCTGCACTGGGGACAGGAGGGAGAGGAAGGAGAGAGGGAAAGCCCAAGGTGACTGAGGTGGTAGGTGGTGGAGCGTGTCTGTCTGAAGCCGGGCAGAGCGTTGGAATTAGGAATCATTTTAGAGAACTAAGCAGAGAAGTGGGATGGAGAACTGTGGGGTGGATGGGATCGCCGAGAACGTGGGAGAGTTCTGACCGACGTTAGCAAACACCCAGCGGGGGTGTTTCCCTTTATGCTGCTCAGTCCCTGGCGTTCGCTTGGCACTGAGAACGGAGCATCTAAGCCTCCGCCCTTTGAGCGCCTCCCGAGGCACACAGACTCCAAGTGCTCTTTGGCACTCTTCCAAATGCAGCCGGGCCGTGAAATTGAGGCATGATGTGAATATCATTGAAAAAAATACCGAAAAGTAGTGAATACTATTTTTACGGAAGTACTTCTTCCGGCATCCCTTAAACAATAGTACTTCTGTTCGATTTAGATATTCAGGGTATGCAAATTTCTTGATATCTTGTCTTAAGTGGAGAGAAACATAAAGCCCAAAGCCGTGTTTTCACAACTATTATGGACCAGTGAAAAATAAAAATGAATAATTTCAAATTTATAAGTATTAGGCATGTATCATTTAATTAACAAATGAGATTATGTTTAATATCTATTTCTTATGTAACATTTCAGATACCTGTTATACCACGTAAGAGAATCTATAATTTTTCCTTTCAAAACATTTCAGAGTTGCTTATTCCAAGTAAATATTCTGCAGAACATGCAATAAATCCCTAAGCTCAGAAATTCACAAGCCTTGTACGTGTTGGAGGTAGCTATTTTTCTTCGTGGTATGAGATAGTAGAAAGAACATTCTGTTACTGCTGATGGTGGTTGTATCACATTTTTAGACTCTGAAAATTTGACAATAACAAGGGAAAAATAACTAGTAGTGTTTGGAATCCGGCTTCAAAAGTTAGGTGAACCATTCCAGTATCCTGCCTATATGCTATATTGGACATAGGGGGTTACATTGCTTTTGTTTCTGTATGCCTACGGTTTTTCTTACTCTGAAAATAAATGGGGGGGTGATTGTGGATCACCTTGTTAGACACTCACTATCTATATAATGTGTTTGCATCCACCGTGTAAATGATACAGTGGCTCAGAGGGAAGGCCCTTCTCACGTTTCCCCGGGATATTGCAGCTCACCTGCTACCTCACAGTACTGGTGTATTTAGCACCAAATTAAAGCAGATAAGCAGAAAACCCACAGAAAACAGGTTTTTGTATAGCCCTGTCCCTGTTATAATAAAGGTTTACCTTCCTCGGTTCACATTATTCTGTGCGTGAACTTGGGGTGCTTTGACTCGTCATGTAACGACCAGCATCGGGGGCAGCCGTGCTTTGTTGCTGCTCCTGGACTCTCGTGTGGTGATGGGGGCCGTGCCAGAGCCTGTCTGAGCCTCCGTAGCCGGAGCAGCCTCGGCCCCAGCTGCCTGCCTGCCCCACCAGCTCCCTGAACGCGTTACTGACTGACCGGCCCATTACTTGCTTACAAGTGAACAAGTGAATATTTACATTCTGTATACAGTATATTTTAAATATCCATTAGTATCTGTACACATAATCCTATTTTTTTTATTTTGAGAGGGAGAGGAAAGGGGGGAGGAGTTGGGGGAGGGGGAGAGAGAGGATCCCAAGCAGGCTTCCACGCCCAGCGCAGAGCCCGACTCGGGGCTCAATCCCATGACCCTGAGATTGTGACCTGAGCCGAAACCAAGAGTCAGACGCTTAACCAACTGAGCCACCCAGGGTCCCCCACCTACTTTTTCTTCATCTGAGAGAGAGACAGAGAGAGCACAGCACGGGGGAGGGCCAGAGGAAGAAGCAGACTCCCCACTGAGCGGGGAGCCCAACGCGGGACTCAGTCATGACCCGAGCCGAAGGCAGACGCTTAACCGACTGAGCCACCCAGGCGCCCCTGCCTTTTCTTTTTAATGCTCTAGTACTGAAGGAGTTGTTTCATAATATTTTGCTGTTATAAAAAATGATGCAGGGCGCCTGGGTGGCTCAGTCGTTAAGCGTCTGCCTTCGGCTCAGGTCATGGTCCCAGGGTCCTGGGATCGAGCCCCACATCGGGCTCCCTGCTTGGCGGGGAGCCTGCTTCTCCCTCTCCCACTCCCCCTGCTTGTGTTCCCTCTCTCGCTGTCTCTCTCTCTGTCAAATAAATAAATAAAATCTTCAAAAAAAAAAATGATGCCGTGATTATTGACTGATGTAGCTGTTTTTTTCACACCTGTAATTGTGTTTCTGTGAAATAGATTCCTAAAGGAATAACTAAATCAAGGGATCTGAACTTTTATTTTAGTTTACTGAGTGTCTTTTACTACATAACGAACTGCCACCCGAAGTGGCTTTCAACACCAGCGTTTGGTTGCATCTCACAGTTCCCTGATGGGCGGGGTGGTTCTTCGTTGCATGTGTTGTGTCAGCTTGGGACATGAGGCGCCTGCTGTCGTCAGGGAGCCTGACTGGGAACTCTGCTGGAGCTGGGATGTCCCTTGAAGGGTTGGTGTCATCTGGAGGCTCTGTTGGGAACTCATCAGGAGCTGTCGCTTGGGGGCCTCCCCCAGGGGCCGTCCCACGGAACTTCCAGGGTGCCTCATGACATGGTGGGTGGGTTACCAGAAGGAGCACTTCAGGAGGACGCCCCAGTTGCCAGCACATAGGACCCTCTGCGGCATCGCATTTGCCGGTGCCCCATGGGTCAATGCTGGTCACATGACCACGCCAAAACGCACTGTGGGCGGGGACCTCATAGGCTGTCAGTACTCTTGGGGGTCATCAGAATATAGCACTCCCGTAACAGGTATCAACAAAAGTTAGGCCAATGTAGTACTCTTCACATGAGCATGTCAGAGTGTGTGGACCCTCACTCCCCCACCAGGAATGACCATTATCGGTCCTTTTAATATTTGCCCATCGGATTAGGGGAGGGGAAAGTCTCATAACTGTTTTAACTTGGATTTCTTTAATTATTAGTGAAGTCACACATCTTTTCATATATTGATTAGCCACTTATTTTTCTTTTTCTCTGTCCATTTATTTGCCCATTTTTTTAATCTGATGATCTTTTTTTCTTACTGGCTTTTTAAGAATTTTTTTGTGTATCAAGGAATTAAGCTATTTAACTTTAATTATCCCCCTTAATGTCTGTCTACCTCTGTTTTTACATTTATAAAATGGAAAGTAACATCAGAACTTAATCTGCCGCCTGTTGACTTGAGCTTAAATAAAATAAAGTATGGGAAAGCTCAGTGCATCCCACCGGAGCTAGACTTCATTATCTGCACTTTTCTTCCAGCCCAGCAAATTCTATCAGCTCACCCAAGTCTAACCAGCTTTTGCTTCGTGTAACATAAAAGTAACCTTCCTAGGATGAAGAAAGGTAGTAGTACTGTATATCAATTAAGATTTGCATTAAAATGTTTAATTTGCCTACAGGCTAGTTTCTGGGCTTGACCCAATTTCCTTCAGGCTCTGAGCTGATGCTAATTTGCATATTTGACCTAATTGCCACTCTACGCCCTGATAGAAATACTTGTATTTCATCCATTCTTGAGTTATTCTTAATTCCCTAGTGGGTTTCTTTATCCAGATTTTGCGGTGAGTCAGTAGATGGGTATTCATGTTAAGTTTTCTTACTTTTTTCCACTAGAACGGAAGGCAACTAGCTTTATTCAGACAGTTGACCCTTGAACAACGTTTAAACCGCACAGGGCCACTTATACACAGATTTTTTTTTTTCAATAAATAGATGTACAGTACTATAAGTGTATTTTCTCTTATGATTTTCTTAACATTTTCTTTAGCTTTACTGTAAGAATACTGTATATGATACATGTAATGTACAAAATTTGTAGGGTTTTTTTTAAGATTTTATTTATTTGAGAGAGAGAGGGAGAGCACGAGCAGGGAGAGCGAGAGGGAGAAGCAGGCTCCCAAGGAGCAGGGAGCCCGATGTGGGACTCGATCCCAGGACCCTGGGACCACGACCTGAGCCGAAGGCAGATGCTTAACTGACAAGCCACCCAGGTGCCCCTTTATTGTGTTATTTGTGTACATTATCAGTAAGGCTTCTGGGCAGCAGTCGCCTATGAGTAGTTAGGTTTTGGGGGAGTCCAACGTTACACGTGGATTTTCACCTTTGAGGGGGTCAGCACCTCTAAGCCCTGTGTGAAGGGCCACCTGTACGCGCATTTCATCTCTTCCTCACACCCACTGCAGGAGGCGGCATGACCAACCTTATTTCATAGATAAGGAATGAAACTCAGAAGTTTGGTAACCGCCCCAAGAAAGGGCCTGTGTTTGTTTCCTACATTACTTCATAACAAATTACCGCGACCTCAGCTGCCCAGAACAACATCCGTGTAGGATCCCGCGTTCCTGTGGGCTCTCGGCTCGGGGCCCCCCACGGCAGACATCAGGGTGTCGGCCAGGACTCTGCTTATCTGCGGCGCAGGGGCCTCTTCTGAGCTCGTTGAGGTTGTTGGCAGATTTGGGTCCTTGCAGTTGTAGGACTGAGGTCTTGTCTTGAGAACAGTCGTCTGGGGGCCTTCACAGTCCTAGGGGCTGCCCCCCTTCCTAACATCTGGCCCTCTCCACTGCGTGATGGTTGCTTCTTCAAGGCCAGCGGGAGAGTGTCTCTGACCGCTAGACACAGATTTAAGGGACTCACTTGGATAATCTCCCTTTTAGTTGACTACCAGTCAGCTGATTGGTAACTTTAGTTACATCTGTGAAATCCCTTTAGCCATATAATGTATGTAATCATGGGAGCAACACCTCACCATGTTGGTGGGTTCTACTCATCCTCAAGGGAGGGGCTCCTATGAGGCTGTACATGGGGTAAGGGATAGGGATCTTGAGGTCCATCTTGACTCCAGACCTTACACTCTTTGGCTTGTTTTGTCGTCAGCCATACTAAGAATAAGATAAATGTCTGCCGTATTAAGGATAACAGAAACGACTGGAAAGGGCCGTTTGGGCCCCTTGGCTTTTGCAGATGCCTCATTTTCTCTCTCTCCTTTAAAATGTTGCAGTGCCTGGAAGTAGTGAGCCCTTTATGACTCAAGGGCAGATGCCCACGAGCAGTATGCAGGACATGTATAACCAGAGTCCCTCTGCAGCGATGTCCAGTCTGGGCATGGGGCAGCGGCAGCAGTTTCCCTACGGAGCCAGCTACGATCGAAGGTGAGCGTTTTCTGAGATGACCATGAGGTTTACCAGAACCTCTCCCCGCACACACGTTTCTGAGCCTGGTAGCTGCTGACAACGCACACAACTGCTCTCCTGCTGGACTTAGTAAGGGTGGGGTCGGGGGCCTGCCTCCACCGACGACCACAGCAGCAGCAGGAGGAGAAGGACCCCTGAGAGCTGGAGGCCCCGAGCCACAGTGGCCCTGCCGGCACCGGGCTGCCCCCCGACACAGCCACTGACCCACTCCTCCAGCTGCCTTGCGCGGCTCCACAGACTCAGTCTTGCGGCCCCACCCAGCCCCCTTCCCGCCTGCATCTCTTCCTTAGGGAAGTGTTCGCACACCAGGGGCCACGCTGGGCTTTCCGCAGCCCCGGGTGACAGGCAGCTCTGGGAAGGTCTTCCCTCCCGGTGTTGGTTCTTCAGGTCTTTCCGTTCTTCCCTGCGAACGTCTTAAACAGAGAGAATACTTTGCTCTTTGAATAACATCTTTGAGGAAAGCCCCGGCAGTCTTGTTTCCAGATGCTTCTTCTCAGGATGGCATCTGGGCATCGAATAGCAAGTTGGGTTTTGGTGCTCATGCAGATTATTTTTACTGAGGCAGAAGGACGGTCCTTGAAATGTCTCTTAGAGGTTAACAGAAAACCGGCTCACGGTAGACTTCTTTCGGTGAAGAAGGCCCCTTACTTACCCCTGCCCCTGACTTAAATACAGGCCCTGAAAGCACCTTCCCCTGGCTGGTATGTTCTTTGCCTCCTTAATACACAAGTGCTCAGAAGCAAAGTCTTTAACGTAATATCTGTGATTTTTAAAGAAAATGGAGGCACATTAGAAGGCTCTGGTTCTAACTGTAGCCACAGCCCCAGGCTCAGGGTAGGGATGGCCTCGGCTCCGTTCCTTCAGGATCCGGTGTGGTGGTGTTCCTCAGAGACTCCCTCCGTCACTGCTGCTCCCACAGACCACGTGCTGGCCGTGGACAGGGGCGAATCGTGACAGTCATGAGGAGGTTTCCGCTGGTGTGACACAAAGGCGAAGAAAGTTTGAAAGTCACTGTTTTATTACCAGAGAAGCTTTCTTTCTGGCATTTTCCATGCACCTGCTTCTTCAGACACAGAGCCATCACAAGCTTAAAGTGTTTTGGTTCTTTCTAGACTTAAGAATCTAGATTTCTCATTCTTACCCTGGCTGTGGTGTGGTGAACGTTTATTAGTGATGGCTACATGAATCAGTTTCCCATCATGTTCAGTGTACTGGATTAGGGATTTTATTTCGATTTGTTTTTGAGGATCCAGAAGAAGCTTTCTTTTTTTCTTTTTCCTTTTTTTTTTTTTTTTTTTTTGCTGATGAGATTGGAAGAACACTTCTCCTGGAACATATATTCTTAACAGAGCCCAGGCAAATGTACTGTTCTGTTTCTCCTAGAAGACTTTCTAGAACTAGTTTAAGTCATTTTGGGCTCTACCACGTTAGGGTTTACCTTATGCTTCCTGAAAAGTGTTACTTGTTTAGCTTAGATTTTACCTGCATCAGTTATTATTTCTTTCCTCCTAACGTAAGCTTCCTTCTAGCTATTAATGCCCTTAGCACACGCTTCCTCTGTATCTGTTTTACCTGTGATGTTCTCAAAATCCATTTGTTTTCTTTCTTAGTCTCTTTCCTTGACCAGTTTAGGAATATATTCAGTGCAAGTATCCTCTTTCTTACAGGATTCAATTAGTATACTAACAAAACCAGTTTATCCCTTTAAACTTCAAATCTATTGCTCTTTTACGCATGCTGTTTTTATGGTATTTATAGCTTCTCAATGTAATGGGAGTTGAAAAATAAATATTATACATTCCCATTTTCAGATTTAATAGGAGCACATTTAAATCAGCCCTGTCACTCTTTTAAGTCCCCTCTGTTATTCTTTTCTGTGGCCTTTTAGGGTCATGGGGCTTTAAAATTTTGAGTAGTTATATTTTTACAATTAGTAGCTAACTCAGTATCATTTGGATTAATTGTGGAGTATACTTTTAAAAAATTGAACATTTTGTATTCATAATGAGAAAATAAGTAGACATTTTCCATGATTATAGGTTTATGCTCTCCTGGAAGTCCTTCTTTGATTCTTAGATTGTTTTTCTTGTCTCTGGCTCTCGTTAATACCTCCCGTCATGGGGTTGCATGACACTCGCTGCCCGGGTCCGCGTTGGTGGGTGGGGCAGAGACTCTGCCCAGAGGTACAGGGGTGCCGGCCTATCTGGCCGGGGCTCCTTGCACACCTTCCAGCCAGGAGATTGGCAGCATTCCCAAAATGGGTGTTGCCATCCCTGTGGCTAAAAGTTAAAGTGCTGTTTCTGCTTGGCGTGCCTCTCTTTGAAAGTGTGTGCAGTGAAGGAAAGACAAGACCACTAAGGGGTGCGCGATTTCCAGAAATGAACTGTTGGTTTCTCTCTTGGCCTGACGTCCTTTGACAATGAAGTGTTCTTTGAATGCCTCACTCTAGGCATGAACCTTACGGGCAGCAGTACCCAGGCCAAGGCCCTGCCTCAGGACAGCCGCCATATGGAGGACACCAGCCCGGCCTGTATCCACAGCAGCCGGTGAGTCGGCGAGCGGGCATGCATCTCTGAGCTTTCTGTTTAAAACCCCAACTTGTGTTACTTCTGCAGAGTTTTAGGAAGTATAAGAAAAATGAGTAGCATTTATTGAACAATCAGGATCCGTTTGCTTATGCTAGAAAATATTATTAGGATTTTGAAGTCAGCAAATTTTTAAAAAGCTCTGGATAGATGGTATCCTTAAACAAAGGTCACATGTTGTAGGAAGTAGAGGACGTTCAGCCTTGTCAAGAAGAATCAGCCCGAGTAAAGAATATTTTAAACACGTGTCTGTTGTGTGTATTGTCCCTATCAAATGCCATTTTCGAATAGAAATTTGTCGGTATTTTAAAGATGTGTAGATAAAAATAACTTAAAATATTAAATACCAAGATGAAATTTAATCGGCTTTTTAAAACTGAGATATTAATGACCAAGTATTTTGCCCACATAGGATGGGTGGGTGCTGGTTGACGCAACCGTAGATCCTGAATTGTGTAGGATAACCTTGCAGTAGCCCCTAGTGCTTCAGAGAATTGCACGTCATGCTGTGGCTGTTCAGACACAGGAGTTTGCTATTTTTTTCTTTTTTTTTTTTCTTAAAGGTTTTATTTATTTGAGAGAGAGAGTGCGCACACGTGCGAGCGGGGCCATGGAGGGTGGGGCAAAGGGAAAAGGAGAAGGAGGAAGCAGACTCCCCTCTGAGTGGGGAGCCCGATGCGAGGCTCAGTCCCACAATCCCAAGATCACGACCCGAGCCAGAACCAAAGAGTCAGACGCTCAACCGACTGAGCCACCCAGGCGCCCCAAGAATTTGCTATTTCTAAACAACTTTTCAGGTTTAAGACCTCTGGTAGCATAGAGGGGGTTTTAAACATTTAATTTTCCTGGAGCATGTATGTGCAGTAAATTAAACCAGCTGATCTTAGGCAATTTCCAAGTAAGGTGAAAGAACACTAATTATCACATCAGCATCTTTCTCACATCAGGAGGATCCCACCTTGGTCGAGTGCTGGTCCCCGGGGTTTCCCCAGGAGGGGAGCCTGATACACAGGAACACGGGCCCTGCTGTCAGAGGCTGGGGCCTGTGGGGCTTTCAGGGGAGACTCTGAGCTGCACTGCTGGAAGTCGGGGTGGGGGCCAGAGACCGTAGGGTGTCGGGGCAGCAGGTCCGGTCTGAGGAGCCGGATGCTATGTGGAGACATTCCTGCAAAGGTAGGCCTAAGGAATCCCTTGACTGCAGGAGCCTTGCAGGCTGGCCCTCAGGAAGCTCCGTCCGTGCCAGGGCGAGCCCTCTTCCTCCCTGCTGAGGCCGTCTTCATGTAACCCCAGGCCCCCCGTCCGGCAGTGCCCGTGTTGGGGTCTCCAGAGCTGTGCCCCTGTATTGCAGCCCTGGGAAATACCAAGGGAGGAGGTACCAGGAAAAAGAGAGAGGAAGCCTTTCTTTCCCCAGAGAAAATGCCAAGCACATGCAGAAAGCCTTCGGAAACCCTCTTCGGAGTACGTGACGCAGCTTTGTATAATCCCGAAATAGAGGGCATCAGTTGTTAGTCCTTAGTTGTTACAGGAGCTTCCCATATTCATTTTGAAATGAACCTTCTACCAGGTAATAACTGTTTTGCATAATTTAAGTGTGTGATTATACCTGTAAAAGCACATCAGTATGATTTGTCTTGATATGCGTTTCAGAATTACAAACGCCATATGGACGGCATGTACGGGCCTCCAGCCAAACGCCACGAGGGAGACATGTACAGCATACAGTATGGCAACCAGCAGCAAGACGTGTATAACCAGTATGGGGGCTCTTACTCCGGACCGGACAGGAGGCCCGTCCAGGGACAGTACCCGTATCCCTACAACAGGGAGCGGATGCAGGGCCCGGGGCAGGTACAGCCGCATGGGATCCCGCCTCAGATGATGGGCGGCCCGATGCAGTCGTCCTCCAGCGAAGGGCCTCAGCAGAGCATGTGGGCGGCTCGCAACGATATGCCTTACCCCTACCAGAACAGGCAAGGCCCGGGCGGCCCCGCCCAGGCACCTCCTTACCCCGGCATGAACCGCACGGATGATATGATGGTACCTGATCAAAGGATCAATCACGAGAGCCAGTGGCCTTCTCACGTCAGCCAACGTCAGCCTTATATGTCCTCTCCCGCCTCCATGCAGCCCATCACGCGCCCGCCTCAGTCATCCTACCAGACGCCACCATCGCTGCCAAATCACATCTCCAGAGCCCCCAGCCCTGCCTCCTTCCAGCGCTCCCTGGAGAGCCGCATGTCTCCAAGCAAGTCTCCCTTTCTGCCCTCCCTGAAGATGCAAAAGGTCCTGCCCACCGTCCCCACGGCCCAGGTCACGGGGCCGCCCCCCCAGCCGCCCCCCATCAGAAGGGAGATTACCTTTCCTCCTGGCTCCGTTGAGGCCTCACAGCCAGTTTTGAAACAAAGGCGAAAGATTACCTCAAAAGATATCGGTAAGCATTGCGGGCCTTGGCCTGAAATGAATCCCAGTTGTGATCGAGAATTTTAATTTTAGTTTAGATTTAGCTCCTGTTAATCTCCAAGGGATGAAATTCTTAGGACGGCAAACTATCAAGACATGTTTTTGTACAGGAGCGGCAGCTGAAAGCTGCTGATCTGAGTTAAGAAACAGTGCCAGAGAGGAGCGTGAGTTTACAATGGTATTTTTACACGTGAGTGTTATTTGTGTGAGAGAGTAGAGCTCCAAGTGAGAGACCAGGGGATCCTCAGTGACTGTGTTTTATACTACAGTTTGAGCTGAAAGATTGGGCCGCAACCAAGCGCTTGATTTCTGCAGTGGTGGGCCTCACGGCTGAGAGGCTAATGAAATGCTCGGGTGGCCTGAGAAAATTTGAAGGCGAGCCACTCTGTAATTTGGGGAACCCCAGACAGACAGTGAGCTTTCCTGGGAAAAAGCAGAAGCCTGCGTATAGTATGTAGATAAATATATAATATACAGAATTTGATATGATGTGTTGTGTAGGTAGCGCTGGTAGATATGGGCCAAGGAACGATTTCAGTTGGATGCCGATGTTGTTTGCTCATTCTGTTTGGGATGTTCTGAATACTGATCCCAGATCTGGAATATCTAGGAGTACACACAGTTTTTGTGCATTATTTTTGAAGTACTTTTAATGTAGCAAAGGAAATTATAGACCTTGGTTTTATAAGAAACAGTCTTTTCAAAAACCTTAAAATCACTTGACTTGAAATCATTAAGAGTGACTAGAAAATCAAAGATACTAAAGATTTTTTTCAACCACTGGAATTAAGCACATATTCGGGCAGAGCAGGGGAGAGAAGTAAGGCCTTACAGAGAGGGACGCTGGAGACGAGAAGGAGATACAGACAGACACTGAGCACCGTTTTATATGTGGAAATATATATGTAAAAATATGCACATGTGTTTGTGTGTTTATGTATGTGTGTGTGCATATGTTTGAATAAATAAACGTATTTAAATTTTTTATGAAATTTCTCTGCGCGTCTTAGATCAGCATTTCTCATCAGCCTGGGGAAATTTATGTTCCCTTATTTGAAAAAGAAAGTTCGCTTTTTCTGTTACCAAAGTATTGTATGCCTCTTAGAAAATACGGAAAGCAGATGAAATTACAATAGAGGTGGAAACCCACGCCCCCCCAGCGTGTGCGATTGCTGCTGGTGTCTGGTGCGGGCTGTTTCTCTGCTGAGTTCTGATGGCTTGGGCCCGCTCCTGCCTTGTGCTTCTGCCGGTTTCCTGAGACGGAAATCTCAGACGTTCGAGGGGCCTCTTCTCCTAGCCCCATCTTATGGCAAATCTTGCAAATGTTTATCTAATCCTTGTGTCTTCTTCAGTAACGGGAAGGGGGAAAAGAAAAGTGCAGCCCTTCTGTTTCCCAGCCCAGGCTCAGACCAAGCTGTTGAAAAATCTGAACCTTCAAAGTGCTAGTAATTGTCAACAGCATGTTCTGAGGGCAGGAGCTCAGACGGAAGAGGACAGCAAGGGAATATCAAGACTGTCTACCCCAGAATGCGCTGCTTGGGAATTACATTTTGCCTGTATTCTGCCACCCTGAGACATTTGTGAATGGAGTGGGCAAGAGAAGACAAATACCATTTTTTGGTTTGACTCAATTATTAACACTCTGCTGCATCATTACAGAGTCTGTTAGGGGCTAAAGGAAACCAATTGGAGCTGAGAAAGGGCCCTTGGGCTCAGCCACCACCACCTCAAGAAGCACTTTTGGCTCATGTTTAACCAACAAAGCCAAAGGATCTTAAATAACAAAAGTTTCTTAGGAAGCTGTGCCCTCCATTTAGAATCTGGAAATGATCACGTTGAACCATGCCTCAGGACATTTGTTTGAAATCAGTATTTAACTCAACACTCGACTTCTTTCTTCTTATTCTTTTGTTATCTTCTGCCCTTTCGTGCATAGAGTTAATATTAGCTATACCCTTGTTCTTTCTCCTGGTTTTAGTTACTCCTGAGGCCTGGCGTGTGATGATGTCCCTTAAGTCAGGTCTTCTGGCTGAAAGTACTTGGGCTCTGGACACTATTAACATTCTCCTGTATGATGACAGCACTGTTGCTACCTTCAGTCTCTCCCAGGTAAGCCGGCACCCATCCAGCCAAGCGCCCAGGTCGCAGAAGGAAGCTCGGGAGTGCACAGCGCGCGAGCGCCAGGGGCGAGCGGCACCCCCACCGGATGTGGCTGCCCTTGTTGTCGTTACGGACGTAGCGCTGTCTGAGGATTTAGTCGGGAGTAATGACTCATTTCAGGCTCTAGTATAAATATACACGTACTTCTGTTTCTCACGAGAAAACCGTCCCCTGTGTGTGTGTGTGTGTGCGCGCGCGCGCGCGTGTGGACTGGATAGTAAAAGTAGGTTGTTGTTTAGAATGAATGTCAGCAGCCGGCGGGAGGTGACCGAAATGTCGCGTGAGGCTGGAACGGTAGTCAGTGTTGGGTATGCAGGAGCTTGCGATGGGACATACCCTACTTTCCAGGGAGACCGAACCTCTTTCTTTTAATTAGAAAGAAATGTTATGGAAAATGTACAGTAGAGAGAGTGGTAGAGAGAACAGTTTAATGAACCGCCGTATCCCCATCATTCGGCTGAGATCGTTGTGAACTCATGGCCAGACTTTTTCCTGGTCTGTTTCCTTCATTGCTGCCTCTCTCCACCTTATTTTGAGGCAGTCATTGAAAAGCCTGCTACTTTTAATAAGCTTAAAGCGCTCTGCTTTGTTCAGCAGTAGACTTAAAGTAGCTTCCAGCGTAATTGCTAGAGGAGAGAAGGGGGGCAGAAGGCTAGGGAAAATGCCCAGGAGTCAACTGAGCTGCAGACTTTTACAGAAATAGTTAGAAACAAAAATGAGGAGAGGTAGTTCTCCCTACTGTGTATGAACAGTTCTCTGCTTTGGGTGAAAAAAGCCAAAACATCTAATTACCTTGCTTCTGTTGAAATCGGACCAGAATCTTCCACTTTGCCTTTCTTCTCACATTTAAGTCCTCATTATAGCCCTAAAAGGCAATTTTTCACTTGATAGGAAGTGTATTAATAAGGTTATAAACATCGCATGAAGCCCCTTGTAACAGAAAATACTAAAAAATGTGTCCTGGCTTTGCTAGAATAATCACCTTCCGTCCTTATGTGAGCAGAGTGAACAACTGTTGCTCACACATTTTCATAACCAGAATTGCTTTAGTAACTTGCCCCTTTCCCCTGCCCTGGGGAAAAAGTCAACTTTAAGTGGGGGAACAAACACCCAAATCTTCACATGAAAAAGTGTGCCTTCATCCCCTAAAAGGGAGTCCTTTGTGGTCAGTCCTTGAGTGGCCCCTTACTTCTTAGTAATTGTTCCAAACCCACTTTCAGGAAACTGATAGCAGGATACAAAAGTACGATTGATTTCCAAAACACCTGTCATTAAAGAATCCTTCTGTACTTCCTTATCCTTCTTCATTGTCCCTGCATGTTGGAGGTGTGGGCGTCGGGGGAGGGGCTCTGGGCAGTTGCTGATCATGGAGTATCTTGGCTTTCTCGATGCAAATGTTTGCTGAAAGGAAACGAGAAGTGGCTTTTGTCTTTCAGCTGGAGTTGTGATAGCTGAAATGTAAAAGTGCATTCTATACGGCATTCTAATTCATTTATCAGGGACTAAATTGATTTGTTTTTAATTTTCTGTGTTTATGAGCTACTCCATTGCTGAAATTATCTTTTCCCAAAGATATATGGGGAATGTAAATTAGGGTAACCTATGGCACCTGAGACAAAAATAACCATAAAATCCTAAGAATAATAACCGTAAAAATCCAGGCAAGCAAGTCTCAGATAAATAGTAGAAGGGAACAGACTCACTTTGGCTGAATGAGTCTATAAAATCCACGTTCCCGCTCTTCTCATATGGAGTGCATTGTACCTAAGTCAGAAGAAAAGGCAAAGAACTTGATAATATTCAAAAGAAAAAATGACAGGGAAGTTTTCATATTGATGGAGTAGGAAAGTCAGCAGCAAGTGGAAAACATGGTACATGTTGGTTTAGTTAACAATGTAAAATTCAGGAAGCCGGTTCTAATGGATATGTAGTTTCTCTCTCTGGGCTTAGCCAAAAGGGAATTAAAACCTGTGAAAATCCTCCTAAAACTGTATCGATAGCTGTCAGGATTGTTGCCCTTCTCCACCCTGTTTGAGGTTATGACATTGTACCCGTTCTTGTTCTTGTCTCCCTCTCTAGTTGTCTGGATTTCTCGAACTTTTAGTAGAGTACTTTAGAAAATGCCTAATTGACATTTTTGGGATTCTTATGGAATATGAGGTGGGAGACCCCAGCCAAAAAGCACTTGATCACAATGCAGTGAGGAGAGATGACAGCCAGTCGTTGGCTGACGACTCGGGGAAAGAGGAGGAAGATGCTGAGTGTATTGACGAGGAGGACGACGAGGAGGATGAGGACGAGGACGAGGACGATGGGAAGACGGAGATGGAGGAGAAGAGCAGCGCGGCTCTGGCCTCTCCCAACGCCACTGCAGATCCCAAGGAGAAGCCCAGGCAAGCGAGTAAGTTCGACAAGCTGCCAATAAAGATAGTCAAAAAGAACAACCTGTTCGTGGTCGACCGGTCTAACAGGCTGGGTCGTGTTCAAGAGTTCAACAGTGGACTTCTGCACTGGCAGCTTGGTGGGGGGGACACCACCGAGCACATCCAGACTCACTTCGAGAGCAAGATGGAGATCCCTCCTCGGAGGCGTCCACCTCCCCCTGTAAGCTCCACTGGTAGGAAGAAAGAGCAAGAAGGAAAAGGCGAGGCTGACGAGCAGCAAGAGAAAAGCATCATCGCGACCATTGACGACGTCCTGTCTGCGCGGCCAGGGGCGCTGCCGGAAGACGCAAACCCTGGTGCCCAAACCGAAAGCAGTAAGTTTCCCTTTGGGATCCATCAAGCCAAAAGTCACCGGAACATCAAGCTGCTGGAGGACGAGCCAAGGAGCCGAGACGAGACTCCTCTCTGCACCATTGCGCACTGGCAGGATTCTCTGGCTAAGCGCTGTATCTGTGTGTCCAACATTGTCCGAAGCTTGTCTTTTGTGCCTGGTAATGACGCTGAAATGTCCAAACATCCAGGCTTGGTGCTGATCCTGGGGAAGCTGATTCTGCTTCACCACGAGCATCCAGAGAGGAAACGAGCGCCGCAGACCTACGAGAAGGAGGAAGACGAGGACAAAGGGGTGGCCTGCAGCAAGGATGAGTGGTGGTGGGACTGCCTGGAGGTCTTAAGGGATAACACGTTGGTCACGTTGGCCAACATTTCTGGGCAGCTAGACTTGTCTGCTTACACAGAAAGCATCTGCTTGCCAATCTTGGATGGCTTGCTGCACTGGATGGTGTGCCCGTCTGCAGAGGCACAAGACCCCTTCCCCACTGTGGGACCCAACTCCGTCCTGTCGCCTCAGAGACTCGTGCTGGAGACCCTCTGCAAACTCAGCATCCAGGACAATAACGTGGACCTGATCTTGGCCACGCCTCCATTTAGCCGTCAGGAGAAATTCTATGCTACGTTAGTTAGGTACGTGGGGGATCGGAAAAACCCAGTCTGTCGAGAAATGTCCATGGCGCTCTTATCGAACCTTGCCCAAGGGGACGCACTGGCAGCGAGGGCCATAGCTGTGCAGAAAGGGAGCATTGGCAACTTGATAAGCTTCCTAGAGGACGGGGTCACCATGGCCCAGTATCAGCAGAGCCAGCATAACCTCCTGCACATGCAGCCCCCGCCTCTAGAACCCCCGAGCGTGGACATGATGTGCAGGGCGGCCAAGGCTCTGCTGGCCATGGCCAGGGTGGACGAGAACCGCTCGGAGTTCCTCCTGCACGAGGGCCGATTGCTGGATATCTCGATATCAGCCGTCCTGAACTCTCTGGTTGCGTCTGTCATCTGTGATGTACTGTTTCAGATCGGGCAGTTATGACATCCGAGAGAAGGCAGCATGTGTGAGTGAAGACTAGAGGCTCCCGTATCACTGGCTGTTTTCTGTTCTTGTTTATCCAGCGTAGAAAGAAGGAAAAGAAAATCTCTGCTCCTCTGCCCCATTCACTATTTACCAATTGGGAATTAAAGAAATAATTAATTTGAACAGTTATGAAATTAATATTTGCTGTCTGTGTGTATAAGTACATCCTTTTGGGGTTTTTTATTTTGTTTTCGTTTTTTTTAACCAAAGTTGCTGTCCTAGTGCATTCAAAGGTCACTTTTTGTTTCTCACAGATTTTCTTTTTAATGTTCTTTTCTATGTTGTATTGCTTTTTTTTTTTTTTTTTTGGGGAAGCAAATTGACTTTAATAAAAAAAAATGTGGCAAAAGATGCTAAGATGGGAAAATTTCACCACACTGAGGCAAAAAGGTGAAAAATTATCAACTTCCTAGGCATGTTATTCTTCAGATAATGGAAAAAAAAAAAACTGTATCCCATCGCCCAAAGCTCTGTGCAATAGAAACTTCTAGAGATGTAGGAATAGGGGCTCAAGGAGGTGTGTCAGTCAGTAGTCAAACTATGAAATGATACTGGTTTCTCCACAGGAAAATGGTTACATTAGGCTAGGAGCAAAAACAATTTTTTTTTTTTTTTAAGTTAAGATTGAAAATACATACCTGACAACGATCAACGGAAACTGCTTTCTCACCACTACCGTCATGTCTGCTGTCTGTCGTCTGACCTTCCACGTGACAGTTCTTCACAATTCCTTTAATCATTTTTTAAATATTTTTTTTTTACTGCCCATGGGCTGTGATGTATATAGAAGTTGTACATGAAACATACCCTCATGCTTTCTTTTTCTTTTCTCTCTCTTTTTTTTTTTTAGTACAAAGTTTTTAGTTTCTTTTTCATGATGTGGTAACTACGAAGTGATGGTAGATTTAAATAATTTTTTATTTTTATTTTATATATTTTTTCATTAGGGCCATATCTCCAAAAAAAAAAAAAAAGAAAGAAAAAAGACAAAAAACAAAAACAAACAAAAAAAAACACAAAAAAAAGAGGGTAATGTACAAGTTTCTGTATGTATAAAGTCATGCTCTATTTCGGGAGAGCGGCTGATCACAATTTGCTTCATGAATCAAGGTGTGGAAATGGTTGCATATGGATTGATTTAGACTATGGTTACCAGTACAGACAAAAAAGAAAAAAATACAACTAAAAGGAAGAAACACAACTTCAAAGATTTTTCAGTGACAAGAATCCACATTTGTATTTCAAGATAATGTAGTTTAAAAAAAAAAAAAAGAAAAAAACTTGATGTAAATTCCTCCTTTTCCTCTGGCTTAATGAATATCATTTATTCAGTATAAAATCTTTATATGTTCCACATGTTAAGAATAAATGTACATTAAATCTTGTTAAGCACTGTGATGGGTGTTCTTGAATACTGTCCTAGTTTCCTTACAGTGGTTTCATAGTAACCAAGTTCTTCCCAAGAAATAATAGGGGAAAACCCAGCCTTGTACTAACATAGTCCTCCTCACAAAGCCCTGAGGTCGGGAGGGGCCTTTAGGGATTACCTACCTTAGAGTGGGGAGCAACAGTTTGATTTTCTCAAATTATTTAGCTGATGAGCCTTTGTTTGAAGCAATCAACTCGAACGACACTGAGGTATGAGAATTTCCGGTGTATATGGGAGGTGGCTGCTTAGCCCCGGAGCTCACTGGCCTGGCGATGTAACGTTCTGCCTTTTACTAACCCCATCTTGATTTGAATCAGAGATCGATCTAATCCATGTCTCTTCTGTGTGCCTCAGAGGTATTTTGCATTTCGTTTACTCCACCGTGTATAATATTTATATTGTGCAATGTTAAAAAAATATGTTATATTGTATGTGGTGTACATAGTGCAAAGTGATTATTTCTATTTCAGGGCATATTAATATTCTCCTATTCCTTCCTACCTGGTGTGCAGTAGCTTTTTAATACTAGTCACTTCTAATTTAAACTTCTTCTTCCTGGGTCCTTGACTGTTATTGTGTAACACTCAGTTTCTTTGAAACTGCTGCAGAATTAAGCTGTTAGCGGACTCCCTTCTGACGCTACCTCTCCATTACCCTACCAGTCCCAGCACACGCAAACACCCCAAGTCCTCGCGCCAGACCTGTGGCCCCAGGGGTCGCACCCGGAGGAGTTAGACGAGAGCACGCAGCTGCGACCAGCGTGTGAAACGTAACTCGAGGGTCATGAGAAACAGATTTTTCTGCGAGCAGTATCCTCCTCTGTCAACCCCCCACATTACTTAGTCACACAGTCTTCGTACTTAACAATGCAGCCAAATATATGTTGAATTAAAACCCCACTTAAAAGTCTACTTTAAATACATCTGCTTGCTAAGAACAGATTTTAGTGCTCTGAGCTTCAAATGCGAAGATTTGTACGAGGGAACTCGAGAGGAGTCTAACCGCTCTCTTAGCAGAGCATGAATAAAACGTACACAGACTCTGATACCCCAAATCTTTTGTCATTCGAAAAAGTAAAATCATTACAAAAGACTGCTGTTTTCATGGTTTGAGTTGTAATCAATACCTAGAGTCTAACCATTGAGCAACAAGTTTTTACGTGCTAATATGCAGTGTAACCTCTAGAATAATCCAGGAAGACTTTAGCGTCCTTTCTACAGTCACCCCAGAACCAAGACTGCAGAAGCCCACGAAGAACTTACAGCCTGCCTGAGATCATCCCGCCTACAAACTGAGTTATTGCTTTGTCCTAAAAATTAGTTGTTTTTTCTTTTTTTCCCTATGAGGCTTTTCGGAAATTTACAGGATGCCCGTACTTTAAATGTGTACAAAAAAAAAAAAAAAAAAAGATAAAAATAAAGGTGCAAAGAAAGTTTAGTATTTTGGAATGGTGCTATAAAGTTGAATCTGTTGGTATTTGAGTGCATTTTTTTAATGTCACATAAGAGATATCGGGTGGCATGTGCTCAGAAATAACTATTCAAATGTTTTGTTTGAGGTTGAGAATGATAGAAAATCCGTTTTCATTGGCGAATGTGGCCTATTCAGAAACTAGTTACGCTGTTTTTGAAAAGTTATAATAGAGAATGGTTTTTTAAGGGGTGGATGAGCGGCTGGATGATACAGTGTAAGCTATTAACTACCTCTTTTACGGAAAGAATCTGGCCTTTGCCCTGAAATCCATCCATTTAAAAACTGTTGGAAATCTTTCATTTCCTGTCAAACCCATGGACCAATTCCCATTATCTGTTCACCTGCAAGGAAGCAGAGAAGGTATTATAAATGAGCCAAAAATGACAATCCAAACAACCTACCTTCTTCTTGCTGAGTTGTGTTTCACTTCTTTATCGGAGAGCTGGGAGCCCAGCCGCCTGACGGTTCCTGCCCTCCGTCCTCCACCCTCACCCCCGTCAGCACCACAGAGAACTTCCCAGTCAGGCGAGCTTTCAACACTGCCGAGACCTATTTTTGGTAATAGTATATAACCTGCTAAGATGTCTCCTTCTTCGTTAACTCAGCAGAGAGGTGTCGAGCACACACTGCATGCCCAGCCCTGTTCTAGGCTCCCAGGAGTCACTCATGAGCAAAGACCCTGTTTACAATCACATGATAGGCTTTGGGGTCAGACGGTGACAGACACGGTTTCCAAATGTGGTGCTTATGTGTTGAGCACACGTAGTGCACTTTTGTTGACTGAAATCTAAGGCTCTAGCCTCTATCTGTAGCTCCTTAGAATGCGGTGGGAACCGCTGTGGACTGAATATCAAGGAGACTGAGTCAAGGTTCAGCGCCAGGCTGACCTGTAAGTACTAGGAAAAACGGTCTCCGAGGCCCCCTCCTGGCCCCTAAAATGGGAGTCTGCGGCCTCTGGCTCCTTTCCTGCTCGTGCTCATGTCAGGGTGCGTGTGTGTTCTGGAGTGGAGGGGACAAAGCCTATCATGGGACCCAGTGATGCCAGGCCGCTGGGTAAGCCCTTGGAAATGCAGGAATCGACCGAAACTCTACGAGAAGACCTTATCAAGGCCTTTTTTGTCCTTAGGTCCCACAGACCCTGCCGTGTGCCCATGCCCATCTAGCTCCCCGTCGCCACACTCCCTGCTTCTGTCCCCTGGTTCCCCAGTCCTGCTTTTGTTTGATGATGCTCCAACTCCTCCAAAACGCCACAGTCCAATTACCAAGTTAATTCACTTTGGGTTGTAAACATAAGAAACCCTGAGGGGAAATTGGGGCAAGACCATCAACTGTGTTCTTCCTGAGTCTCATTTCAGGGACTTGAAGTTTTACCCCAGCTTTTTCAAAGCATATTCTAAGAAACGGAAGAGCGATCTCAAAAAACAAAAACCACCAAAAACTCTACATATTCTCCCCTTGGCCATCTGTAATCCATATTATTATAGTAAAGACTGAGAAGTCGTACAGAAAAGAAGCGTGTTTATCCCAAACATTTCCTGACTTGATTAACCTTGGAACCCTTTTTTTTCCTCCTGTGAACTCGCTGCAGAGCTTTGGTAGATTACCCGCATTAGTCGAAGAGCCTGCCTCACTTCCTAACCGCCTTATTGCTCGCTCACCCAGAGTGCGTTATACCTTAAACTGAAATGGCGATGAAATCTTCTCTTGCTGTCCCTGTGACCTTGAGCAAGGTACTTAAATTCTTTGAGCCTCAGTTTCCTGACCCATAATATGGGGTAATGCTGACCTCAGGATTGGTGAGGATTAAAGGAGATGATTTTTTTTTTTTTAAGATTTTATTTATTTATTTGACAGAGACACAGTGAGAGAGGGAACACAAGCAGGGGGAGAGGGAGAGGGAGAAGCAGGCTCCCCACTGAGCGGGGAGCCCGATGCGGGGCTCGATCCCAGGACCCTGGGACCATGACCTGAGCTGAAGGCAGATGCTTAACGACTGAGCCGCCCCGGGTCTCCTAAAGGAGATGATTCTATAAAGACCTGGTAACCTGCGTGATCACTGTGTATTACCCTGGACACACAGACACACACTTCCTTTGGTGGTGCCCTCAAGCATGTTTAACAGATGTTTAAAATCTCGCCTAAGAGACTATCTTCCTGTTTTCAGAAGCAGCCACACAGTTTGTGTGACTTTTTTGGTTTCAGTTTTCTAGTAAAAACCATAAAAGCTTAGTCAATTGACTGCCTGTGTCTAGCGGGCAAGGTGATTGCGCTTAATTTCGCTAACACAGGTCAGTTTGGGGACTTGGACATCCAGAGATAGTGGGAGACCTCACCTGTAACATCACAGGCCCAGGGGGAGGCATATTTGGAAGACAGTCGTGCACCAGGCTTTGTCCTTTCCTGCCCCCGAACGAAACAGTGGCTAGGAACATCTTCCGGGGGTCAGATGGAGCAGATGGCTGACCGCAATGTTTTACTTTGCTGTTCGTTTTCATCTGGTGCAGAGAGCAGAGAGCTTTCCTGAAGAAAAGGAACTCTATCTTCACACTGAGCTGGAGATGGGCCACGTTTCTGTGGGCTACCAAAAAAGGAATTCAGGACGCTCTTCCTTTCCATGCGGGCTTAAGGTCAGGTAAATAAATGAACCTTGAGCTTTGATCTTCTGCATAAATTTGGTATTTAGATGGCCCAGGATCTGTATGGTCTACGCACTGTAGATTTTTCCAAAGACTTAAGGAACCTAAACTTGGATTCAGCCCCTTGAAGATATCCTTGTCCAAACAAAAGCAGGTTCTTATGGCAAAAACCGGCGGCATTTATAACACTGCTTCCTAGTAAGTGGTGATTATTTCACATTTGGATGTTTTTTGCGCTTGAAAGAATGTCCTGGCTATTAGTTGTCTTCACAGAAGCCTCGGTATAAAACTTTATAACATCCATTCTCCAGAATCAGCAGCATAGGCTGACACGCAAAGTAGTTGGAACCAAACTGAGACCTCCCCTTTCCAAGAATGTGTTTGCCTAAGAAATGTTTTCAGCTCTACGCAAAATCCAGAGGATCCAAGGACTTTTAAAAAAGAAGCCATGGTGTGCATTGGCCACAGTTTGGGGGAGGGGGGTCTCTTGTAAAACCTCATCATCAAGACATGATGTCAGATGCTCACTCTACATTTGTACCTCTGTTGAAAGGAACGTAGTCCAAATTTAAAACAAAATCTGCAAAGTCTGGGCGGTGCTCTGTCCTTGTATGACAAATTCTTTCAAGAGTCTCTCCTTACTGCGGTCTTCATAATCCATAGTATTATCTGTAGGTTTTGTGTTGAGATGCAGATGTAACTTTGACCCTCTCCCGGGTGTAAGCAGCCCATGTTACAGGTCTCTGACCTCTGAGGCTTTCCTGGGCCTCCCTCCTCATCCTCACGCCCAGTGAATTCCTACAGGCAACTCATGATTACATCCCTGCTGGACACAAGATACTCAACCAAAGACTAAGATGCCCAGGAGATGTCAGATTTTCTGCCCTTCCGGACCTTCAAATAAACTACCAAACTTGTCCTGGAATTTAAATTTCTCCAAAAAGTACTGTTGGGCCCATGGGCTTTCATAGATGACACTTGATGAGAAATTGGAATGAACCTAACCCCAGCTAGCTTTCAAAACTGAAATTCCTAGTCATCCAGGGAAGGGGCCTGTCCAGTAGGGACTGGCATGACATTCAGCCCTGTTATCTCAGATGCTCTTGGAAGCTTCCCTGGCTTGGTGGCTGTTAGAATATTCTGCCTACCAAATGACTTCTTTGGTGCCCCTGTCAGACAACGTTTTGGATTTTAATTTCATAATCTTTTCTTTCCTCTATTCCCTTTTCATTCACCCATTGTGACTTGGAAGACACCTGAGGAATGGAAAGCAAAAAGGGACATACGGGGAGGACATGAGTTGCGCGTGTTTGGATCATGGCTTTAAAAACGCTTGTCTAAGACGAGAGGCTATTTGTTCCCATGGGGGAAGAAATGACATGAGATCTCCTGCACGTCGAAGATCAATATACTTTTAGCATGATAAAAAAAAAAAATACCCATAAGTGCAATGCTTGTTTTGTTGGTTCAGTGTATTTGTCACCAAATGGTGTGAACATATGGCCAGTCCTTCTCTTGGCCATAAGATCTGAAGGGAAAAGACTCCTGATGGCGAGAAGCCATAGTGATTTATCAAGATGAGTTTCGATTCCAGAGGGAGCTTCGAGTGAAGGCCTCTCTCAGCCAACTTTTCCTGTGCAGGTCCCCTCTCCCCACATATTTGATGTCTGCTTTGGTGGGTAATAGTAGATTGGGATGCATCTGGAAAAAAAAAAATCGGGTTTTGTTAATTAGTGGAATTGCATCTTGGTGGGCCTTGTTTTCAAAAATTAAATTTGATATTAGTTTGGGGGCTCAGAGCACTGAGCAATCAAATCTTGATATGAACTGACATCTCTTCCCATCCACCCAGAATCTGTCTTTAAGGGCCATTATTAAATGGCGAGATCTTTAAGTGCCTGTAAATTATTTTCACAGTCTCATGCTTGTCTGGGGTATTGAACTTACATTTTTGGAGCACACTCTTCAAAGCCTCCTGTCTGGCATCTCTTATGGAGGTGGCGGTGAGAAGTCTGTTGTTTTCTATTTTCTCAAAAGCACACGGGAGACCCCACTTAGGGGGAGCCCCATTGGGAGATTTCCCAGCACTCCCATCATCATCCCTGGGAGAGGACTGCGTTCCCGACTCACAGCAGACGAGCCCCTGCTTCCGCTCACCAGCCCCCTTCACCTCCAGGACAGAGAGCTTCTGACCCTCCGACCCTGCCAGGGCACGGAGTTGGGCATGACCCACCCCTGTACCTGTCATGGGGGAGAAAGAGCCAGCCTCTCAGGGGAGGAGGTTCCTGGGGTTCTCTCATGACCAGTCTCGGGACCCCACCTCCCAGTTCGCTCTCCTCCATGCCTCATCTGTGTCGTTCCTATCAGCGTAACGGTAGGCAAACCACAGTCTGCCATACAACGGGCATTTAATAAACAATGGCAGTCTCATCCCAAAAACATCCTGAGCATCCCATCGTCACGTGCCTAATTGGGGCCACGGGCCTCGGCAGGTAAGGACCATTCAGTCTGCTGCATGTTGCCGCGGATACAGGAGAGGAACCCAGCCCAAGTTGGCGGGGGTAACCTGGGAAGCCTTCCTGTAGGAGACTGCATGAGTTGGAATGGGGCTTAGAAAAGAGAGGTCATTCTTCCCCAGGCGTAGTGCTCATATGGCAGAGAGTTATGAAAGATCTCTGGGCATTCTGGGACCTAAAAGAAACCCAGAATTGTTCAATTGCAGGTTTTAAAGTGGTCTGAGGGAGGCATTGGGGTGGGGGTGCCAAGAGGAGACTGGGGAGTTAAGCGAGGACAAGACCACAGGAGTCCTGCCCCCGCCGAGGAAAGCTGGCCTCGGTGGGTTACTGAAAGACTTGAACAGTAGTGAGATCCTCAGTTGGAACTAGATGGGAACCTGAGGAGCGAAACTAGCAGTGGGAAATCATTTGGGGTTCAAAGGATTCAGGCAAGGGGTGCTGAGAGCCAAGTGAGAGCCGTGCCTGTGGGCTAAGAAGGGTGAGCAGCCTTTAAAACATGGGACAGATCCCGGGATGTTGGGGACGTGAGGCCCGGTGGTTGGGTGGACCAAGGAGATGGAAGGGAAAGGCAGTTCCCGGCGTGGGTCACTCCGAGTGGGGTCGCCAGCCTTCGAGGAGGGGGACCAGCTGGAAGCCTCCGGTACGCGATCTGGTCGCAGACCAGTGGTCTCCAAAGATGTGGTGGGCTGCAGGCACAGGAGAATCAAAGTTGTCACCAGCTGACCCCGGGGTAAGGAGATAATCCTGGATCGCCCGGGTGGGCCCAAGGTAAGCGCAAAGGTCTTTAAAAGCAAAGAGGGAGGCAGAAGGGGATTTGAAGGTGTGACGCAGAGGGTCAGGAGGTGCGAGGACGCTGGCCTTGAAGATGGAGGAAGGGGCCGTGGGCCCTGGGGTGTGGGCAGCCTCCAGAAGCTGGAAAAGGCCAGGGCACTCCCCAGAGCCCTCAGAAGGGAGCGCAGCTCTGTGCCACCCAGATTCTAGCCCCGGAAGGAAGAGCTTCCTCAGCCTAACAGCCACCAGGCCTGTCAGATGGTGTGTTTGTGTTGTTTTAAGCCACTGAGTTTGAGGTAGTTTGTTTCAGCTGCTGAGGAAGACGAGTTCAGAGGCTTTTTGAGTTTGTGGAGCGTGTGGGACATGCAAGCGCGGCTGGTTAGTGGCAGTGGGGCCCGGGGCTCCGGAATCCAGGGCCAGCATGCGCTAGAGTGAGGATCGGGCTGTCTGCGAGGAGGCGGTTCACGGGGTCCCTGAGACGAGAAGTCCCGAGGGCTCTGCGGCGCTCAGAACGAGAGTGTGGAAGGGGAGAGCAGGACCCGGGGCGGAGGGACCCCAGGAGGGGCAGGCAGGACAGAAGCTGCTGGCCCCACGGTTGCAGCGGCCTCTCGGGGCAGACTGGGCGAGAAGGTCAAGGGCGCTGAGGGGGCAGTGCCACTGTGGGGGGCGGGCTGGCCTCCACCACCTGCAGACCTGCCGGGAAAGCCCCCCCAGGTGTGCCCAGGATACTCCCCCAAGATGCTGGCCCCTCCGAGGAAACGCTGGGGCGGGCCTCAGCTCGCGGATCCCCAGGGCGCACAGCTCACTAGCCGGCTGGCATCCTGCCTCTTCGCGCGCAGGCAGAAGTCATCCTGCTTTGCTGCAAAAATCACTGCCTCGGGGAAACGCCATTCGCCAGTATTCCGAGTTCTCACCGTGGGAGTTCTCGGGTGGCACGTCTGCATCTGCATCCTGGGCGGGGACACTGGCTGCCTCGAATCTTCGAGCACGGGGAGCTGCTGGGAGAGCGCGACTGCGTGAGGGCCTCAAGGCGCCCTGGCCATCGGGAGCAGGATGGGGGCGTGGACCCCCTCCTCCGCTCGGTGAGGGTATCCAGGCCGCAGCTGGAAACCCGACCTTGAGCCACAGGCTCCAGCACACGGCCTTAGGTGGGCCGGGCCCCAGACGGATCCCCAGTGTCTGTGTCCTGCCGCGCCCTGTGCTCGGGCCGGGCTCTGGAGCCATCGATGGCCTCTTGAGCTGCAGCAGGTGGCCAGTTCATCGTTTGATGGGCTCCTAAGGCCGGCATCCCCAGGGAGGCAAGAAGAGGGCCACCCCGCAACCCCCTTTGCTCTGCCAACTTCCTTTCTGGTGGCTCCATATTTCTCTGGAAGTCTCTTCTGGCTGCCGGTGCCTGAAGACCAGCCTTTCCGGGCTATCGGAACGGCCCGAGGTGAGCACCTGGGTCTGCCGGGCCTTCTTTCACTCTGCATGCGACAGCCGGGGGCTCGGGAATGGCCTGTTGACAGGCCAAGGCAGGGTGCTGGGGCCCATGGCCAGCCATCCGGGGCTCGTCTTCCCGAGAGCTCCTACGAAGATGGACGACGCGGACTTCCTTGTCCGAAGTTCCTCCCTGGTGCGCACACGGGCCTGGCGTGGGTCCCCACTGACCCAGGGCCCCCTCACATCTCCCGGCTGCTCTGGGCGGCCTGCCGGGCCCATTCCTGAGTGCCCCCACCATCCCTCCTGGCCTACAGCTCCTCGTCCATCCATCTGCTGGGCATTGGCCAGAGCTTGGGCCCTCGGACAGACAGATGGATGGACGGACGGACAGCCGCCAGGGTCCTTTATCCTGCTCTCTGCTCAGCCATGAATTTCTGAGCGCTTCCTTCCACTTGCTCCCTCCAGTTCATTGTGTTCTTTATTTTCCTACTTCTTCGTTGAAATATTTATTTTCATTTGTTTAATTTTGTAAAACACACTCAAGCGCTCGGTTTTCTCTCCAGAACGTGTCTTCCGCTCCGACGGTCGTCTTGTCATGATCGTCGTTCCTTGAAGACCTTCTCCCCACGGATGATTTGGGGGGCTGTCTTGTAGCTTGAAAGTGGTTTTGTTTTTACCCCCCCCCCGCCGTTCTTCCCTTTCCCATTGACCCCTCGTTTCCTCGCAGTGTTGTCATGGAAAAGGTCTTCTGTCACTTTTGTATTGGATCGTTTTTCTTGTTCCTTCCCCGCTCCGTTGCTTCCTCCCGGAGCCCCTGTCGCGCAGGCCGCCCCCCAGCTACTCTGCCTTCTTGCCCTTTTCGTTCTGTCACCTCCCTCGTCACCCACACGGTCTCTCGCCTCCTTCTGAGAGCTCTGGCAATTTCTTGAGGTCGTCGTTCGGCTCCCGGTGCCGTCCAGCACGCTGTTCACTCCTTCTGCGGAGCCGAGAAATAATGGGTCGTGAATGTGTTACTTCTAAAAACGAGATGGTAACATTTCAGAGGTGCAATGTTGTCCGCAGCCCCTGGCGCCCCCCCCCCCAGCCCACCCTCCCTCCCCGGTGGCCTCCCAGAGGTCATTCCTCACAGCCGACCTCAGGCCGTCAGGTGTTTTGGGGATGGGAAGCCTCACAGGCCGTCCGGGAGCTGGTCTCTTCTCGGTGGGGGGGGGCCTGGCCCACTTGCCGGCAGCCCCCAAGCTCAGGGTGCCAGGACACAGGGAGGGGAGCCGCTATGTCACACTTGGGGGCCGGGGACACTTTCCCTCCGGAGAGGGCGGCCGGCGAGTCCCGGCTTGCCCGGACTCCTTGATGAGAACTGCCAATCCCATGTTCCAGGCGACCCGAGACGGCGGGTCACCCCGCCCCCAAACCAAGGGCACCTACTTGCTATTTCTGCCCAACAGGAAGGGGCCCCCCATGCTGTCCCCCCACCCCTCCCCGCAGCCGGGCACTGGTGCCTCCTCCTCGGCAAGAAGATCTACTGGCACCTTTAAATGGCCGTAAAAATGTAGTCCTTCCCACAGGGAAACCTCCCCCCTCGTTCCCAGCCCTGCTTCCAGAGTGGGGCACCCACGACCCTGTCGGCGGCCCTCAGGCGGGGTCCCTCATGCGCCTCGCCCACCCCGTCGGCCTCACGGCTCAGGAAATGAAGCTACGTTTCCAGCTCGTCGAAGGCACTTGCTCTGTGTTCCATTCATCTTACCCTAGTTGCTGGGCTTCTGCGCTCCCACGGGGCTTCAGGCTGTGGGTTTGCAACTCACTCGGGGGCCATTGCAGCATCTCTTACACCGCATACGATTTATTCTCCAGCCTGTGGCTTCCTTCTCACGGTTGCTTACCTGGACCGTTTTCCCGGCCTGGTCCCGGCATTTCCGCCCACAGAACCGAGTGGAGGGTCTTCACGGGGCCCGGCCCTCTCGCTGGCTCGGGGTGAGGCCGCCAGGGCGCCCGGCCCCTTCTTTCCTTGCCCAGTCCAGAAGGAGAGGCAGGCCGCCGCCGTCCCCAGTGTGCCCACGGCCGCACAGCTGCCCGCCGGCACCCCGTCTCCAGACGCGAGCGCGGGGGGCCTGGACGAGTGTGTGCTGGGCCGCCGGGAGGCACAGGTCCACCTCGGGGGGGAACACGAAGGTCCTCCGAGGACATTGTTGCCAAAAGGAAGGTAGTTAAGTGATTGAGAAAACACCAGTTCATAGTTGTAAGTATGTTTTCTCATTAGCTTATTGCTCATTTATTATTTACTATTACAGAGGGAAAAAAAGGCAGTATTTCTTCTTTCCTCCGTGGCATCGTGGGGCCCTCTGTGAGGTGCAGTTTCTCTGCCTCCCCCCCAGAACAAAGGACCCTCCTTCCAGGCCCTGCTCAGAGTAGGCGGAAGTACAGACCGGACACTGCGGAGGACCCCCATGGGGAGAAGCCCACGGAGGGCCAACAGGGGTGCAGTGAGGACGGTCTGACGTGACCCCAAGGTCATGAGCAGCTCCTGATCAGACCCAGGCAGGCCCCTGTGTGGACTACTCACTGCCACATGGGGGGTGACATGTGCAACATGGTGCCAGACAAATAGGATCCCATCGGCTTTGCACCACTTGTGAGTCTTCAGTCACCCCAACAAACCCGGAGTGTCAACAATCCCCTGAGAGCGGTGAGTGCCCCGCCCGTGCCCTCGAAGCTTCCTGCAGCCCTGGGAGGAGTGGCAGTTCCAGCCAGGGCCCTTGTTGCCCCAACAGAACCCAACGTGGGCTCAGTCTCGCAGAAACGGCGTTTATCAGAAGGATACCAAGTGGCTCACAGAATCAACAGAAAGAGAAAACAGGCCCGTGAAGTGGGCAGGGACCCAGGGAGGGTGGCAGCTGGGACTGTCCCCATCCAGACCTTCCTCCCAGAAGCTCACTGAGGCCTTGGCCGGTGAGGACACTGACCAGTAGAAGCAACTGCGGCGTGGCGGAGAGGACACTGTCCTCTGTGGCTCACTGTCCACGTGGCTCCCGTGGCTCGGCGGATGGCGGGTGGTAAGGAGTAGTACGGCTTCTGGGGGCGCTGATGCTTCGTTGGGGGCAGAGAGGGTGGTAATGGGGGTGCAGGGGGTGCTCCTGGAGGGCGTTCAGGACTCCAGGTAGGTGCAGACTGTGTGGATGACATAAAATGATGGGGTCCCCTAATAAGGGAGAGAAAGCAAGTTGCCTGGGGAAGGGCAGTGGTGGGGGGTCCTACAGGACGAGAGAGTTCTGGCAGTGAGCAAGGACATCATCTGCAGGGCGTGCAGGGACAGACAGGTGTTGGAGTGTCGTGCAAGGATGAGGATGTTGTTTTTGTTTGTTTTGTTTTTTTAAAAGATTTTATTTATTTATTTGAGAGAGAGAATGAGAGACAGAGAGCACGAGAGGGAAGAGGGCAGAGGGGGGAAGCAGACCCCCCGCTGAGTAGGGAGCCCGATGCGGGACTCGATCCCGGGACTCCAGGATCATGACCTGAGCCGAAGGCAGTCGCTTAACCAACTGAACCACCCAGGCGCCCCGAGGATGTTGTTTTTGACAAAGCGACACAAACATGCAGGCAGTCATTAGAGCCCATGACGGACCTGTCACTGCATTCCCTGACAGTCTTGCCAGCTTCTCATTTTCCTGCCCCCGCCCCGTCACCTTTGGGGAGCAAGCCTGTCCTCGCAGCCCGGACTTTCCAGCCAGCAGAGCTAAGTGAGGACGCGAGATCTCTGATTTTCAGTGTGCCTCTCCAAGAGAAGCCTGGTAAAAGCCATGAGAGGTTTCCGGAATGGCCTGGAGAAGAGAAGGTCAGGCCTCAAGGATGAGGATGGAGGCGGGTGCACGCTGCTGAGGAGCCGGGGTGGGGGGTGCAATTCCAGCAGGAGGACCTGGCGCCCCAAGGGCCTTCAGCTGCTGGACCTCCCCACCCCCCCACCGCCCAGTGGGGAGCCCGGACACAGGAGCCGGGCTGCAGTGCTCAGGGCGGCGGGAGGAAGGAGGCAGCGCCGATTCTGCCCTTGCGTGGGCCGAGGTGCGTTTCCTTCCTTTACAGAGCAGGGACTGATACAGCATGTCCATGAAATCAAAGCAAAGAGGAACCTGTTTTAGAGGCAGGAGAGAGCACGCTCAGAGGAGAGGCCAAAGCCCTGAGCACTGGGGACATATGGCATTTGTCAGTCAAACGCAGAGCAACCTTCAAAAAGCCATTAGAAGGCAGCCCCATGCCGTCTCGGCCATTTGTGCCGGCTGATGGCTCCCCTGTCCCGCAGGCCCCACAGACGCTCGGTTTCTGGGACTAATTAGCCTTCCAGAGGGCAATCAAGGGCCTCTGCTGGAACTTTCTTAGGAACTGAGCCGTTAGATGGCTTCAAACGGACACCACTAGAAATAGGCAAAAGCCCGGTCAACGGTGGCTCCCTCCCTGACCGGGCCGGGCTGCTCCCTCAGCCCGCGGCCTAGTGGCACCAGGCCACCCCCCCGCCCCGCCGCGGGCCCGTCCCAAGCCCGGAGATGCCACCACCATCTCCCCAAGGGGTCCTCTCCCTCCCACAACATTCTCCAAAGTCCACCCTTCCTCCTCACTGCATTGTCCAACCTGGCATTTCTATCTGGAACCGTCTTCAGAGCTCCCTGAGGGCAAGAATCGGCCTGTTTTGCTCACAGCCGGGTCTTCAAGACTGGGAGGCCGCCTGGCACAGAGCACCTTGTTAATGTGGCCAAATGCGTGAGTTTTATCCCAGCTGAACTAAGCCTGTCGGGTTTCCTTTGAAGAACATACTTCTAATAGGGCAGATGTATTTATTTCCTCTTGTTTTTAACGTGATTTAGATTCAGGGAGAATTTGGTCCCTGAATTTTCCTTCTCTAAGTCTTTTCCTTGTGGTCTTCATCCACCTCCTAGGAACGACGTCAGAGGGGGTCCATTGGAAATGCCAGCTGCTGCCAAGGCTCGGGCTGCCTGTCTGTGCCTTAACTCCGACGTGCCCTCTGGGTTGTCTACTTATTACCTGCGCCTTCCACACCGCTGTCTCGTCCTGCAGGGGCCGCGGGCACCCACCCGGCACTGCGGGGCTCTGGGGGGGGGGGCACGCCCAAAAGGACGGCATCCGCTGAGCCCCTGACCCTGCAGCTAGGGGCTGATGATGGGGAGCCGCAGTGAGCAGGTCACCCCACAAAGCCTTGTTCCCTTCCCTCCCTGTACCCTTCCTTCCACCATCCAACCTCCCTCCTAGGCCCATGTCTTGAAATGAGAGGTTGAAAATGTGTCCCACTGTAGAAATGTTGGAGAGTATGGAAGCACAGAGATAAAAATGAAAAATAAAAGTTACCTATAATCCTGGCACCCAGAAATATCTTTCATAAAGGGTTCAATTTTATAAGCAAATCCTAACATGTATCATAGCACGAGCCTTTTCATGTCATTAATTTTTCTAAAATGTGAATCTTAGTGGCTGCCTAGGGCTCTATTTATTCCACCAATCCCCTATTGTTGGACATTTATGTCTTTTCCAAATTTTCACCGTCATAAAAAATGCTGCAGTGAACATCCTAGGAGGTAAATCTTTGTGACTAGCTCTAATTCATTCATTAAGATAAATTCCTAAGATAAATTCCTATAAAAACAATGTGTCAAGTGGGCTGAGTATATTTAAAGCTCTTCGGACGCGTCCCCCGGGGACGCTCTGGGGAAGTCAAGTCACTGAGAACCTCGATGGAAGTGCACAGAAGGGCCAAGCCCCTTGAGCCCGGCCAGCACTGAGTGTCCACTCCCCCTCCAATCTGAGAGACCGGAAAAAAGAATTTTTTTTAGCGTTTTCTTTTCACTTCTTCGTCATCAAGATTGGACTTTTGAAAAATATGCTCTTAACTCATCTATATTTTGTGTTTTAGAAAATTTTTATTTGTATCCTTTGTTGACTTTTCCACCAGAATATTAATTTTTCATAAAAATTGAATCTGTAGGAGTTATATTCATAAGAACAAAAGTCTTGTGTCACTTCTTTCCCTTTTTTCTCCCTTGGTTTTGTGTTTCTGCCCTCAGTCTCTGCAAAGTGAATTGCTTGGACCAAATGACCTCTTGACCCCCAAGGTCATGTCAAAAAGCTCAGAGCGTCCTCTCTATTGTCACCCTCCCCTTCTTAGGAGCCGGCCAGGTCCCCAAACTCAGCATAGCAGGGGCGGGGGTGGGGGACACTTGAGTTTCAAATGTCTGCCTGGGTGAGGTGTCACACTTGAATAATCCAGGTAGGTCACTACTGAGGCCCCCGGTTGGGAGAGGAAGCCAGGCCCCCCTTCCCCGGGAGGGGTCCAGACCAGGGTCTCTGGTTGGCGCCGGGAACCTGGGTGAGGGCCGTTCTCAGTGCAGCCCAGAGCCCTCATGAAGGCCGACCTCCCCTCACTACTGGCCGAGGAAATTCTAAGGCCACACGATGGACTCCGACGCCGACGCAAGTTCTGTGACATGGAAGACTTTATTTTTCACTGAGAAAAGGAGATTCCCGAGCAATAAAAGCCCTTTCATAGACACACACACACGCGGGCCCCTGTGGCACGCAGAGATCCCTGTGCGTCACGGCCCACGAGCGCCCCGTCCCCCCTTCAGAGGCTGCCTCCAGACGCCCCGCTCTGAGGCGCTCGCCCACGGAAGCCGGCCGCGTCGTGTCAGGCCTGTGGGCCCCAGGAAGCCGGCCTGCGGGGGCCCCGGTGTCTGTACGCGGGACGGGGTTTCTGCGGGAAGCCTCTCCCCCCGTGGCCATTGTGTGGCCCTCCGGGCCGGGGGCCAGAGCGTCCCGAAGTGGGGGTCCTCCAGGGCACGGGGGCCCGATTCCCAGCACCGCTTTTCCAAACCACACTCCAGGACCAACAGAAAACAGGAACACGTGGTCTAGGAATCGCACCCGGGAGCCGTCCCGACCGCCCCCCAGCGCCGCCGCGCCCACGCGTGTGCACTGCCCGCGTCCCGCAGACGCCCGGGCCCGCTCGCCGGCTCCTCCCGCTGGTGTTTTCTGCTCTCCTGCAGCATGAGAACAGCTGTTCTGCTGGGGCAGGTGAAGCCCAGGCTGCAGCCGAGGGCTCTGGGGCGAAAGCCGAGAAGCTGGACCCCCGGCGGCGCTGTCCTTTGTCTGACACGCCCAGAGCGGCCACAGGGAGCTGGCTGGGACGGATGAGGGCTCAAGATGTGGGGCCCGCGCTCCTCGGTAAGTACGGGCATCAGGGCTCCCAAGCGTGGGCCTGCCGACGACCAGCCAGGCTGCCACCCGGCCCTGGCCGCCTCGATCCCCAGACGAGCGTCCTTAACACAGGGCCCCAAGTCAGATGCTTCATGTCAGGCTCAGGGTCAGGGTCAAATCCCCCTTCCACATGCCAAGAGGCGGTTCCCTAAATTGCAAAGTGTGGGAGGAAGTAGATCCTTCTGGAGAGCCGCAGACTCAGGCTGGGGAAGCAGGGAGAGCCCGGGGCTCCGGGCAAGGGCCAGGAACAAGGTTGTGGAGGGTGGAGCTATTCCAGAATGATGGCTCATTTTACAAACACATGATTATCAAGGTTCAGAATTGTCAGCTCCCGGGGCTCCTGGGATGGTTCTTTTTAATAATTCTTCACATTTAAGAAAACCCAGTTTTCCCAATTTCACATGTGGATAAATGGGAGGGGGTGGGTGCTTTGGAGTCAGAAAAACCTCGAGCAAATGAAACTTTCACCTCCAGGATTCTCAACTGTGAATGGGAACTCTCATAGAGGTCTTCGATTAAATGAGGTGATGTTTGTGAGGTTCTTCGCTCAGGGCTCAGAACGGCAGGAGCGTGGTAACTAGTCACCCTCTCCTCCTGTTGCCTGCCAACCAGGACCTGGGAAGCACCAGGGGCCCGGTGGTGAGGTCAGGTTACCAGGGCGGGACTAGACATCTGGCAGGGCCAGCCCCCTGACAGTGGACACGCAGAGTGACAGGTCAGCTCCTGGTCGAGCAGGAGCGAATTCAATAAGAAATAGGGCAATTAGTCAAATCATTATAATCATGACAAAATATGATTAGAGACTTCAGGCAAAGTGATCTGGGAGTCCAAAGAAGGAGTCAGCTGTTTATTATTTAGACATTTATAGTGTGTATCTTATAGGTATTACATATTATATAGATATGCCTAGAGTATGATTCATGGATGATAGGTAGGTAGGTAGGTAGATAGATGATAGATAGATTAGATAGATAGATGTCTACTGTGCACCAGGAGCTGGGTATACAGCGCAAACAAATCAACTTGGACGCTGCCCTCAGGGCTCCTCAGTGAAGTAGGGGAGACAGACAATGACCAAGAAGACAAATGAAAATAAGTTACACGTGGGAATATGTATTATAATAAAGGAAAAAAATCTCAGTCAACACAACAGAAAATAATGGGAGGTTCCCATGTTGGTGAATCAGAGAGGGTTTTCTCTGAGAAGGTGACCTAGTCAAGCCACCATGGGAAGAGTGGGGACAGGGGACAGAGGGAGCCCTGAGGTGAGGAAGAGCCAGCCGGGAGGGACTGCGGGAGCCCGGGCAGAGCGGTGCCCGGGGTGGGGGGGTGTGCCCAGCACCCGTTCCTGGAGATTGTTGTGTGTCTCGGGAGAGGCCACCTCCTGAAGATCCAGCTCAGATGCCCCGTGACGTGGATCTCGAAGCTTTCTTAACTCCCCCATCCTCTAGATCACAGCTACTGGTCTCCTGGCATGTACTTCTTCTCCTTCCTTCACGGTACATTTCCTGTGGCTGTCTGGGCGCTCATCTGCGCCCCGAGTCTTCATGCGGCAGCCTTACATGTACTTAGCTTTGTGGCTCTCCTTGAACATCCGTCCCTACAGCCCCTTTATTTCTGCCTCCGCGGGCCCGATCGCCCAGCTGTCTGGTCTCCGTGGCGACGAGCCCCTCTAATGGATGTTCGGTTCCTCTGAGGTCATGCCCGCTGCCTCTTGTCACCTCCCTGCCTGCACAAACCCCTCTCTCACACACAGTCTCTTCTGCCCCCAAATCACCCAACACACACCCATGGTCTAGTTTCACCTCCCAAGATTCATTTCCCCCTTGTTTGTTTCTCCTGTTTTCTACCCAGTTTTAAGGGTGTCAGAGACAGCTTACTTGAACCTGTGCCGATCTGCTCTGGATCCTGGCCTCTTGACAACGGGGATTGGGAATGGCCCGGGGTGCTGATCCCCTGTGCAGAGGGGTGGGTGCCATGGTCCGGCCAGGGATGGTGCTGTTCTGTGCACTATCTGGAAGGGCCCGGCTGCAGTGTTGAAATCTCCATGCAGACACTCCCTAGGTGCGTTCAGTAAATAATTCCTGAGTGCCCACTGTGAGCCAGGCCCTGGGAATTCGTTGCTGGACCCTATAGTCTCTTTCTTTGTGTAGCCTTTGGGCTGGTGGGAGTAGGGTTGCCACATTGAGCAAATAAGTATATAGGATGCCCAGTTAAGTGTGAATTTCAGATAAACAACATTTTTTTAATGCAAGTATCAATATTTGCTGTTTATCTGAAATTCCTATTTAGCTGGGCATCCTATATTTTATCTGACAACCCTAAGTGGGAAAGAAAGAAAACAAATAAGGAAATATGAGAATAAGATAATTCCAGGATTCTGGTGGGTGCTGGGAAGAAAAAGCCAACGCTCTGCGAGAGCCTCCCCAGGTGCCGACTGGATGGTTAGGGATGGGCTCCCGGAGTCCTGGGGGATGGGAAGAAGCCTCCATATCCAAAGCCCAGAGGCGAGCATTCCAGGCAGACAGAATAGCCCATGCAATGGCCCTGAGGTCAGAAAGAGTCTGATGTGGTCCTCAGCCAAACAGGCCAGTGTGACGGGATAGAGGGGCCAGCAAGCAGGTGTGTGCAACTTGAATTGATGACATAATAGACCTGGCCACAATGAGCAGGTGCTCAATAAATTGTAGCCAGTATATATTGTTATTCATAATTATGATTTTTAAAATGCAGGCCAAATATGAGCTCCAAATATTGCGTGAAACACTTCTTCAGTCACTCAACTGCCGTATTTATCCTTTCTATAAAGAGGCCATTTCCGTGCATATGCTGCTGAATACCAGCCAGCCGGCCGTAAGATACTTGCCTATACACCCAAAACTTATCTGAAAAAATTAAGACGCAGAACGTTGTCTGAAATTCCTATTTTTCAGCATAAGATGTTAAAATGTCAACCAGAACCGCCCCCCCACCCTGAGTGTCCCTAGGAAAGTTGTAAAACACTTTACAAACTTGTCGGTCAGCGGCGACCTTGGGCTTCCACTCACCCCTTTGCCCTCCCCTGACACCCCATATCTGCTGCGTGATTTGGAGCATGTCGCTCGACATCTCTGAGAACTGGTTTGCTCATCTGCAAAGCAGGGGTCATAATAATAAGGGGTGCAAAGTGCAGAGGGTCATCTGGAGGATCCAGTGAAATCACGTCTAGGTGTGTGTGAGGCGTTGGGGGCCACGTGAAGGAAGCAGGTCTGATGGCGGTTTCTATCCTAAGCGTCCCCGTGGCCACCTTCCTCACTAGAAAGCTGAGGAAAGGGAGGCCCAGGATTCCCAGCAGGCCAGGAAAGTCCTCTTCCTGCTTCATGTTCCCGTGCAGGTTGCTTTAAGCCTGCTGAGGCGAGGGGATGCGATTTAACAGAACTCGTCATAAGCACTGAAGTCAGATTTAGTGCAGGGACACGTGTCAGGCGAAATGTCAGCAGACGGCATTGAAGGGAGCCATGACTCACTCCTCACGTGGGGTCATGATGGAAAGCACTGGCCTTCCTTAGCGACTCAGCCCCGGCTTCTGTCCCAGGGGCCCCACAACCGGGATGGGAGCGGGGGCGGGGGGGGGCGTCTGGCTCCCACAGAACCTGCTGTCAGTGGGACCTGGTGACCAGCAAAGCGACCCAGGGGCCTCCCATCTCAACTCCACACCCACGTGAGTCTCGGCTTTCTCCCGTGCCACAGAAGGCCGGGGGCAGAGCCGTCCACGGCACAGCGAGGTGGTGTGGCTTCACCAGCCGGCCTATGGCTGACCCGCTTGGCACAGCATGCGGAACACAGAAACTTTCACGGTAGCCCAGGGCAAGGCCACCACCACCTTCAAGCCGTCTGCATTACTGGGGACGGGCCGGGCATGAAAGCTTGATCCCTGAGTGTGAGTGTCTGTGTGCAGGTGGCCACGATCGAGCCCACATATCTAAGCCACGGCCACAGAGGTCCCCACGGGCCCCCGAGGCCCCAAATCCTTTCCTTCCCAGTCGCAGAGGCCCAGCAGCCCAGGTCAGCCGCTCAGCCCTCCGCGCTGTAATTCTGTCTTCGGTCTTGCCATCCTCAGCGTGGACCACGGAGCCCCGCAGGCCAGAGGCTGGGCTCCTACGAGGACGCGGGCGGGAGGTGGGGGAGAGCATCCCCTGGGAATTCGAGGTGCAGCCACTTTGCAGGGGTGGGAGCCGCCCCGGGGAGGAGGGTCACCTTCTATTTTCGCTGCACTTCAAAGAAAACTTTACATTTTAAATTAACAGCGCGTCCGCTGCCAGTATTTGTGGTTACTACCTGTAACGTAAATCTCTTTTAGAGATGTGTGAGAACAGCATACATAATGAAATATCCACATGTAACTTGATTTAAAGTGGCTTTTCATTAATATAACAAATGAAGTGTACCAAAATTTGAAAGTATATTCCTTTGGGCCTAATTAAAATACTGAACAAAATACATGTATATGTATATTTTAAACGAAGACATTCGGCAGCCAGAATTAGCTACAAAAATTAATTCAGATCGAAAAGTGCACCGTGAGTACATTGTTATTATTAACATAGCCAATCCCCTGCCCCGAGATATCTCAAATAATGTGCATCTGATTTAGTGCCTGCATGAGGTGACAAGTGGGCTTTGCTTTAAAAATACCGCATTCCCCACAGTGGCTTGCCCCACGGGTGCTTCAACGGCGCTGCCTTTTGGTCGGAGGAGAATTTTCCGTGCCCCTCTGAAGGCAGCGGGGAGCTGGGATCGCCTCTGACGGCGGACCGCTTCCTTGGCCCAGCTTGTGTGTGCAGCCCGAGCGGTGGGTCTCTGCCGTGGGAGGGCATGACCAGAGCTCGGGAACGAAGGGGCTCTCTAAATGGACAGCAGCCTGGGTGGGCACCCACGCTGGCGTCCGGGAACAGGTCCCTGAGCGTGGCCTGAAGACACAAGAAAGGGCTGGAGGAGAGCGATGAGAGGAGCCGGGGAAGAAGCGGTGGCTGGTGTGGAAAAGCAGACTGGTTCCACCACGGGAGGCAGGGCAGAGAGTTAAAGCAGCCTTTGCCACGACCCTCATCCCCAACTCTTCGGCGGCAGTAAACTAAGGGGTGCACTGGAAACCCAGCGAGGGGTGGTCCCCAGGCTCCAGGTGGGACTCCGGGAGCTTGGGCGGGGAGCGGCTCCCTGCTGACAATTTGGGCCAATGGCAGAAGATACCCCAGAGGCTGGGCCACTGACCAGAGAGACCCCCTTGTCCACGCACGTGACCCCTCAGCCGTCTGGGACAGTGACTTCGTACCGTGACCCTCTAGATGGAGAGGGGCCTCTACCCTTGGCAGGAAGTCCGGAGGACCAGGAGAGCCCAAGGGGGGAATGGCAAAGTGCGTGTGTTAGCACACGTGTGTGAGGAGGAAGCTAGAGAAAGGTGGACATCCTCCAAACAGGGACCACGCCGATGCTGGCTGACTAGCGACCTAGAACTCCACTGGCGGGCAGGCCGTGTCACCCCCTCTGTTCTTTACCTCTACGTGGAGACATCAGTGGTATCTAGTCTCTTAGGACTGATTGAGGATCGGATTAAATACTCCATATGAAGGGTTATTCTTCAGAGCCGTAAGTACTTCGTAATCGTTCATCACTGTTCTCGTTATCGTGTAAGTCACTGGCTCATACTGAGGCCCCCGGGGGGACGTGAAGTACAATAACGATAACTGATATTTGTACAGCACTCTATCACTTATACCTTCCTCTCACCCACCGTATCTCCACGACACCTGTTCCCATGGTGATGGGAAGACCCAAGCCCCCAGGTCAAATCTCTCCATTTCCAGGTGATTTGTTGGAAGGCTTCCATCAAAAGCTCTTAAATATTAAAATATTCCACTGGAACCCTAGGAACAGGCACATAGTAAAGACATCTGGGTTCATGGGACTTCTTAGATCTTTAGTTGTCACGCATGGCCTTTTGCATTTGAAGATGCTGTGTCATTTCCCATGAGCACGAGCTTAGGTAAAGACAGGCTGGCTCCAAGAAGAGGTTGCAGGGTGTGGTCAGCAGAGTTCACGTACTTGGACAGCTGTTGTTTTATTCAACTAACATAAATGTTCTCCATGAGGAGGCCTAAAGAGCTTTCCCCTCCTGCCTGGCAGCCGTCCCATCTCCCAGCTTGGCAGCACTCAGTAACGCCCTGTGACTCCAGGAGCACAATCTCGCAGGAGTCAAGGTCCAGGGATGGGGTCAGATGGGAAGTGGGGCGGGGAGGGCAGGAATCTGCCTATTCAAGGACATTTTGAGGAGAGGTCGAGGTGGAAAAGTTTGATTGGGCCTCTTCTGTCCTGAAAAGCAGGGGTGTGATCCCAGCTTTCAAAGGCTGGGAGGGAAGTGGGCTTGTGTTGCAGGAGGGGACTAGACTTTGTCCCAGTGTGTGCACAGGAAGTCCTGCTCACCTCTGGGTAAGAGACTCCAGAAGCTCATTGCTTCCCAAGAAGTGAAGGAGACAAAAGACAGAACTGGACGGCAAGGGATCTCGGATCAGTTTAACGATCCACGAGAGGGGGTGTCTAAAGGGCAGAAGACTGGAAGGGATGTGTCGGCTTCTAAACGGCCCGAAGGAAAGGCCCAGGGAGCCCCCCAGCAGGGGCCTCAGGACACTCACTTGTTCCCAACTATGGGTGCTCTCGTGGCCCCTTGCCTCTGCATTTGCTGTTCCCTTGCCTAGAACACCCTTCCTCTTGCTTGTGGCCTCCAAGACTCAACCTTCACTGAACATTGTGTGGATCTGAGTGACATTTCAAGGAGAGGATTGGCAGGATTTGGATCAGACTGAATTTGGTGTTGAGAGAGCAAGGAAAAGAAGAATGTCCACCCAGGACAAATGTTTTTGCTGTCGAAGTGCTTGGGGGTTGTAGCTATTGCAAGTAGTGGGGACACCGGAAAGGGGGACGGGTCTGTGAAGGGGGAGATGCTCTTCTTCCTTTGTTGACAGGGTGGATTTTCCTGTCAGCAATACTTAGTCATGGAAGATGGCTGAAGTCACCAGGAAAGGACACTCTGAAGACTCAGGCCTGGGGTGGTGACCTGGAAATCACTCGGGGTGCCAGGGGCCAGAACTGGGCCTAACAGGGAGACACTCAGGCACGGTGGGGAAGTAGGCCAGGTGTGGGGGTCACCAACAGGATGAGGGCACAGACCACCCTGGCCTCTGGCAGTTTTAACCTGGTCACATCAACTCTGGCTTTCTTTCCTGCTCTGGAAGGGAACCCAAAGCTCCAGGATTCAAAATCTTCTGCCACTGTTCAAATATAACAGTGGAGGGGACAAAAAGCCTTCCTTAGCACTTGGAACTTGCTAGTTGATGGCTTTAGGTAGAGCCCAAGAGTGGAGCTGGGATGTACCTAACGCTGCGAAGTGGGGGGTGGTGGGGGGCAGCCCCCAGCCTTCAGTTACCAGAAGAAAACCGCATTCGGCCAAGAACTGAGGCCCCCGGGGTACGGACCTCCTCGGCCTTAGGCCCCCTCCTCTGCTTTAGGTCGCAGTCCGCACAACAGGCCACGGGGATCCTCAAGTGGGGCTTACAGGCCGCTCCTGAGCAGGGCAGAGGGCGGGAGAAGGAGGAAAAGGCCCCCTTCCCGGGGGTATAAAAGCGGGCAGGGCTGGGGGCGCCCCACAGCAGGAGAGGAGGAAGGAGGGTTAGGGTCAGGCGAAGGCGAAGGCGCACAGCCGGGAGCCCCTGGGAAGCCAGGCCTGCGGGGGATCGGGCGGGGTTGGGACCCGGGAGACGGGACGCTGGCACTCCCGGGTCGCTGCGGTGGGTGGCCTTGGGACGACAGACGCAGGCCCCGGCCCCTCTCGCCGGTCTGGGGTCGGTGGTCGGGCTCGGCCCCCAGTCGGGGCGCGGTGGGCGCTGCCGGGGCCCGGGCGGAGCGCAACGGGGACCCGCGTGCAGGGCGCGCCCCCAGGTCGCCTGCCAGCGAGGAGGCGGCGGCGGAGGGCGAACGCGCGGCGGGCACAAGGGCTCGTCCCCGCGGGGTCGCCCTCCCCGGGGCCCACGCACGACTCCGACCTCTGCCCGAGACTGAGCGGGCGCTGAACAACGCAAACCTCCCGCCCGCGAAGGGTTTGCTGCTCCCGCAGACGGCAAACGGCCCCCCAAGCCCGCGGTTCGGGGTACAGCGCCCCCTCTCAGAGCCACGACCCTGCGGGGTGGCCGCGCGCGCCTCCGCGCCAAGGTCCACGACGGGCGTCCCCGCGCCTCCCTTTCCTCCTCCCGAGCGGTCAGCTCTGTGCGGACCGGGGCCGGGCCGCGGTGGACGGACCCAAGCCCTCTCCGATCCCCGTCCCCAGGGCTCAGGGAGCCCAGGCACCACCTGGGTACAGGTGTGTCGGGGGTACTTCCGGTCACGAGCAGAATCGGGGCCGCCCCGGGCCATTCAACCGCTAGGCGAGCCACGGGAGGAGTGCGCCTTTCCAACGAGCGCCCCCCGCACCCCCTCCCACCCCCCCCCCCCCGCCACAGGCTGGAAATTGGGCGGCGCTGGTTCCACAGGCTTGTGCCCTCTCCTTGGCGCTTTGGTGCACATTGGAAAAGGTGCCCCCTGCGACAGTCACGTCCCAGGGCAGCTGCTGACGGGCGCCAGGCCCCCAGGTGGTTGCTCCACTCGGTGCAGGCTGAGTAATGATCCTCGGGGTGGAGGGGCACGCAGAGGTGTGAGCATTCCATGTTGGCCTGCGGTCCTAATTGGAAGTGGATGTTAAAGATGAGAAATTCAGTTTTGTTAAGTGAAATGTCATGGATTTAGAGTCTCAAACCCACCCCTAGCCTTTGGTATTTGACTATCTTTATCCTTGGCACTGTGTGATTCCCATGTTTCAAAGAAAAGAACTTTAAAGGTTCATAAAGCTCCAAAGATTTCAAATAGCTCTTTTAAAAGCACTTTGATGGTTTAAATGCAGACACATGAATTACATATCTCTTAAATTACACACGGTTTTAAATCTAAGGGAAAATGTCTTAGGCAAGATGGATTAGAGTTTTGTCTTGTGCAGGTAGGTTTTTTTTGTTTTTTTTTTTTTTTTAAGATGTTCCTAACATTCAGGTTGATGGTGGGAAGAAAAGAGACAGGAGGCATCGGGTGAAGGATGCCCAGACTTCGTGCCTCCTGCCCCCATGGAGGCTCTCAGAGCAAAGACACACCCACTGGGCCTTCATGTTCTAGGCAGGGGCAGGGACATGGCTATATATGGCTGCTGAAGGGCCATGGATGAGCTCCTCCAGGGAGGGACTGCTTCCACCTCTTCATGCCTTCTCCACGCAGATCAGTGGTGAATGAATGAATGAATGATACAAAGAACAAATGGATGTAGTGATCATATCTCCATTCTTGCTACATCTGCAGCTTGCCCGTGACCTAAAGTGATTGATCTTTTCAATGTCCCCAGGTCAAGGCTTCAAGAAACCACTAGCAACCAGAGGCCCTAACCTAGGAGGGGAGGCAGTCTGGTATATGGTGAGCTCAGGCTGTGGAGTCTGGCTGCATGGACTTGAGTTCCTGCTCTGTCCCTTATTATCTGGGTGATCTCTTTAATCCTCAGTGTCCTCATCTATAAAATGAGATCGTAGTGGTCCTTCAGTCAGTGGGTTGTTGTGAGGATTAATTTAGATACAAAGGGCTTGGCTCACAGGCACCGTTAAGAATAAATGATAATGGGTGATGGTGGTGGTGACGGTGGTGATGGGACTGATGGTGGTGATGGGAGTCACCCCTCAATCCCTCTCACCCATACAGCTATGGCAGCTGATAGTCTTGCAGGGTGGCGGAATTACCTGTCTGCCAACCTCAAGAGCATCCCCTCCTCCCAGGCCTGCGAGATCCCCTCTGTTGGTGAAGTGACCGTGCAGAGAGGCAGACTCTCCAGTCCTGAGTCGGGAGCTTTACTGGAGTTTCTGCAGCTGCCAAGGAGTCCCTGAACAGTCTTGGCCTTGGGCATGTACAAAACATGGAAGAAAAGACAAGAGTTCTTTGAACCATTTCCTAGAACAATAAACTTGGTGATGAGATTTCCTTACAACAGTTTTTGGAAGACAGCTTCTTGGGGTCACAGGTCTTCCAGAGAGGCAAAAAATATTGGTGAGCAGGCCCTGTGGATGGACCGTGTCTATCCAGACAACTTCCCCTCTCCAGCACTTCCCTGAAGCCCTTTGCCCAGAAAGAAAAGTCCCCTTGAGCACACCTCACCCCCTCCCCAGGAGTTCTTGGTCGCTCTTCCGCACGCCTGACTTGACAAGATGCCTGTTCTTGTTTATTTGGTTTGTGTACTTGCTCCAGATTTTGTTCATTCATCTGGCTCCTGTGCCCCACTTCTGGCTGGGATTATAAGGCTCTGGAGGACAAGGTCCCTGATTTGCTTCCTCAAGTGTCTCACAAAGCCCTTAGTAGAAGCAGAGGCCCCCCCCCCATATTCAGCATCTCCCATATGCCTAGCACCATGTGGTACACATACTGGGTGTTGGCTCATGCCTGCCGAGTAGACAGATGGCCGGGGACAGAGGTGAGGGTGCATCTTATCTTCTCAAGGCAAGCTCTGTCCTTGTCTTTCCCGACTCACGTGGCCCCAAATGCTGTGTAGCTATGTCAAGGTGGGACCATCGGAAGCCACCACGTGAGGTCCCTCTGGAGGTGAGCCTCCCAGCCACTCCACGCATGCTCCTGGAGATCTTGCCTTCTCTTGCCGAGAAACTCTGTGTGATTTTAAGTAATCTGTATTATTAGATTTTTCAAAACGAATCCTTCATCCCGTCAATTTTCTTTCCAAACTCAGAAATGCTTCAAATCTCAAAACCCTCCACATCAGAATGTGCGGTTCAAAGTGTGAACCCCTGCTTTTACCATGTGATTCATCATGGGTTCGGGGCTACAGGGGTGGAGATGGAGCCAGAAAGTCCCAACAGAGCCACCATCACCCTAATCTCTCTCCATTACGGAAACGGATGGCAAGACAGGGATTACTGCGCCTATAAATCAGTGTGGTGTTCTGGATAATCTAATACATTTTTCAAGTGTTGTTCTCTCACCGTTTGGCATGCACGGAACTGCTCAGTTGGCACAACGTTTGCAATCAATCTCTCCTGCCGGCTCCCCACACGGCCTTGCCACCTCCTCTGAACCTTCCTAATATTTTATACATAAACCAGTTTGGAGTCACGGGGCATTCCAGCTAGTAAATGCTCTGAAGATTCATCTTTATGGACTAGCAGCCCAGCCTTGTAGCGTCTCAGCTTCTCAAGATGAAAAGGAATTTTATTTGGTGTGTTAGGCCACGCGGGGAATGGCTGCGGGCGGGTTGCTAGGTTCTATTATTATCGTGTGTGCTCTTCTCCAAGGAGGATGAGACAAGGCCGGAAAGAAGGCCTCCTGGGTGGGGCCCTCGGACAAACGACGCTCTTCATTTCCCCTCTTATTCCTGGACCCTCCCAACAGGGCGTCAGGGCCCTGAGAGGCTCCCCGGGATCCCGGGGGATGGGGATGGCGAGCTCTGAGGACCAGCCTGCGGCCCGCAGGTCACATGACTACATCCCCGCCCCCGGAAGAGGGACCAGGGATCCACTAAATTAAGACAGCTCTTGAGGGAGGGGCACAGCCCCCCCGCCCCGGGGGGGAAAGAAAATAGTGCCGTTTCATTTGCTTTAAAGCACAGCCCCATAATAAATGTGCACAGCAAATGTGCTGAGCAAACACCTCGGCGTTCATCAATATGCGGGGGCTGTTTATTGCCTCATAAACTTGGAAGCAAGTGATATTGTCTCTTAAATCAATGGCTCTGTGGACAGCCTTGGCGCTCCACGAGAACAGGACATCCAGGCCACGCGGCGCTTAAATTAATGGCTGGAGCAGTGATTGAAAGGTGTTTAGTCACTGCCAGGAGATTAGGAGCCGTTCCAGAGGACGCAGAGCATCCTGAGTATGTGTCTGTGTCAGGATGATGGGCCAGAGCCCCTGGCGTGCCGTGGGGCATCCTCACCTGTGAGCTGTGCTACCAGAGGGGGCACAGAAGGGGAGCTGCTGACCCCACCCTGGGGGACGGGGGGCGGGGGAGGGCCCGTTTGTCTGCCTCTCTAGACTGTGGGGCTGCGAGGGCTGGTCTGGGGCCCTTCCATCCCGGATCCCCAGCACCTGCCTCAGGCCCCATCTGGGGTAAAGACTGGAGGAAGAGGGTGGGAGGGAAGGAAGCCAGGCTGCCACGTTTTGAAAGCAGACCACGGTTAGTGTTTGCTGGGGGAGGACTGCAGTGGAGGCAATTCGGGAATGGCCCTGCCACTCCTGGGAGGCACCGCTTGTAAGACAGGATGGGGACCATGACACCTGCTGCTAAAGGAGGCTGTCATGTTTATGAAGCCCTGGCCTGGCTGAGAGACACTCATCCGGCCCTACCAAAGGGCCAGGCCAGGGAGGCCCTTACAAGCCGAGCCAGCCTGCTCCCCCAGGCTCCCTGTGGTGCCCAGAACGGTGGTCCCCCCCAAAGAAAAGCCCACGTCCTAATCCTTGGACCCTGTCAATGTGATCTTATTTGGAAAAAGAGCCTTTGCATACATAATGAAGTTAGGGATCTTGAGATGAGAAGATGATCCTGAATCGTCCGCACGGGCCCTACATCCAAAGACAAGTGTCCCTATAAGAGAGAGGCAGAGAGCGATCTGAGACAAGATGAAAGAGGAGAAGAGCAGTGGGGACAGGAAGGCAATGTGACCAGGGAGGCAGAGATGGGGTGATGTGACAACCAGCCAAGGAACACCAAGGATTGTCAGCAGACGCCCTAAGTTAGGAGAGAGGCGTGAACGGATTCCTGCCCCCACTCCCCAGCCTTGATTTCAGACTTCGGGCCTCCAGCCCATGAGAGAATACATTGCTGTTGTTTGGTCATTAGTAACAGCACCCGCCGAGATGAATACGCTCCTCTTCCCCAAACTGGGGCTCGGAAGGGTATGTGCTGAGTCAGTAGCTGCTCCTGTGTGCTTGGGGATAACCGGTTCCGGCCGGAAGCGCCCAGACCAGTGGGCAGTGTGCTGGAAAAACTCAGGACCCTTGCTTTCCTTCCCTTGGCCTCAGCAAGTGCCCTTTTAATAGCACCATTCGAGGGCGCCTGGGTGGCTCAGTTGGTTAAGCGACTGCCTTCGGCTCAGGTCATGATCCCGGAGTCCGGGGATCGAGTCCCGCATCGGGCTCCCTGCTCAGCGGGGAGTCTGCTTCTCCCTCTGACCCTCCCCCCTCTCATGTGCTCTCTCTCTCATTCTCTTTCTCAAATAAATAAATAAAATCTTTAAAAAAAAAATAGCACCATTCGAAGCACAGGTGGCCTTGTACACCAGGATCTGTGAGACCGCTCAGGTGCTCCAAAGCTCCGGCCAGGTAAAAGAACCCATTCAAGCACCAGTCACCCTGAGAATTTTACTGAGGTCACAATCAGGCTTGGAGACACGTAACAAGAGCCTGTGATATCAGGCCTGTGGTTTGTACCTGGTCGCCTTGGGTGGTTTCTTTGTCTGGACCCCAGCCACTTTCAAGTTCAATGTTTATTCTCACCCCCACCCTCAGTAGTGCGTCTGGACTTTTCTCTTGGTTTTCCCTTCATCGCCCAACACCACTGACCCAACCCCTTCAGCCTGGGAAGAGTGGGCAGCGTCTAAGCCCGGGCAAAGTCATAATTCAGTCATTTTGCAAGTGGTTGAGTTAATTGACTTACTGATATGGTGGAAGTTTATATGGAGGCAGATTCCCTTGGAGAAATTAAAGAAGGTGCCATGGGGGGAAATCTGATATTCTCTCAAGAGCCTCCTATTATGACCTTGATCATTTTCAGCGTGATTTGAAGTTAAATTCTCTACCTTAAAGGATCAGAAATCCCAAATCGTTCACACCCAAAGTCCTTCCTACTCACAGTCCCGCAGGAGACCGTCATGGGCTCCAGAATGACAATTTATTAATCTACAGTGAGAAATAGTGAGGCACAACTATGCGAAATTGCCAATATTCAAATGCTTTCGAACTACAAGTGGTGTGGCAATTTCATATGATTCAACATTAATATTACCATGGGGATCTGAAATACTCAGATCTCTATGCCCACAATTGTCCCCTGCAGGCCCCCTATGTGGGAAGCCCAATTATAATCAAAGAGGTACTTGGTGAGCGATGAACCGGAGCAAGGATTCTGGGGCTAGATGGTGAGAAACAAAAAAAGCAGGGCCTGGCAGCTGGGAGCTAGGAGCCGGCCTGGCACTCACAGCTAGGCCGTGGTGTTCTTTTGTTGAACAAACACAATTTCACTGAACACCAACATCGAACAAGGTCACTCTGTGACCGGGATGGAGAGAGACAAAAACAAGGCCACTCCTGTAATCATGTCTGAACACAGACAAAAAAAAAAAAGCCCAAGCATACTGTTTAAACCACAAAGTGATCGCATGTCCCCCCCTCCCACCTGGGGTGAAAGATGGCCACTTCTTTGCCAATTACAGCCG
>NC_138376.1:121695176-121727353 GCF_054177405.1 Leptonychotes weddellii
GTTCAGTAGATCTGGGCTCGGGATCGATGATTTGCATTTCTAACTGGTTCTCAGGTGCTCCAGCTGCTGGCTCTGGAACCACACTTGAGAATCAGCACAGTTAAAACACCCATGCTCACACGGCTCACCGCAAACACATGCATAAACACTTGCAGGATGGAGCAATCCTTTTTTATGTAAAAATGCCTGTCAAAATAGAGCTTGGAATGTGAAGAAATAAAAATACAATAAACTGGTGAGATAGAAATATTAAAATCACTTTAGCCAGCTGAGAAGAGTAGCATCCTAATACTGGCCCAGAGATGTGAATTTGGGGCTTCCACTGAAAATATGAAAGTTCGAGGTTAAAGGAAACAGAAGCGGCCCTGGGTGGGGGGTGGAACAATTCTAGAACATGGAGGCCACAGTGACGGGCTGGGGTGAGGCCCCGGGAAGAGAGGGATTCCTGCCCGAGGAAGAGGCCTGGAGGGCTGAGCTCCAAGGGGCAGACCAGCTTGGCCACGTTACGATATGTTGATGCAGCCACCACCCGGGTTCAGACACAACCAGCGCCCCAGGTTTGGGGGGGCGGACAGGTGGGCAACTGAGTCAGAGGCCACCCTGGGGCCTCTGGTGGCCTGGGCTCGGAGCCGCCCCGGGGTGTTGCCAGGATTAAATGAGCTACACTGCATGTCTGCTTTAAAGTGCTCTTCTGGCTAAAGGGCCTGAGTGCAGATGTCTGCCCCTGCAGGGAAGAACAGGCCACTTAAAGTCGTGTGTAACTATGTGTTCCTTTGTCCCAGACTAGAAAGAAGAAGTGTGGGAGGGCTGTGGGGTCGAAGCCCCTGCCCTGCCCCAGTCATCCACCGCCTCCCCCTCAGCGCCTGGGATGCCCCTTCTGGTGGGCTGTTCATCCGAGGGCCTTTCCATTTCCAGACCTGCTAAAGGTACAAGTGTCCCCAGCGCTTAGGTAAACACCGGGCTGTAGCTTCCAGGCCTGCACGCCCCTGTTGCCTACCCCGATCTGGGATGTCCAGGTTAGCCCCTCGCCCTACAGCCCAGGAGTAGTTTTTAAGCTATTAAATCAACCTTCCAAACATCCAGGGAGCAGCCAGAAAATGCAGGTGTCAAAATAGACCAGGTTTGGGGACCTCAGTATTCAGATGGAAAGAACCCTCATTTGAAGCCAATCCTAATGGTTCTAGACACACAGAATAGGGGCTTTTACCAAGAAGATATCCTAAGACCTCAAAATTTCTTGAAACAGACCCTTCCTTGCCCTCACGTCACATCCAGGACGTTAACGCAGGTCGTGTCCTCTGGGTCAGAGGGGGTCTGCTTGAGTGGGTTTCCTACACCTGCTGCACCTAGACACCCCCCCAGGGGAGTGTTTGGAAATCTCAGTGCCCGGAATGCACCCCAGACCAATGAAGTCAGATCTCCGAGGGGTGACCTGGCACGTGCATTTTCCAATGCCCCAGCTGATTCTAATGGGTAGCCAAGTTTGAGAGCCAGTGGCCTGGTCTTGTTCAGGATGAGAGAACCCTGGTGAGCTTCTTCCTCCACCTGCTGGCTCTGTGGCTTCAGGGAAGCTGCCTGGAGCCTGAGTAGCTCAGTGCCCTCACCTGCGAAGTGGGTGAGTCAGGCTTCCTTCACAGGGTTGTCATGGGCATGGCAGGGAATGTGTGAACGTACCCAAGGCATGGTGGTACCTGGTGAAAGGGAGATGCTATTATTTGTAATTTAAGAAACTGAGGCGCAGGGGCTTCATGTACACCTGTGTCTGGGTCCTATTTCCCATGTGGAAAGTGAAACGGTCAGAGGAGAAAATGTCTCCGGTTCCTTTGAGTTCCAACACTCTGGGATTCTGCAGTCAAAAGGGCTGAAATGAGTCGTGTCTTCCTCCTCACCCTCCGCCCCCCAAACCTGGGAAAACGATCTGAATCCATGCTCAGCAGAATAAAGCAAAACAGCACATCACCTACTGAGTGATTCTCCTCCCCACCTCCCCGAGTGCTCTGGGCCCCTCATTTCTGTTGCCTCTCCACCTCCTGCCCTTCTTTGTCACCAGGCCTTTCATGTCTGGGGCGGAAAGGACAGGGCCTAGGAGTGACCAGTCAAGGCCATGACCCCCAAGGCAGTGCTGCAGGCAGACCAAGGCTGGGGGGCTCTTGGACCCCAAGAGAGGGTGTTGACAAACATCTGGAGCAGGGATACTGGACCTTTGTGCTATTGACATTTGGGGTGGCTAATTATTTCTGGGGGCTGTCCTGTGCATCATGGGGAGTTCAGCAGCATCTCCATGCACTAGATGCCAGGAGCAGTCCCCCCTCATGACAGTTAAAAGTGTCTCCAGACATTGCCACATGTCCCCAGGGGGGCAAAATCACCTGTCCCCCCCCATCCCAATACCACTGATCTGGCGGCCCATCTTTCCTGTCCCACATGCGGAAAGAATGATGTTCCTACATGTGTCAGTAAGATTCATTTTGTATTGCTCATATTTAAAGTCACACAAGAGAGAAGAAGCACTCTCCAAAGGGCAGAGTTGTTTCAACTCAAAGGTGGGCAGGGAAGATTAGAGAAAAGGTACAGGAATGGGGTGTTCTTCAGAGTGCTCTTGAAAGGGACAGAATGAAGCCTTGAGAGCTGCGGTGGGGAGGAGACCTGACCAACAGAGTTGACTGAGGGTGTGAACAATGCTGGCCTCGGGGGCCCATGACCCTCCTGCTCCCAGAAACTTTCCCAGTCAGAGCCCTTGGCTGGGCAGGGCCTGGGGACTCCTGGGTGTGTTTTTCACTGCAGCTCCTCATAGAGAGATGTTCCCCTTGCATTGAGTGGAAAAGCAGGTGACAGGGGCGCTTGGGTGGTTCAGTAGTTAAGCATCTGACTCTTGATGTCGGCTCAGGTCATGATCTTGGGGTCCAGGGATGGAGCCCCCTGACCAGCTCTGAGCTCAGTGTGGGGTCTGCTTGTCCTTCTCCCTCTGCTCCTCCCCCCACGTGCTCTTGCTCAAATAAAAAAAAAAAATCTTAAAAAAAATAAAAAGGTGACAGAGGTCAGTGAGAGGATGTGATTCCTATTTTGGAAAAATAGTATGTATGTCTCTCTACACACACACACACACACACACACACACACACACACGGGGCAAAATGTGACTGTAGATGCACCAAGATGTTAGTATGGTTAGGGGCAGAAACTGGGCTTTCAGGTGGCTTTTTTCACTCATTCGCTTGTCTGTCATTTTTCTACGCTGAACATTGTAGTTACTGGGAGGAGGTAAAAAATCACTCAAAGGCAAACAGTTGGGAAAAGGCACGTGAAAACCCAAATTGCCAGAAACAGCGCCTGGGACACCAAGAGGCGGTTAAGAGAGGTGGGCCTGCCCCCTGCAGCTAGGGACCCTCAGTGCGGAGGCAGCGCGACGTGCCGCCCCGGCGGGGAGGGGGGCGGTTCTAGAAAGGAGAGCGCGTAGAGGGTCCGAGAGCGCGGAGGGCAGTGCGCTGGGTCGGGTGCAGCCAGGGACCTTGTCAGGGGCGCACAGACGCTGCGCACCTTCGGGGACCTCGGTCCGGGCCTGGGGGCCGGGGGGAGGGCAGACCGCGGACACGGACCCCGGGCGGATCCCGTGACAGCGCCTCTGGGCCGCGGGGGTCCGGAGGGTGACCCGTGGGCGCCAGGAGCCCCGGACGGCCCCGGTCGCGGGATGGGGGCGGAAGAAGGAAAGAGAGCAAGGCCTCGTTCCGGCCCATTCCGCGGAGGACCTGGCGGGACTCGGGGACCAGGGCGGCGGCTGCCCCCGGCTGCGAGGAGCCTGCGCCGCGGCCGCCGAGTGCCCAGACCGACAGCCGCCGCCCCGGCCCCCGACGGCGCCCCGGCCCGCCACACGCCGCGGCCGCGGGGCCCGGGCTCGGCCGCCCTCTGCTGGGCGAAGCGCGCAGGGCCGCCTCGGGTCCGGCCCGCGTGCCCTGCAGCCGGGGGGGCTCCCCGAGGCACAGGGAGCACAGAAACGAGGGAAGACGCTGCACGGAGCTGGGGGACGGCGCTGGGGATGGACGTGTGCACTGGTCTTAGAAGGAAAGGGCCTCGCGCTGCATCAGAGGAGGGCAGGAGAGGCTGACCTCGGCGTCGCACGGGGTCCCCCGACGTGAGGACATGTGCTCAGCATCTACAGCATGCGAAGTGCTGAGTGCGAGGGGGGCACGGGGAGGCGGAGGAGAGCAACGTGGACCCGACTCCTCCGGGAGCTGGCGCGGTGTGAGAGGGACAGGCGGGCAAACCAGCTCAGTGGGACGGCTGTGGGTAGTACAGGTGGCCGCAGAGAGCGGGCTCTGGGTCAGCTGGTGGGAGTGGAGCGAAAGGGTTGGGGGGGGTGGGCATGTAGCCGCTTCCTGGGGCAGCTGCAATGGAAATGTACTTCCTCAAGGAGAAATTGATTCTGGAGGCCAGAAGCCACACTCTCTCTGTCTCCAGGGGTCTCTGTTCCATGCCCTTCTCTTAGCTTATGGTGTTCCCAGAAATTCTTGACGTCCAAGGACTTGGAGACACATCTTTCCACTTTCTGTCTCCAGCCTCACATGGCCAGCTTTCTCCTGTGCACCTCTGTGTCTCTTCCCCTGTTCTTGGGACACCAGTCATACTTGATAACATCTGTGAAGTCTCTATTTCCTGGGTGTTCAGGAATGTCCAGAGAGGAGCTCGGGGCTCCACTCCAGAGGCCGAGAAAACAGGGAGAGCCCGATGATCTCATCTAATCTGAGCGGCCCCGGGGAAGGCGGGACCCACAAAGGAAACACTTCCAACAGGTGGAGGCTGTGATTCTGGAAGGAGGCAGTTGGGGCCTGTCTCCGTCCCCACGAGGGACTGGACTTAGGGACTGTTTGGGGTTTAGATCAACAATATACTATAGGCAATAATTTTTTATTCCCAAAATTTAAAAAAAGGGCTTAATCACTTTTTCTCGTTAGAAGAGTGATCCATGCTCACAGGGGAAAAAACAAATCAAACAGTACCAAGAATATAAAGAAGGTTTTAAAAATCACCCAAACCTCAGCACCCAGTGGTAACTGCAGGCAAACAGTTTGATGACACTTCTCACATTGAGAAGAATGCCACATGGCCAGCCTTCCTGAGCTGTGGCTTTTGCCAGCACTTACTAAATTTTGTTTTGTAGATTCTTGTTAAGACTGTGCTTCTCTCAAAATTTGACCAGCAATTAGGACTTGCCTCTGCAAGTGGCAAGAGCTTTGCTCATGTAGCCCAGAAGATGAGGAAAGTGGCATCTTTCTCGGCGAGCCTCGGTGAGCTCAGGGGGAGGAGGACCCAGGGCCAGGAGGCCAGGGACAGATGCAGGAGATACCACCAGGGTGAATAATCAGGATCATGGCTGGAAGAACCAGCCTGTGACTGAGGGAGAGGGTCACACTCCAAGTTCAGGGTGTTGAGAGGGGACAGGAATGGGGGCACAGAGACCCCAGGGTCTAGAGGGTTCGAGCAGGGCCAAATTGGGTGTGGACAGGAGTCGAAGGGAGAAGGTCAGAACAAAGCTCGTGAAAGACCCAGCTGTCAGTGGCGAGCTCTCCAGCACACGCACACACTTACTTTTGAACAACTTTCTATTCTGTACTATTTTATCATATTCTACGCTGTGCCACGCCATTCCATTTCATTCCATTATTGCTTTCTATTACAACTACAAAATACTGATAGCATGAACTGGTAAAGTATCTAATCTCCCAGGCTACGACTTCAAAAACTCAAGCCTGTAACAAAGGCCCATCCGTCCCTTTCTCACGTCCCTAGGTCAGAAGGTGCCTTTGTCCTGACCCTGGGTAGCTCAGGAGTCTCTCCTCAGTTAGAAGCAGAACGCCCTCTAGAGTTAATCGCATCCTTCATTTACCTCTCTGCACGCCCGCCCTATCCTATCACCCAGGGGTCCCTCTCAGGGCGGCAGAAAGAAAAGGAACGACACTGGAATCTCTCTGCTAAAGTGTAAATTCCCCAAGACCCATCTTCTCCAACCAGAAGCGACTCTGTGCTGTTTCCCCTCCCCACCCACTTCAGCGATTCCCAGCTCGCTAAGAATAATCCCCAATTTTTATTTTTTAATTTTTTTATTTTTTTAAAGATTTTATTTATTTATTTGAGAGAGCGAATGAGAGACAGAGAGCATGAGAGGGAGGAGGGTCAGAAGGACCAGCAGACTCCCTGCCGAGCAGGGAGCCCGATGCGGGACTCGATCCCGGGACTCCAGGATCATGACCTGAGCCGAAGGCAGTCGCTTAACCAACTGAGCCACCCAGGCGCCCCAAATCCCCAATTTTTAAACAATACTTAAGATACAGGTGAGGTGTTGCAAACAGCAATTGCTCCAAGTAACAGTGTTTATAAACTGCTTTCCCTTGAAAAGTTTTCAGTCAGGAGTCCAGGATTACAGCAACCCAGGGTCTCCTGCAGAAACAGAAATTTTTGAAAACGTGTAGGTGCATAAAAGGTTTTATGTTGAATTTATCACAAACGCCACGTCAGGCCTTCAGGTAACTCCAGAAATAAGAAAGCGACAATGGGAAGGTTTCAGCAGTATTTATTTTTTATTTATAATTTATACCCTGTCAGCTTCTAGAAAGGATTAGAGGTAGCATCCAATACAAGACATGTGTACAACATTAGGTTGCTAAAATGGGACTAGAAAATGGAAAAGTCATGCAGAAGGAGGAGGAAGCGAGGAAGGTGATAAAATTACTATAACTCTAGGTTCAGCGTCGCGCTGAGCTTCCTGGTAGTTAAAGCAAGGATGGAAACGTGAAGCCGTGTCAGCTTCATTATCGGAGTAAAGAAAAGCAAATCACAAGCAGTCCATGAGCGCTCTGAGGGACATCAGCGCTTCTCCGGCATTGTGTTCGATTGGTGGCAATTACAGGGGCCCTGGAGGAACGTGCCAGGAGGGTCCAGCTCTCACAGCCCGAGGCTAGAGGGTCAGGGTCAAGCAAACACAGTGCACAGCTGAGGGAGGGCCTGGGCTCCGGTGGGGTGTGGGGGGCTGCAAAGGGGCAACCAGCCCAGCCCTGGGCCCATCTTCTCCCAGAGGCCTGCCCCGCAGGTGTTCACAGCCCTAGGCCGGAGGCATGGCAGGGGTGCTGGTGGTGGCCTGGGGATCGCTGGCCTCCTAGAGCTCTGCCCCGGGGGGGTGGGGGGCTGCAGCTGCACTGCTTGCAAGCTGCAATGGTCTTTCCCTCCTGGCGGGTCGCCAGGGCAGGTGGAGAGCGGGCTTTGCAGGTCAGAAGCGCCATGGAATCCCAGCTCTGGCGTCCGTTAGATGTGTGACCTTGGGTGAGTTATTTCTCCTGGCTTGAGCCCCAGCCTGTGACCTTGGGAACAGTTCCATCCCTGGCCAAAGCCCCAGTTTCCTCTCCATCTCCTGGGGCGTTTATGAGGATTAAATGGGTTTAAAGATGCGCGTCTTCAGAACAGGTCCCCCCACACGGTAAATGCCATGCAAGTGCCAGGGTTCTTCTTATTATTTGGATCCGTGGCTGTTCCTCCCTAAGTGGGTCTCACCCGAGTCCCCCTCCCTGTGGGACCCCGGAGTACGGAACCAGGCCCGGTGCTCAGCGGGCGAGTGGCGCCGCCGCCTGCGGGACCGGACCGCCCCTTCCCTGGGCCCCGGGGCAGCTCAGACACCTCACCCCAGAGAGGACGCGGGGTCCCGCTCAGTTACAGCTCTGCCAGGCGCTCCCAGCTTCTCTCTTTTAAAAAAGAGGAAAGTTAGTGCCAGTGAGACCTACCTATTAACGTGCAATCCTCAACCCACACCCTGCCGGCCCCCGCCCCTCAGGGCTCAGCAGTGTCTCCGGTCATTGGCGCCTCCTGCTGGTCGCCTGCGGTAGGTGCCTCCCCAAGGCAGGCCAAGGCCGGCTTCCAGTCCAATCTTAAAAAGGAGAGACTCTAATCATGGTATGGCCCCACCCAGCACCCACCAGCCACTTAATAATCGTGCTTTAAGTGAGTGCATGAATGAATGAAAGGAAATGCCAATTTCCTAAGATCACAAGCTCAGAAAACTCCATGGACTTCCCATTGCTGTTAGGCAAAACCCAAACTTCTCATCTGGCAGCCCAGCCTTGGATAAACTGACTCACTTCCCGGCCAGGGGCCCACGCCTCCTGCACGCCTCTCCTGCCCTCTGCACCCAGCTCCAAGGCCCGCCCTCCCCTGTCCTCTCCAGCTCATCCTCTCTGACCAGGTCTGGGGGAAGGACTCTCGTCCTCACTGTCCCCTAGGGGTAATCATCCCCATCTCGGCTATATTTACGTGACCTTGTCTCCTTTCCCAGTTATACCATAAACAGTTGGGGACTGAGACCAGCCAGCCACTTCCAAGTGCTCCCTGCTCATTTCCGACGACCCCCTGAGCGTGTCTGGGGGTCTGCGTTGCCTGTAACAACATCACACCCGGGCCAGGGAGTGCAGGTGCTCATTGCACACCGGCAGCCAGATGAGAGTGAGGCTCCTGCCAGGCTGCCCCGGAGAGAGCGATTCTAAGGTGACGAGGGAGGGGAAGGTGCAGAGTCAGGGCTTGGAGAGTGACAGCCACGCACATGTTTTGGGGGCAGGTGAGAGCAGAATCAGGAGGGTGGGACTAACTGTAGCTTTCGCAGGAGCTTGAGAAGGGGGCCTGTGGTAGGAAGTGAAGGATTTAGCAAAGGTGCTTTCCTGCGACGCCTCCTCTCCCTAGAGCCGTGCTCAGACAGAGAGACAGAATGGGGCCCTGGTTCTCACTATGGGCCTGATCCAGCACGTCAGCCTCCCCTGACACTTGACAGAAATGCAGATTCTCAGGCCCCACCCAGACCACTGAATTGGAGGCTCTGGGGTGGGGCCAGGACCTGGGTTTTCTCAAGGGCTCCAAGTAAGGTTTGAGAACCATGGGTCTAGGCAGAGTAACGAAGGTGCACAAAGCCCTCTTTCCCCAATCCGAGCCCTTCCCTGCTCCCCTTGTGGCTGCCCAGTGGTCCCTGAGTGCTCAGGGGCATGCCAGGCTGGAGGGCGGGCTCTCTCCTGATGGTGCCTGGCTCACCAGCAGGTGTGGCCTCTGAAGCCCAGGCCAGAGAGGGCTCCCACCCTCCACCTGAGGCTAAGATCCGGAGGCCCAAGCATTGGGAGGATGGGGTGAATAGGAGTATGCTGCAGGAGGAGCCCCAGGCTGCTATCCAGGATCAGATCAAGTGTGCCTGTAACACAGGCAGGCTGCTTTGTTAAGCACTCCCCAGAACATGGTGATGTGGGAGTTCTCCTTCCACCCATTTTAGAGATGGAGACACTGGGCCTGCATGGGTCATTTGCCCAAAGTCATCCCAAGCGTAAGCGGAGGGGCTGCGCTTGTGGTTAAGGTTGGGAAGTTGGAGGAGGGTTGGAGGGGGTTTGGAGGGTGGAGTCAGTGGGGGAGGACGTAGGTGAGGGGACCCAGAATCTTCCCTCACCACACCAGCTCCAGGAGCTCCTCTTCAGGGAGGACAACCTGGTTACATGGGTACTCTGCGATTGTGAAGAATTTTTTTAAATGTTTATAATGGTGTTTGTCATAAAGGAGTTTTAGCTGTGGAGAAAACGTTTATTGGCCTATCACAGTACTGAATCGACTCTTAGTAACTCACTGTGAACAAGGACGAGGTTTGGGAAGTGACTCCCCAGGGCCGGGAAGGACGCTGCTAGCTGAGGAAGGCTCTGGGCAGAGCTCCTGGGCCACACGGGGGATCCCACACTATGAGCCTCCAAAGAGGCTTGCAAAATCACTCATCAACCGGCCCTTGTTCTGAAAGGGGGAAAAAAAAAAAGACAAAGCTAAGGCTACTTTAACCTGCCAACATGCTGCTCACTTGAGTCTCCTTTTGGAGAGCTAGGGCTGATCCTGGGGTAGGATCCACCTGAATAACCCCGGGAGAAGATAGATGTGAGCAGGTGTCCGCAGGGGGTGGTGCAGGACACCTGACGAACATGAGAAGTGATCAAAAACCCAAGGACTGTGACTGCCCCCAGCCCCCCCGCCCCCCCCCACTCCTTGACCTTCTGCCAGGTAAGGCGCTGAGAAGACTTCCCCCAGGTTGGAGTAAATGTTCCTCCGCTTATGCATAGGATCACGCTCCTGTCTTGTTTTGCCAGGTGTTCGTGAAGGGGGTGGAGGAACGCCTGGAAGACTAAGGAGGCGGAGAGAGTCCAGCTGAGTCAGAAGACAGGCGGAGAGGGAGGGCTCATCTTCTGGCAACTACAGAATAAACAGAGAAGGAAAAGGAGACGAGCGGAGGCTGTCCGGGAAGCTGCTTCCAAACCGGAGGTGCCTTGCATTCAGCAGGGGTCGCCTGAAGTGACCGAGTGGCAGACGGAACACTTGAAGGCACTCGGAGCGACCCGCCACCTGGGGCCTTGGGAATGGGTCCCTGGCCTACGGCTGGGGATGCCTCCTGCTTGGACAAGGCGCCCGCCTTCTGGCCCACCCTGTGGCTGACACCCCCCACCCCGCCCCCGGGGTATGAGCACTGACCAGAGTGTGGCGGGGGGACCTAGCTCCTGGGCCAGCGAACAGCTGCTCTGGGAGGGTGATGTCCAAGTTTGGAGCCTCGGAGAATCAAGTCATCGCACCGGGTCAGGACGGCTCCGGGTCCGTTAAGACTCGGCCTGTCATGGGCTGGAGAGAGCTGTTTTTAATTTCCATTCTTAAAGCCCAGGCACGGAGTGGGGCATCACACGTGGCTACCGGGTGGGAGGATATTAACCTGCCAGCGGAACTTTGCTAATAACCCCCACGGCCTCCCGGCAGATGCCACCCAAGCAAAGCAGCTCACCTGAGCGGTTGTCGTGCGAGGTCAATCAGGTGTGATGGCACTCAGTGCCGAGTGATTTAGCCACTGGCTGAGCAGTGAGAGGGGACGCGGGCACAAATTGGGTAGATTAGGTAGACTTATTAGACTTCTTGCTAGGGCGTGTTAGGTTCACGCGGAAGTGGCTGGTGGGGTGGCTTCGGTCTCACTTTTCCAGGCCAGGTGAGCTGAGCCCGCGGTGTGTGTGCCCTTCCTGCTCCCAGGTACTCGGGGCCAAACTCCAGCTTGGGGTCTCCAGCCACAAAATAAAATTCCTCGGCCGGAGATGTAGGAGGAACCTTATGTTCAGATGCTGTTGCTAGACAGTGAAGTTTCTAAAGTGAGGTGAGAAGCGCCAGGGATTTTTTTTTTTTTTTTTTGATCTTTTGTTTTCAGAGAATGCTCCTACCATCATTACTTCTGGGAACCTGACCAGCTTCTGCACGGCGACCTTCTCTGAGGCCAGACACAGGGTCATCCTGAGTAATACTTTCTCGGATGGCTCATCTCTGTTTCTTCCTGCTTAGTATGTCAGAGATGGTAAATGCATTAGGATCTTGCTTTTGATTTTTAATTTTTGGACCATCTGGTCATAAGACTGGGAGTTAGAAACCCCTGCAAGGGCCCAGAACCCACTGCAGATACTAATCTTTCATCATTCTCATGTGATTTTTATTTTTCTTGAGATTTGGTGGCTGAGGTCAATGTAGTCAGCATGAGTGAGAAGGGGAGGGTCATCTGTCAGCTTCACCAGGAGCTGGATGTGTGGTCTTGGACGCAGGGACCTTCTTCCCAGTGAGGACGTCCCTCCCTCCCCCTGCCTCCTCTCTCCCTGCCTTTCCTCCCCCTTCCCCGTTCCTCTTTTCTTCTTTCCTCCTTGCTATCCCATCCCCTTCCCTCCCCACCTCCTTCCTCCTTTACCTCCCTCCTGTCCCGTAATTACTAAGGGCCTATTATGGGCTTAGTCCTGAACCTGGAGAGACTATGCAAGGATGAACGCCCACTTCCCTGTTGGGGAGCAGGTGCTTTTCTCAGGTCTCACCGGACCTGTGTTTTTAACCTAGCCCTTCATTCCCTACTCCTTTGGTAATATTTGGAGTATTGAGAAATTAAAGCAAAGGTACGCCTGTGAAGACTATGGATTCCACCCCCAAACTCACTCTCAGTAGACGTATCAGAGATGGCAAATGTGGACAATTCCCATGGGAACATCTTTGTATGTGAGAGATATTTGGAAAGACACAGGGAAAACAGCTACGCAAGTCGATTTGTTGAGTGAGAGCCCTAGGTTAAAGGGCCATCTGCCTCCAATTCTGGAAAAGCCTGAACAAGATCCAGGGGCCATCTCTCTTGACTGCTAGGGAGTTGCATAAAAAGAGTCTTCCCTTAGGTAAGGATGTGGTAGGCTTGATGATGCAGTGTTCCCACAGATACTTTACTACGATCATCTGTAATACAAATCTCTAAGAGAGTCAGGGCTGGCCCACAAGCAAGTTTCAAAGCAAAGGGTTTCCTCAATCATTCGTATCTTTTGACAAGAGGTCTTCTGTTAGCTTTGCATGAGATTTACGACACTCTAATTTTCTTAGCTTTGTAACCTCTATCCCAACTGAAGGATCTCTTAAGTCACTGTGGCCACTTGTATTCTCTTCAGACAGCGGGCCCAAGCTGGCTGGAACCCCAAGGCTGTGGTCGGGAGCCTTGAGTTCCAGGCAGTCACCTGGATGTGTGTGGTGGAGGGTCATCTGTCAGGCTGCAGACCTGGACTCCCACGCTAAGCCCGAGGCATCAGGCAGGGGCCACATGAAGATGGATTTTGTAACATTTTCAGGTGAGCAGGTAATAGGTGCTGTATAAATGTGCCAAGGTACTGAGGTTTGCCTTCTTAAGACAGTCCTTTAAGAACAGCCTTTAAGGGGCGCCTGGGTGGCTCAGTCGGTTAAGCGGCTGCCTTTGGCTCAGGTCATGGTCCCAGGGTCCTGGGATCGAGCCCTGCATCGGGCTCCCTGCTTGGCGGAGGGCCTGCTTCTTCCTCTCCCTCTGCCTGCCGCTCTGCCTACTTGTGCTCACTCTCTCTCTGTCAAATAAATAAATAAAAATCTTAAAAAAAAAAAAAAAAAGAACGGCCTTTAAGAATGGCGCCTGGGTGGCTCAGTTGGTTAAGCATCTGCCTGTGGCTCAGGTCATGATCTCAGGGTCCTGGGATCGAGCCCTACATCGGGCTCTCTGCCCCCCCGCCACCCGCCTCCCCAGCTCATGCTTGATTGCGCACTTTCTTTCAAAATAAAATTTAAAAAAAAAAAATGGCTTTTACCCTTCTGTCATTGAGAACGTTCACATGATCTCTTGCCTGTGTTCACTATTGTTTTGTGTTCTTTTTTTTTTTAATTAAGTGATGCCTCACCAAATGATAATGAGGCAAGCTTCTATGAGAAATACAGATTAGGTCCTGAATCACTCTACTACTTGGGCAGAAAAGTTGAGCTCTATGTGCTTCTTGGTCTAATTTTCTCCCAAACTGAGTTATCTACCATCAGACAGAATTTGCTAACAGCCTCACTCATTATTACAGATCAATGTCACTGCTTGCAAGAGATGCTTACTTTCCTCTTATGTAAGCACAGCCTTTGATAATTAATCCTGATAACACCAATATAGAAACCCCAATACTTGACATATTATTCAATGGCTCTTGGCAGAAAGGAAAAGCATCTCACTTGAATATGGTAAAATACTATAAGAATCTGTATTTTACTGCCTTTCGTGAGAAATTTAACTATTTGGAGAAATAATTTTATAGTCTACCTGGCTGATTTTACTTTATACTTAACTATTTGCTTTATTTTTAAAGAAGATACATGAAAATTGGTGACAATATACAATATTCTCCATGAACCACACCTAGGAGAGATTAAATTTTGCCCCAAGTGAAACAGCTAAATTCAGTGGATTTTAATTACTTTTGTCCCCATGGGCTTCTTTTTTTTCTTAATTTCTTATATTTTCCCCTTAGGAAACCTCCATGATTAATTTGCAAGTTGAGTCCCATACTGTCCATGAAGCGAAGCAGAATGTATGACAGAGGAGGTGATTAGGTGCCACCTTTTGACTGAGCACTAAGCAAGGTTTTTCCGACGTCGGCCTGTGTCAGTCCGACAGAACGAGGGTCACTTGTGGTCACACCTCAGTGCTGCTGGGCCCCGCAGCGGCTCACTCCAACTCCGGATCATTAGAATCCCGGTTTCTTGTGGAGATGGGCAGCTCGGCATCATGTGAGGCCCTTCCTGTGCCCTATTTTTCATTCTGGGGTTGTTTAGAAATCATATTTTCTTGACTCTGAAGATAAGAGCAGCCCATGGATACGTTTTTATGGGGTAGCAATAACTTCCCGGAATACATGTGTTTTTTTTTTTTCCATGAATGAATCCTGAGGCCTAGGAAGTCGCCCCGCCCTGCCCATCGCATTTTCTCTATATTGCTTTCTCTAATAGCTCTTTTGGTGCTGAGATTCTAAACGTAAAGCTTAACGCTCAACCAGCGTAAGCAACATTCTTATGGAAAGCCGCCTTAATGTTGGCTTACGCATGAAATGGAAATGGCTTGTGTCATCCATCCTTTAAAAAATTTCTAGTGCTCAGCCTCCATGAAATGGATTGCTTATGGGGAGATAATGTCTGTTCTATTCCTTTTTAAGTCTGTGAAAAATGTCATCCTGGTTAATAGGGTGATTAAAACTCTCTATGCTCCAGGAGATAAATGTGATTATGTTTGTCATACTCTACCCAAGATAAAGACAGCAAAGAAGGCAAACTTGAAATTCCGTAACATTTCCTCTCTTCCATATCCAGGAACATTCAGTACTCAATACACAGATGGTACTTCACATAAAGAATAACATTATCTGTTAAACATTTTTCCTTCCCATTAACCAATTTAACAATATGCCTCTGGTATAAAAGCAATAAACAAATGACTAAATCTTCTGAGTTTTGACTGTAGAAAAATATCACTTCAGTCATATTGCTTGTTTTCCTTTAAACTTTCATCTGTGTTACTTCATTTCTGCTTTTAAAATGCAACTGCAGCCTACGCCTGGTGTATTCTAGGGAGTCTGTCCCTGTCAACCTTCCCTCTGCAGGTGATTCACGATCATTCTTATGGGGCCACCTTGCCATCCCTCAAGGACGACAGACATATATGAGAAGGGTTTGTAAACATGAGGCATGCCACAGAGGTATGTGTCCGAACATTCATTCCTCAGGCCTCCCATGTCCCAGGCCTGTGGGAATGGAACATACCCACCATGCTCCTAGACTCAGGCCAGTAATATGGACACAACCTGTTCAGTTTGGCTCTTGCCTTTCCTTCCTTCCTCCCATTCAGAGGCTAGAAATCTTTTCTTAGCAGAGATTTAGTTAAAAATGAAAGCTGGGTGAAGAGTTTTAGCTACTCCACATGCCCTGATAAATTCCACAGTTCTTTCCTTTTAGTCCTGGATTTTTAACAGGTTACATATGAATCCCAGATGCTGCTTACACCTGTTTAATTAATTAACAACACAGCAACTTTAACAGGGTAACGCGGTCCAGAGAAAAATGTTACATTATGCACTTGACATTTCATTTAAAAATTTTCCTTAGAACTAAAAGGTTTCATTATAACAGAAAAATTTCAAATGTACTTTATTAAACTGGATTGCTAATTAGAGCCTAAGTAATTATGAAGAAATTGCACTACTGATATCCAACCATATTTTTTGGGATATACTGACATATTAAAGTACTTTCTTTAAAAAATGTTCATCTCCAGTAAAAATAATTGCATGTAGGCATTATCCTCTGTTTTCTCTAAGATATCATGGAGGACAGGAAAGGGCTGGGCCTATGTGTAAGAATCCATGAGGTGGCAGAACTAACTACTTAATATTGAGACTTAATACCTAGGTAACTTTCTGGTTAAAAATATTTAAGATAGGTGATAACTGGCCTATTTTTACATTAACAATTGAGATAAAACTACAAACTATTAGTCAATGTTTAGGGACACAGAACCAACTTCTCAAAAAAGAACGTGTTATATCCGTTATATCATTATTATTTTAGATGACTACCTTTTCAGGTTAGCATAATCTGTTACTGGCTGCTGCTTCTCTATGTCTGAGAATTTCCAGGGCCTTGAGGTGAGCTCATCAGCTAACTGACGAGCAGGTGCAAATCTAGGGCTGCATTCAGGACAACAGGACACACCTGCTGGGGCCTGACAGACAGGGTTTCCCTGTTCACCTGTCACTGTGGAGTTGGCCTAACAGGAGGGAGCCTTCCATGTCCTGACAATCACATACCAACAAGAAAGGCTGTGGAAACTCATTTAATTAGACACACTGAGGTACCAGTGCTGGTAGGAGTTTGTCTATAAAGATTTTCCATCGTCTGTTATTTTACATTTTTTTTTCAGGTACAAAACTTGGTTTTAGCTGTTACTAACAGAAGTATTTCCCTTGGGATCTTCTCCACCAAGAACTTATCCATATAATTACTTTGAAAGGATCCTCCTAATTTTGGGACAACCTTAATACACACACACGCCACATCAATGTTAAAGTAAAGCACACAGACTGTGGGCCTCCTGTGTGGACACTGAACGCCATCCATCCCGTGGGTTCAGTCACCAAGGCACATGTTGCTGATGACAAATCAGGGGAGTCCCTTTGCTTCTGTGGCATCTCCAAATCTACCCTTGCCATGACAGTTTTAGACTTTCCCCACCATGCTCATCTCATTTGGATTTCAATGTTTCCTCCCACTCAAGAGAAGATTCGGAGTTCTTGGGAATTGCTGGAAATATTGATTGCAGTTTCCTTCGAAAGTCTTTCATCTGAAAGAAGAAGAAAAATCAGTCATCAAAATTAAAAGAAGGGGAAAAGAGCCAAAGAAATTAGAGAGAGACCCTGTTGCTGCCCGAGTGATGCTTCATTGCTTGTGGGTACAATAAAAGGTAAAGATTGCTCCAGCTACCTTAAAAGGAAATGAGACACCTCTTTTCTTCTTCCAAGTATTTATCTATGGGCTTTCAATTAACATAAAACGCCATTCTGAATCTGGAAGGCAACATAATTTAACTTGTCAACCCTCCATGATATTTATTTCCTACCAGAAGAATGCTGTGTATTGTTGGCTTTCATATATAAAGATGGGAGAATGGGAGTTCTGGGGTTTCTTTTGGGGGAGGGGGGTTTCTGTTTATCTTAAATATACCAAGAATTTTGGAGCCAAAAGGAAGAAGTGGAGAGAAGAAACTCAGTAGGAGGTTAATAAAGAATGAACCAGTGGATGGCAGATAAACTAGAATGTTCTCATATGCCAGACAGCGTTGAAGAATCTGTGTAGAGGTTTTACCGGCAGAGGTGGATCTGGAACCCAAGAGCTGGGGCAGGGGGCTGAAGATCTTCAATACGCAGTGTCAGCCCAGAGCACCTGGCTCCACGTACGGAGCGCACGGCCCGAAGGGAGGGCAACACTCATTTATGGGAGTTGGATAATCTTTACATTAGATAGTCCCAGCCACACAGTTTGATTCATTATTTTAATCTATCTGGTCCTGCTGTGAAGGTATCACTTCAGCAGTACAGCGCTGTGTTACGATATTCTCATCAGCCATATCCTAACTGCATTTCTCAAGGATATGGATCCCCTCAGTCAGACCTGTGAAGCACCGGGGACTCACTGACAGCACCAAGTCATTTCCTGGAGTGGTTATTTTGAGAGTCGGCTAATGTTTTTTCATTTCACTTCATTTTGAAGCCGATTCCTTACCTTGTTTCTAAATTCAGCAAGTGGGTCGTGTTCAGGACTTGTCAGTTCCTAGGCATTCGCTGCAGCTATTAGCAGCACGGACTCTGGGATCAGACAGACCTCACTGTTCAAATCCTAACTCCACTACTTGGGAAAACTGCTTCCTCTCTCTAAGCAGTAGATTGCATATGTGTAGAATGGCGATCATTACCTGCTTACAGGGTGGTGAGGATGAAAGCACAGCACCTACCACATGGGGGCGCTCAATATATATTAGCTATTGTCATTATAGCATCATCAGTGTTGTGTTCCAAAAACAAAGTTCACATGGATAATATGGTGGGTTTGTTAAAGCATTACTTGTAGTTCAATATCATTTGGTCTAAGTATTTTGACATTGGGAGATCCATAAGGTTACCCATTCTATGTAGTCTGTAGGAGGTCCATGCCAACCATCCCAATGTTTGGGTCCCAGACACCAGTCCATGGCACGTATGTCTCTCCCTATCCCTGTCTCCCATGCAGCTCTCTAGCTTGTACTGTGGCGAATCCTTCATGAGAGGTTGTCGACTAGAGGCAGTACTGGGGAGGGGTTGGAACTGTAGTTCCAAACAGCAGTTCTCAAATCGTGTCATGCCATTTTGGTTGTCAAAATCACAGGGAACTGCTATTTGCACGGGAGGGGGGCAGATTCTAAATATCTAACATATTGCTTTGGGGACACCTGGGTGGCTCAGTCCATTAAGCGTCTGCCTTCGGCTCTGGTCATGATCCTGGGGTCCTGGGATCGAGCCCCACATCAGGCTCCCTGCTCAGCAGAGAGCCTGCTTCTCCCTCTCCCTCGTGCTCTCTCTCAAATAAATAAATAAAATCTAAAAAAAAAAAAAAAAAGAATTGCGTTGTCTAAAATACCAACATGGCCCCGTTGAGGAATCTTTTGCATAGACTTTCTCAGTTCAAAGACCTCTCTGGCCAGGGTCTGCAATGTGCTGCCTAGTTCTTTCCCTTCACCTTTACTGGTTGAACATCTGTCACAACTAAACCTAACGACAGTTTTCAAATGGGGAGTCAGAGAGTGAGGACATGAAGAGAATCATTTACCATTTCACCTTCTCAGGGATGTGGAACATGGGCAGTTGCTGAGAAGGGAGAAGCTGGGGAACGCAGATGAGGTCTGGGGAGTAGAGTCACTGCTCTACTTCAGCATGGGGACCTGTGTTCTCATTTCCTCCTCTTGGACTGATTTTTTTTTTCTTGTCTTTAATTTCCCAAGTATTGTAACATTTACTTGCTCCCAGAGTCATAAATGAGTTACTGAACCACCGGAAGGAATCATATCTGAAAAAGAGCCAATTAGGAATAGACAGGCTTCAAAGAGAAGTAAAGGAAGGGAGGCAAGTAGATAAAGAACACCATTTAGGCCTCTTCTTTAATTTTACAGCTGTGGAAATGGAAACCCAGAGTCCACATTTAGGTTATAAACAGGGCTTCATGTTGCCTTAAACAAGGGTTTCCACAGCAGATTTTTAAGTTTGTTCTATTTTTGTTATATGGATAGGAAATGAAAGCTTTTTTTTTTTTTTTTACCTCTGTCAATTTCTGATATGCAGTTCAGAGGTGTTGGTCTTATCAGTGATACTCTATCACAGGCCAATAGAACCTTCTCCTGCTTAAAAATGTGCTTGAAAAGATTTAGGGGTTAAGTTAATTTAAGCAAATTTAATTATAACACCAATGTACTGGATTCCACAATAACAATGACAGCTATTGCCATAAGCCATGCCCTACCTTATATCCCAAAAGTTTGGTGAGGTTGGGGCATGCTGGGAACTAGTCTCTATCCAGTAACTCAGTTTTACTCTGCAGCATTTTGCAAACTCTGGGATCTCTTCTCTCCTCTTGCCCTCTTTCCTCTGACCAGGGAGAATCTGACCTTGGCTATGGGTCACAGGGCTACCCTTCTAAACAGGGCCACTGTGTGTACTGCCCAACTCCAGGCGCTGCCCTCCACAAAGACTAAGACAGGAACGGCACCCCCTGGGCAACGAGCCTACTGCTCAAGAACCTCATCCTTAAGTCCCAGTGTTTGTGTCCGACAGTGATGGGTTGTCATATGATCAGAAAGTATACTTTCTGAAGGCAGTTCTCAAATACAATGTCATGACAGTTGGGAAACCTATTATAAGTACTTTGTCACTAATATGGACATTCTGAAGACCGGGTAGGAGCAACTTTTTAGATATTAGAACAGATTCAAGATTATGCCTCTAATAATGTTACTCTCATTCACATTACACCAGCTTTTTGAAGGGCCATATAGCTAGTATGCCAGGAGTGAAACACGGGATACTGCTGCACATTTATCATGCATGTCTTGGCAGGAAAAAAAACATGAAGACTTTTGGTCTAATATATGGTGTGCTGAAAAACTCCTTAAAAGCTCAGGATATGTACCCAATTAATTTGAGAAAACCCTTAGAGCATCTATTCTTAAAAAAATAAGCAGTTATTTGGAATTAAAAGCTCAAGTTGTAAAATGTCTTTGCCATTGACTAGCTCATTTAACTTCAATTACCTCTTGCAGGACTTCAGTGCCGGAGGTAGAATGATGAAAGCTTTATAGAACCAACTGATAAGAAAGCCTTTGGATATGTCAATAATTCTGGTGCCAAGAGTAATTTTGAAAAACCTGGAAATGCAGCTTTTCCATAAAATAGAATAAGACTATAACTGTTACTTGAACAGGAATAAAAATGTCTGCCATTTGAGATTACCTAGGTGCCAGGCACTGTACCAAGCATCAGGCTATTATTTAGTGTTTATAATTCTATGTGGCAGAAATGAGAACCACCACTTTACATATGAGAAACCAGAGGTCAGAGAGGTTAACCCAGCCATGGTGACGTGCTTTCTAAGTACAACTGACTGAATGATGTCCCAGGCTCTTTCTCCATAGCCACGCTGGTTCTGTGACCTGGAAAGACTTGGTACCTCTATAACCTCTAATCACACACCCTCTTACACTAAAAATGACTTCAAAAGCATATATACTCTTACAATGGCTACTATTTTATTTAGAATGGTATGGCAGATTATTATCAATGTTCACTGATAACCAGAGATCATGTACTTCTCGATATAGGGAGGTTATACTTCTCCACCCTCTTGAAGTTAGGTAACCACATGACTAGTTCTGGCAAAAGAAATGTGCATCACTTGCAAGGTGAAGCATTTAACTGCAGCTGTTTCCAGGCCACTCTTACCTTTCCATGGAAATAATGGAATCCTGTGTTACTACAGAGGTGTCTCAAGATCAAAACAATCTGAGGTACGAAGCCACCTTGTGTAGGACAGCTCCCCTAGAGACTCAAGTAAACCCACAGTGGATTTTACAAGAGAAATAAACCGTTGTTATTTTAAGCTACACATCTGGAGACTGTTTTTTCAATGTAGTATAACCCAGCCTATCCTGACTGACATAGTGAAAAGAATTACAAAACAGACCTAGGGCATTCTCTGATCCCCCTCAAAATTACACTAAACTTGGCCGAAACATGGCTGAATAAAAACTCAAGGGCTGGACAAAAGGGAAGAGAAACTCTGTGCAGTTAAGCTTAAATAGCTCTTAGAATCAGCTGGAACCACCAAACCACCATTCTCCCCACTTTCAGAGAGCTCAGTACAACAATTAGTCCCATTATATGATACTACTTCCTGGGTAATCAGAATATTTCTAGATGTTTCCAATAAAATAGTATGGGAGTTCTGATCACTATGGTAAAGGGTCATTTTTTGGGGTGAATTGCTGTTCTAGGTCTATCAACTAAGCAGGACTGGCTTATTTTATTTTTTTAAATTTATTCGTCAGAGAGAGAGAGAGAACAAGCAGGGGGAGTGGCAGGAAGAGGGAGAAGCAGACTCTCCTCCGAGCAGGAAGCCCAATGTGGGACTTGATCCCAGGACCCTGGGATCATGACCTGAGGCAAAGGCAGACCCTTAACCAACTGAGCCCCCCCAGGCGCCCCAGGACTGACTTTAGAGAGGAGATGCTGATACCTTTCAATTTTGTTTAGCCCTGCAGATATCCACATGGATCCTGAGATATGTTTGAACACACCATATTATTTAATATTCAATTGCATTAGGAAAGCTAACATGAATTTAAAAATCTTTCTCAGGGCACCTGGGTGGTGCAGCTGGTGAAGCATCCGACTCTTGGCTTCAGCTCAGGTCGTGATCTCAAGGTCGTGAGATGGAGCCCTGTGTCAGGCTCTGTACTCAGCAGAGTCCGCTTGAGATTCTCTCTCCCTATACCTCTGCCCCTCCTGCATGGGCTCGCTCTCTAAAATAAACAGATCTTTTAAAAAAATCTTATTTTCTAAGTTATTAGTATATCATTTAGGTAAAGGTCTGATAAGCAGCTTCACTTTCTCCTAAACCCACACTGTATCACATGCATAGTCTAGAATCTATAGTAAAGTCAACTGATTTAGGAATAAAAAGTGAATGTGTAACTTTCTGAGAAATAAAATCTCTGAAGTACTCATTAAAATAACCAATTTTTATGACAATGATTAACAACAGGGCAAAATTCAAAAACAAGAGCTTTCTGTTAATGTGAAGTAAACTGAGCAACAGGGATGACCCTGGAGCATCTTAGGGCCAGGGCCCACTCTGCTGATAAAACCAGGCCTAACAAGAACAGTCTGTAACACGCTTCCTGATTTAACGTGCTAACAGGTCAGGATCTCAGAGCCAGTTCTAAAATAATTTTAGTCAGGCTTTGTTTTTATCAACTCCAAAATTTAAGTATGTTTCCTTTCCCTGCTGAACAAATGACAGTAACACTTGCCATCTGTCAGGCCTCTTTCTAAAAGCTTTACATTTTACTGCATTAAACTCTTTATAAGTGCTACCAACCAGATCACTCCTTTTTTCATATTTTAACCTAATGATCCTGCTTCACTGGCATCCATACACGAGCATGTGTGTGCCCCTCCCCCCCAACAAACAGGACCTACTCACAGCCTCCGTTTTATAATGCCTTTTTTTTTAAGGCCCAGCTGATAGTCACAGGGGAATGAAGACAGCTGACGGCTCCAATACAGAAAGTACTTCTGTATGTACATTTATTTTTACATTGTAGAGGAAATTACAACATCTTAAAAACAGTATATAAATGAACACAGTAAGTATAAGCCATCCAGAATGAAAGAACATGTACTTAATGAAAATTATCATTTCTGTAACACAAACACCTACATCCTAATCCTTTTTGGACCAAAGAGCAACCGCAACCACACACACACAGCAAGTACTGCTATATTAGTGGTACAAAAACACCTTCTTTGATGCAATCACTTAATAATTGTGGGGGAAAAAAATCATCCTGACATCGGGATACTAAATAAAAAAGCTGGGGGGCTAAATAAACAGGTAACTCACTCTACTTCCTTTCCTGTTTCCAACTTCTAGAAATTCAAGCTTATAAAAAAAAATTAGACATACAAAACCCTGTTAATTACTATCCCTTCAGTAACTTCAGAAAGGTAGTTTCAAGCAACTTTAAAGCTTGAGCTCCTTCTGGATTTCCCAAAGTGTTTCTGCACTCTTCTTCAGACAAGCCTGTTCTTCAGTGGTCAGCTTTATCTTTATAAGGTCTGCAATACCACTCTCTCCCAAGATACATGGAACACTGAGGAATACTTCTTCGTTTATTCCATAGAGACCCTTAATTATGGTGGAAACTGGATGCACTCTTCTAAGATTCTTCAAAATACTTTCTGTTAAATCAGCTACAGATAGGCCAATGGCCCAAGAAGTATAACCTTTCATTTTAATAATCTCATAGGCACTAGCAATCACATCTTTGTGGACATTTTTCCACTGCTCAGGATCTTGATCAGTGCCTATATCTGAGTTCAGATTCTTCAGAGGGACACCGGCGACGTTCACTCCACTCCACACAGGAACACTCGAGTCTCCATGCTCTCCAAGGACCCACCCATGACAGCTCTCAGAGTGGATACCAAGCTTCTGCCCAATCAAGAAACGGAAACGGGCAGTGTCCAGATTACAACCGCTTCCAATAACACGGTTTTGGGGAAATTCACTCAACTTCCAGGTCACATAAGTTAATATATCCACTGGATTGGAAACAACAATCATTTTGCAGCGAGGGCTATATTGGGTGATGCTGGAAATCATTAATTTAAAGATGTCCACATTTCGCTGGACTAAATTAAGGCGTGTCTCCCCTTTTTCCTGGCGTGCCCCTGCTGTGATGACCACGAGGCTGGAGTTTGCAGTGACAAGGTAATCTTTGCTGGACACAATAGTCGGCATTTTCACGAAAGGGCTGCCATGCTGAAGATCCATTGTCTCACCCTTCAGTTTGTCTTCATTAACATCCACAAGGGCGAGTTCATCGGTCAAGCCCCTTAACAGGATGCTGATAGCACAGGCCATGCCAACCGATCCGGTTCCTATAATGGAGACCTTGTTGTGATGAACGGCCTCCTCGGAAGTAAAATTCTTGATAAGCTCACACCTGACGGTTGCCATCTTGGACACGGGGGTGACGGCCCAGGCGCCCGTGAGCGGGAGGCCCCCCGGCCGGCGGGGACACGGCGAATTCACTCTCCCAGCGCCTACTCTCCGGCCGGCCCGCAGGACTCCCACAGCCCATCTCATGGCCACTTACTCCAGAGATGGAGGAAGAGAACCGAAGGAAATGAGAGACAAGCTCTGAGGTGTGAAGGAAGGCGCCTGGTAACCGTTAGACGCCCCTCCGCCTGCTACTGCGGCTGCGCAAGCCCGTGGCTGTTGGGAGGCCCCTCAGGCCACTACTGCGGCTGCGCGAGGCCGTGGTGCCGGAGGGCCCCGCAGCCCCTACTGCGGCTGCACTTGGCGGCCAGCCCGCGGGACATCTCAAGGGCCTCCAGGAAAGTACTCGCCTCGGACTGGGGTGGGAAAAGGGCTTCTCTAGCAAATCAATTCGGGAGTGAAAGTTTTATAAACACGAATTCTCTGCAATCTTTAACGTGTATGATGGCTCAACACAGATCCCTGGGATTACTGATTTTCTATTTTTGCTACAGATGCCAAGTAAAAATAATCCCAGTAAGTACAGATAAAAATAGGGTTAAGTTTTCTGAACTGTATCCCTGCCGGGAAGAATAAGGTGTGTGTGCTCTGTCTCCAAATGGTCGCCTTCACCATTTCTCTGCATCTGTAGGAGAAGTGGGGCTCCTGTTTTATGTTGTATCCAATTTGAGAACTTTCTATTTGGAAAGGTCCCACTGCCTTTGTAGCAGTCACGACCATGACCCACAGCTGTGGGGAAGTCACAGCAGCTGACAACAGGTGAAGTGGCCGACTGTGCGCTAGCTAGTCCAACAGCGAAAACTCAACGGCGAGACGCTGTTACTTCTTTCTCATGCCAAAGGAAAGCTTGTGATTCAGAGTCCTGATTAAAAACGACTTCTCAAGTCGACAGGTGGGGCGATAGCCTTCTATTAAAATGAAGACAGATCTTAAATGTCCTTAAAATGGCAAATTTTGGCCAACGCACAAATCAGATAACTGATTAAAACAGTAAAACAAGTATTAGCCAGTACACAACAGGGCATCAGTATATCTTGCCTTCCTCTGCATTTCTCTGGTCAGTCTTATGGACTTCCTTGGAAGTTACTAAGAAGATAGCAGCTTTACATCTGATGAAATATATATCCTCTAATAAACCCAGTAAACTACAAAAGTCCAAATAAAAATAATGGCACTTTCTCCCCACTTGTAAATAGAATTCTGACCATATAATCATTCCTCAAAGTTCTCCTCTCCTTCTAAGCAAGCAATATGCTTTTCCTTAATAGGGCTCTTAGCATTCACAGCCCCCTCCCAGTCAGAAAACAAACAAACAAGCAAAAGCATTTCAGTTTCAGAACACCAAATCTTGACAAAATGAATATTTCATATTTTGGCCTTGGAAAGCTATTCTTATTCTTTCCGCCACTGAAATGCCATCCAGAAAGACAGGAATAATAAGCAAAGGAGTTGGTGAGGGCTGGAAAAGTGTGGCTATTAGTGGAGTTCTTGCAATCCTGTTTCAGTGTGACTCGGCACTATAGCAGGGACCAGACACCCCATTTAGAGAGTATGGGGTCACAAGCTCCATGACACACACCATGGTGAGAGCACCACATACCTGAGTCCTCTCCACAATGGTGGTCAGACTTATGGTAACCATTTGTCAAACTGAAAACTGGAATTTTTAAAATGATCATCTTTATTTAATGATGGCTAACATCTTAGAGGGATCCTTTTAAAAGACCAACTTTTGACGGTTTCTTTTATCCCATTCATAACTGAAATGTTTTAACCTGATGCCTGTTCCCACCTTCTTCCTATAATGATTCCTTTGACCAGTCAAGTCATTTTCTAAGGTAAGTGTTCTTGAGGACGAAATTCAAGCACATAAAGACTCTTAGCTAGATGACTTCTTTCTAAAGTAATTTTCTTTCTAGAGTTTGAACCTCTTCAGAAATAAAATCTCTGACAGCTGCCTCTTCAGTTTTTCCCCTTAGCCACAACTAAATCAATTTTGAGAAAATAACACTCTCCAAAATAAAAATACCTCAAACAAAGCAGCTTTTTATTTACAGTAAGTCTTGAGATAAGAAGGGAAGAACTAAGAAAGACAAAGAGATGTACATGACCTCCAGAGCAGATTTAGGTCTACTCAAAGATGTGCAAAGCTAAATAAATACAGCCAGACAGCTCCCTAATGACCTGTCTTCGGTGGCTCTTTATTCCTTTTGAATGGAAAACCTAACTCAAATTATCTATTCAAAATACAGCATAATATTATAGCTGATGGCAGGATTATGCTTGATTATATCACTTAGGAGGGAGGAAGCAGGAAATGAAGATGACCAGCAAGTCTCTGGACAAGCAATGGCTGCAAGTAAGTCATTCTATTCTTGCTGCGTGGACTCTCACCCCAGCTCCTCTGCCCTTTTCCTATCTAGGAGTCTGGTTCAAGTATTCCATCCTCTTAGTCTTCAATCCCCCAAGCAGAAGTGACTTTTAAAAATCCTATGCCACCAGAGTCTTTTGTACCCCTCTCCATTGTAGGACTTATCACACGTTATTAAATGTAATTACTTGGGAATTTGTCACTCCAAAGAGATCACCTTGTATTTAGAGCCTATCACTACCCTCTAGGTCAGAGCTTGGTGAGTGAATTCAGTAAATATTCACGGTAGAAAAGAACGAGTATAGAACCCAGTGAAGTAAGGCTAGAGGACAGAAAGGTGAGAGAAATGGGAAGGCACAGCTGGAGAATCCACCTGGTGCCAAAGTTCTAAATTAAGGGGTAGGTAAAATGTGTAGGGCCTGTTTGGGGTTTCTTAGCAAGGCTGATGTATAAATTTCAGATAAAGATATGGATAAGCTAAAAGATTTAACTGTTTTCAAAGCCAAAGCCAATACCTACCAAGTCAGAACATACAAAAAGAAAAAAATTCTACAGTGCTAGAAACACAGTAAAACAAATATGCAATGGCAGAGAGAATATTTTCATTCTTTAAAAAAAAATGTTTTGTTCTTTGGAAAGCTTTTAAAAAATAACCACTGCACAAAACTCCTGATATGAAAAAAAAAAAAGCGAGAGAGAAGCTGCAATGAAAGCAGTATTAATTAATATTGTAAGCTATAAACTCACCAGCAAGCAGAGCATTATATAAACATAATTATTTTAAAAGTCTTCTTTGAGTGATTTAAAAATCATAAAATGCAAATTGTAGTTTTAAGACGAATTAGTGGGCTGTGCTTCTATTGCTCTTATACTAAAATCTATATAACTTTGTAATCCTTGTGCGGGGGTCTTTACAAATACGAGCACCTTAAAGCATTTTCCTTTGTCCGTGATACTAGGAATGCTGGGGAGGGACAAAAGTAGGGCCACAAAGCTTTGTTTCCTGATAAAAGCAGACTGTCAAGTCAAAACACTGCAGTCAACTTCCATTGATGGTATTCAAATATCATAACAGGAATTGGCAAGTTCATCTAACAAAGTACCCAAATCTCACTTCTTCTGTTCTTTAAAGGCATCATCTACACATAATTTTTGATGCACTTAAAAGAGCCACATGTGGGCACCTGGGTGGCTCAGTTGGTTAAGCAACTGCCTTCGGCTCAGGTCATGATCCTCGAGTCCCGGGATCGAGTCCCACATCGGGCTCCCTGCTCAGCAAGGGGTCTGCTTCTTCCTCTGCCCTCTTCCCTCTTCCCTCTTATGCTCTCTGTCTCTCATTCTCTCTCTCAAATAAATAAATAAAATCTTAAAAAAAAAAAAAAAGAGCCACATGTATTAATCATTCAAAAGGAAATATTTTAATGAAGCACAAAACATGAAAAACAAAGAAACTAAAACTCACTGGTAGGTGTTTAAATAGCCCAAATCGTAGCTTAAAACTGACAAAACTAAATTTTATGGATTTGGGCTTTAACTGCATGGGTGCAGTTTTATGAATTCACTCCAATTATTCTCTGCAGTTGGATTAATAGAAATAATACCACAGTCCTTGATAACAGTTCTATTCATCTAAACAAAATGATATGAAGACTATGTTTGTACACCGAAGTTACCCTCAATTTAGGTAGAAACTTACATTTACCTGAAGATAGAAACTTACATTACCTTTACAGTCTCACAACTGCCAGAACAGATTAACTCCCTGTTGTAACGGCTAGAGATTAGTTTGCCTCAAGACCCCATCTAGGCAAGGAACAGAGCCAGCAGCAGAACAGTAGGAAGAGGAAGGAGTGTTCAGTGGGGACATTAGCAAGGACAAGGCTCAGAGGCTAGAAGAACATGGCCTTTCAGCAAGGCTAGAACTCTGAGTGCAACAGAGAACCAGCCAGACTCTCGAGCGCAGCGGTGCGGACATTTGCACCAGATCCCTCTTTGTGGGGCCTGTCTTGTGCAGTGCAGGCCGCTGAGCTGCATCCCTGGCCTCTATCCACTAGATGCCACCAGCACCCCCACCGTTATGACAACCAAAACTGTCTGTGGATGTTGCCAAATCTTTCTTCTGTGGGGAGGGGAAGTCAAAATGCCCCCATTAAGAACCAGTGGGTTAAAGAATAAGTAGGAGCCAGATCACAGAGGGACCAAACCATTTCAAGGAACTTGGACTTTATTCTCAAGGGAAAAGTGAGCCACTGAAATGGCAGAAACTGTGAAGACGAGGGGAGCAGCAAGCCGGGAGGGGAGGTGGTGAGGAAACCGAGAGTTCTGGATAAGACACAGGTTGCTGGCGTGCACTGGGACACACAACTGATGATGTACAACATGCAGTTGTGGGGCAAATCCGACATCAGATTGTTTAAAATGCCGAGGACTATAGTTGAGGGGACTGAGGGACCGAGCACAGAAAGAAACCTGAAGGGTGCAAATACAAAGCCACTGGATGCCCCATGTTTAGAGGTCTGCCAGGGAGCAGCCAGCAAAGATGTGCAAAAATAGCCAGTGAGGTCGAAGGTGTCTCAGAAGCCAAGAGACAGCGTTTCGTGGAGGAGAGAATGCTCAACCGTGCCAAATATCATTGAGAGGTCAAGTAATGGGGTGATGAAGAGAAGACCCGGGTGTGGCAACACGGAGGACATGGGGACCCTGACCAGCAGTTTCCCCCACAGCTGGGGAAGAGGCTGAAGTGAGGGGAGAGGGGGGGAGTGCAGGCAGTGACCACGGCAGATCGCTCAGGAAATCTTTTCTAGGGAAGGGAAGGAGACAAACGGGCTGACAGGTGGAGCAAGATGAGGAACATCAAGACAGAATCTGTAGAGGCGGGAGAACCTGGAGCATGTCCATACACACTGCAGTGGAGGGAAAACTGACATTCAGCAAAGGCTGAGGATAATTCTGGGAGCAAGGTCCTCTGACAGATGGCCGTGGTGGGCCTTTGGGAGCAGCATGGACACTCGCCCAGGGTGACATAAGAAAGGCCGAGTGAGGAAGACATGCAGGGAGAAGTCTGGGGAAGATGAAGGCCAGAGCCTCTTGCAAAGTGTTGAGAAAGGACTATGGAGAGGCTGGGCTGCAGGCAGGGAAAACAGAGGTCCGTCGTGACAATCTTGCGACAGGGAGACACCTCCAGCTACAATGGCAGTGGGAGTGTGGGAGAAACAAGACTTGGTGAGTGATTAGATACAGGGGTGAGAAAGAGTGTGGTCATGAACAGAATCCAGCTTTTCTCTCTGGGCAGCTCTATGGATGACGCTGCCGTTCACCGTGAGTGATCCAGGAGTAGGATGCAGGGTGGGGACGGGATGAGGGGCAGTAAATAACATTCAGGTGGGAACACACGTGATGCCTGCAGGACATCCAAGCATCAGTGTCCAGGCAAGTGGGTGTATGGGCAAGGAGCTCAGAGGTCGACTAGAGATGCAGACCTAGCAGCCTTCTGCGTGTGGATGAAGCCACCGGAGCAGATGGACCCTGTGAAGGAGAAAATTTAAGGGCAAAGCAAGGAACCTAGCATAAAATGTATAAAATAAGGCAGCAGCATTTCAGAAGTAAATGGAATAGGGGAAGGAAAAAATAAGAGCCAAACTAGGATTGAGAAAAATTACAAAAAGAATAAAGAACTATAAAAGGCCAGAATCCATTAACACAAGAAGAAAACAATAACTGATATATCTAAGTCATCAAAACCTTGTAAAATTACATTTGGCACAGTCTACATTGTGGAAAGATACATAACACATTAAAAAAAAAAGATTTCTTCTTAAAATTATTAGAAATTATTCAGTTAGGAAAATTCAATTTGAGTGACCACTTCATTTTCGGGTACACTGGTAAATGAATAATAATATATATAAATATATCAACATACACATATAAAAATGTTTTATAGATTCTTAGATATTTCTAAGTGACCAACCAATAACAGGTACCTTTCACAACAAAGCGTAGGGGGGAAGCGTAGGTTACCAGGTCTTCACTCCACAGTGCTTTATTTAGAGAGATCTGCTCATGGGAGTCCAATTTTCTATGCTCAGTATTAGAAATAAGGACAAAGAAAAAGAAAACCCAAATGAAATCAAGGATACTTCTCCTCGAGTGGAATAAGGCTGGTAACATTCCTGAGGTGATTAAGCCTGATTTGTGTCAGGCTTTGAAACAAGGCTTTCATGGCAGAGCTTATCTTTTCTAGTAATTGTTGCACATTCCCACTTTATAAAATGCTTGCAGCCCTATTTTACTTATAAAAAGAAACTCATGGGTTTTTAGAAGAGGTATTTTGGCAATATGCCAAAAAAAAGCCAATTTTTTTTTTTTCCCGCCCTCTTGGCTTAGGCCAACCTTAGACATCCCCCCCACAGAAAACAAAATACGACATTGGTCATTACCTCCCGTTTTAAACTGAGCAAGTCCCTGTGATTTGGTCTCTCTGTCACCAAATTGCCCTTCCACATTACATCGAGTGCCTCTTACCACCGGATGCCAAGCCCATTAGAGCTGCAGTGAATGGGAAATAAGGGTTATAGAGATGTTCTTGTCACCTCAGACCTAAATTTAAGTGATGCAGTGCCACTTCCAATTAATTTAAAAATGATTCCAGGAATATATTCCTCAGTGCTTACACTGTTTGAAGGCCCTCAGCTTGACAGAACTATCTGTGCAAGATCATGATGACTCTGTGTTCTGGGCGTTCTAGTAAGTACTATCAGCAAGTGGAAGTGAAGCTGGGTCTGCTGACGTTATGGTAATCAGAGTAAGGAACTGAAGTTTGCTTCGGGGACAGAAGCTGGTAGAGACGTTTGGAAGCTCTCAAATTAGATTAGGCAAGGACGCAGAAGGGACATATTTCAGTCACTTTTCAGACTTCCCCTGCAGATCCCTCAGAAGTGGCTACCATTAAACGATTTGCCAGGAGACGGATTTGTTTTTAACCTTTGACTGAAACCAAAGAAAACTACAAAGCTTACAGTCTATTTCCTTCTTAGATATCTCAGATGTTAAAAACTTCTAAGCCTTTTCATAGTTTTATTTACATATGTGGTTCTAGCATTCACCTACAAATGTTGCTTCATTTGAGACGAATAACTTAAAAACTGTGTAGGAATAAACATATTTAATACAAGATCTACCAGAAATTAGCAAAAAGTCGAAAGAGATTTTACTGTAATTAGCAAAAGCCCTCAAAGCTGGTCATAAGGTCATTAAGAAATGAGCGTAAACCCAGCGTGCCTGGGTGGCTCAGTCGTTAAGTGTCTGCCTTCAGCTCAGGTCATGATCCCAGGGTCCTGGGATCGAGCCCCACATCGGGCTCCCTGCTCGGCGGGGAGCCTGCTTCTCCCTCTCCCACTCCCCCTGCTTGTGTTCCCTCTCTCGCTGTGTCTCTCTGCCAAATAAATAAAATCTTTAAAAAAAAAAAAAGAAAGAAATGAGCGTAAACATTAACAAAAAGTATACTTAGCAGCAGCTACCAAAAAGAGCTGGAGAAAATACATTTTATTAGAATGAATCCAATATTGTCCTAAAG
>NC_138376.1:121727853-121775142 GCF_054177405.1 Leptonychotes weddellii
AGCGTAAACATTAACAAAAAGTATACTTAGCAGCAGCTACCAAAAAGAGCTGGAGAAAATACATTTTATTAGAATGAATCCAATATTGTCCTAAAGGAAAGCTGTATTACTTCTCTTAAAGAATCTTTCTTAGAGTGGCGCCTGGGTGGCTCAGTCATTAAATGTCTGCCTTCGGCTCAGGTCATGGTCCCAGGGTCCTAGGATTGAGCCCCGCATCGGGCTCCCTGCTCCGCGGGGAGCCTGCTTCTCCCTCTCCCACTCCCCCTGCTTGTGTTCCCTTTCTCGCTGTCTCTGTCAAAAAATAAATAAAATCTTTAAAAAAAAAAATCTTGGTATAGGAAAGACAGATGCCAATTTTTTGGAGAAATATTTAAGATGTGTTTTATTTACATGTTTTACTTTTTGTTCTTAAGGAAAAGGAAGCCTGGGCTCTTGAGCAAGAAGCAACCTCTATCAGCAGATCAGGAGGCGACTGAGGCTGGAGAGATGTGTAAGTCTTCAATCACAGATTATCTGCATAAAAGCCCTGAGAGATGCAGTAAAGGAAGAAAGAGATTATTTTCCATCTCTCAGATTGGCAAACATTTCAAAGTAGAAGAAGCCACTAATGGCGAGGGTGCTAGGAAACCTGCAGGCACTGAAGGTATCTTCTAAGTGTATACATTTTGTGCTTAGCAATGGCTATCAAAAACAGTTTTTAAATACCCCTGGATTCAACAATAACATTTGTCTTTAGGACAAATTTCCTGACCAAGAAAAGTACAAAAAGATGCATGCCTACAGAGGTTCACTATGGTGTTTAATAGTGAAAAATTACAATCTAAATGCTACTGGCAGGAGACTGATTAAGTAAATTATAATGGAGCACCATGTAGCCATTAAAAGTGATGGAGATTTATATAGTCTACTGTGCAAAGACGTTCTTGTGGCTATTCAGTGAAAAAAGGTTCCAGAATAGAACAGTAAAACATTTACCTACAATTATATGAATAGGCTTATAGAATGTAGGAAGGGATGTTTTTATTGTAATAAGTGATTATAACTCAGTGAGATTTCTGGTGATTTTTGTTTCCTTTTTTGTACTTTTCTACACTCTTTTTGTTGTTGTTATTGTTGTTTTTACAATGAGTACCTAATTTTAACAAAAGAAACACAAAGCCATCTTTGTTTTAAAAAAGGTCCTAAACATGTTTTTCTTTAAAAATAAGCAATATATGTAAATAAAAACAAATACCTCTAATTACATGGTAAAAAACAAACTAAACTAAAAATTCCCTTTATTTGCAAGTTAATTTTTAAATTTAAGTCTCTGGACAATTTAAAGTATTTCACAATAACTAAAAATGTTTTCATTCATGGTTTTATCACTATTGAGATTTTAGCTCCTCTGAGGGCAACAACTGTAAATTATCTGTGAATTCTAACTATACCAGGTATCATGAATATATTAAATACAAGGTACAGTAAATGTTAGCAATGGTGATTCTGACTCGTACTCTGAGACAGCCTCACCTCCAACAAATGTTGAACGAGATGAGTCCACAGGCATAAGCCCTAAAGCTCCCAGTCATATCAATCAGGAATTATTTATACATCCAACATTTTTCCTTCTAAGGGGAGAAAAAAAAGGCAAAACAGTCTAACCATAAATATGCTCAATCTTTTTAGAAATCCTTTCAATATAAATAAGAAAAGATACAAAAGTTAAGTCTTTGTGTTTGAGTAACATGTAAATAATTGTAAGTGGCATGGTGTTTTTTTTTTTAAGATTTTTAAAATTTATTTGAGAGAGAAAGAGAGCGCACAAGCACACACAATGAGGGGGGAAGGAGGGGCAGAGGGAGAGGGAGAAGCAGACTCCCCGCTGAGCAGAGAGCCCAACACAGGGCTCAATCCCAGGAAATTGGGATCATGACCTGAACTAAAGGCAGATGCTTAACCGACTGAGCCACCCAGGTGCCCTGGTTTTTTCTTTTGATAATTGGGGAATTACTAGTTGTTATCTCTAGAGATCCTTATTTACTCACTGACAAGCGTTTATTTCAACTACTCTAAACTTAAAATACTTGCCCCTAATAAAAAGAATCTAATCATACTGCCACGGTGTGAACCTGGCCTGAACAGGGCAGTCTGCCAGGATCATCTGGGATCTTTTGGGATCATTAGCTGCATTAGGGGACCACAGACCCATAGTAAATGCTCATTCTTTTCACAATTAAGTTACTGTTATAAAATTAATGCTGCCTCAATCATAATCAGATGATAAAATACCATAATTCAAAGAAATTGGTGAATCCATACTGAGCAATCAGGCCTTGCTTGCTGGCCCACCATGCTGGCAGGCCGGAACTGGTGAGGTGATCCCAGGCTGAATCTGGACTGGTTCATACACAAGGGAGGGAGGCTCCCACCTTAAATCCTGGCACACCTACTGGCTTCAGTCTGCTGACAAGATAGCTCCACTAGCTCTCCTTTTTTTGGAATCTCTAATTAAATGATAACACTATTATGTAAAATATAAATTTACATCTGATGTATTATACATGTTATATGTGAAATAAATTCCATAATAACTACGAATAAAGTGTAAATCCAAAATATTTCTAAGAAACTGAAGACCTTAGCTTCAAGCACTGCAGCATGCCCTTGTTTAGGCCAGCAGATGTAGCTGTGAATTAAAATAGGGAATGTGAACTGCTCTCCTTCAGCCAGTAGATGGCACCCTTCTTTTTTTGAACTGGGTTTATAATGACACTTTAATATGATTCAAGGTTGCTACCAACAATTATTTGACACTGGGCTTGATTTTGATTTACCTGAATTTACCTAGAATAATCATATCAATTATTTATTGAGTGCAGAGACCTGGACCATTTCTGTCCAGCATTTTCTAAGATTGTTTTCTTTAGTCATGGAAAGATAACATTTCCCAGGACTCAGGACAATCTCACAATTATCCTCAGAACTCTCTAAAGGAGAACTGAAATGTAATACTGCTCTCCACAAGACTCAGAGTGGGTCATATAATAAGAATTTGCTTAGAGAGTCTTAAAACTGAAGGCATCCATAATAACGGTCTACTGGGGAGCCCTGTCTAGGCACAGTGCCTGGCTCAGGGTAGGCCCACAAATGTCTTTTGAATGAACAAATTAATAAACACTACTGCTTTTAAAAGGTGTGCCCTTGAAAAACTATCAGTGGTTCATTTTTCTGTGAGACTTCTCAGATATGGATATCAAACTGATATTCCTAATGACCTACAGGTAGGGGGACAGTACATTTGTATTCTCACGTTTTAGTTAAAGACATGAAGATATAAAAAGATTCCAAGTGTCCTTGTATTCAGTAGTGCCAATCAGAAAACAATTTTTCTTGCCCAACTATTTTATTTAGGCCATAAAACAAAGAAGTTCACATTCTAGAAACTAGAATAGCACCGGATAGTCCATAAAGCCCAACTTCTTGAGCATATAACTTAATCTAAATATCTTTACTTTGTTGGTCTATGAAAATTTGGATCAATTCATTATGACTCTTCTCATTCAAAGGTTATATTTTAAAATATCTTAAAACTTTATTACTCAGTTTATGACCTACATTACTAAGTTCTGGAAACATCACCTAACAATTCCATGGAGTCAGTATAAAGTGCTAACAGACCATCATTTTTATAGAAACTAAAAGCTTAATAACCTTATTATTAAGTATTTCATGCCCTCAAGTATATGTCACATGTAGTCAAAGAAGTTTTGTGAACTTCTAGGCAGCTGTGCTTCATTTTTAGCATAAATTAATAAAAAATAAAATCCAGCACTATTTTTTTTTAAAGGTAGTATTACTGTTAAAGCAATACATATTTAAGAATGTACAGAAAAGTAAAAAAAAAAAATTCACTCCCACACCCATAATTCATCCACACATTTATACCGGGCATATTTCCCCCCTGTTGTTTCCACCTGTTTTCAAATAACTGCTCTCATATTATTTATACAAATGAATCCTGCTTTACCATTATACCCTAAGCATTTGTCTACTGAAGATGAAGGCTAAAAGGAGACCTTCTCTTTTATGAGGAAAGAATGGCCCAGTCCTATACCTGACTGATATTAATTACAATGTTGGGAGATGAGGCCCACATTGAAGATACCCAGGAAAACCTGTCAAGTTATCAAGAATGTGTGGATCACATCACGATCAAAACTGAATTTACTACCTCCTTCCTCCTCATTCTGGCTCCTTCCAACTACTCATTTATTTCCAATCTTAGCTAGGGGAGGTAACATTGGAGAAAAAAAAATCTAGGTTCCAAAGATGGGGGATATTACTAACTGCTTCATAGTTATTGTGAAGACTAAATAATCTGCTATGCCTAAAATGTCTGGTACAATGCCTGCAATGGAAGGAGAGATTTTATACTGGTCAAAAGCAAAACTGAGGTTAACAACAAAAATCATCCAAAATCTTCAGTCATGGGTTTTCTAACTTTTCCAAGTAAACACAACTTTATTGTTATAAACAATTACTAGCAGCAAAGTTACTTTAAAAATAAAGGTTAGTCGGACTAGAAGAAAAGCAACATCTATCTGTCTATCAGTATACTTTGAGTGAAAAGTACAATAATGCCTATGTTCAGTTATGATTAAACCAAATATAAAAAACTCAGTAATGCCTATAATAATTATATTACTTATCACTCCCCCCTCCCTTGCAATTTCCCCGTCTACAGAATCACTCCCATCAGCATACTCAACATGCTGTTAATTCTCCCAACTTAAAAACAAAAACACAAACAAAAAAACACCTCTCTTGATCTCAGTCCCCTTTCCAGCTATGACCCCATCTCTTTCTTTCCCTGTAAAGCACAACTCAAGACATGCCTGTATATACAATCTCCTCCATTCTTTTGGATCCACTCCACCCAGGCTTTACCCACCAAGGACTGCCATCAAGGCTAACTTGGCAAACTCCTGAGTCTCATCTTACATGATTTAAACCGACCATACACCTTCTTCACGTGGTGTCCAAGTCACCATTCTCCCGGTTCTCCTGGGTTTTCTCCTTTGGTAGGGAAATCTCCCTTGCTAATTTGCTCCGTATTTCCCAACCTCTAAACCTTGGGAGTGCCCAGAGCTCCTTGGTGAGCTCAATGCCTTGGTAAGCTCACCTAGTCTCCTGGCTTTGAACACTACCCATATACTGAAGAGTCTCAAATTTACATCTTGACCTTGTACCTCTCCTCTGAATTCCAAACTTCTATATCTGTTTGCTTGACTCTCCACTGAGCGATCCAACAGATATTTCAAACTCACAGGCCCCAGACTGAGCTCCTAGCATTATCCCTGAATACCTGCTCCTCTCACACTGGTTCCCATCCATCTTCCAACTGCTCACAGGCCAAAAGCCTTGGAGATCCTTGACTTCATTTATTCTCTCACCTCTCACATCCGACGTATAACAAGTCCTTGTTGACTCTACCTTCAAAATATATCCAGAACCTCTTTACCTCGATTCCCTTGCTGCCACCTATTCCAAACCACCGTCAATTCTCACCTGTCACACATGTGCAGCCTTGTCCACAGAACTTCCTACCGGTAGTTTAAAAAAAGCCAATCATTCCTAATATACAGCTTTTTAACTTGGGGTATAAATTACACACACACACACACACACACACACACACTTCTTGAAAATCAGGCATATTTAGACCACAGAAAGTGGAATAAACATTCCAGATACCAATTACAGGACTGTAGTTACTTACACTGTGAACTCCTAAAGCTTTCCAGACTGCGAAGCTGATCACACCAACCCCGCACCATGCATAAAGTGAGCCCCAACCCAGGGCTCGCAAGGCAAGGGAAGACCCGCTCTCTGGTAAGGCAGCTGTGGCCATACTTCCCTGCAATGAAGACAGAGAGGAAAAATCATCAGTTCGGAAAAAGTAATTATTTCAGGAGTGTTTGAAACTCATGACTCTCTGAATGTCACCGTAATTTTGGGAAGCCAGACCAACTGAAGTCCAAAAAGAAGCTTTGCTACTTAGTAACTGCAGAGAAGTCACCCCTTCTCTGACTGACAGATATTTGAGTACTCAGGGCCTTGCCAGGAGCTGTGCTAGGTACTGGAGAGAAAAAGGCAAATAGAGTAGCTTCTTTCTGACTAAAGATCCCAGTCAATGGAGGGAGGGGAGGAGGACACAGACACATAAAAGTTAATTATGATCTAAATGGAATGTGCGACAATAGAACTATACACATAGGGCACCATAGTCCCAGAGGAGGATACCTAATCTGTTGTTGCAATTAGAGGAAGCTTTAAGGAGGGGTTCCTCAAAGAGGTGAGCTAATCTAAGTCACTACAAAGACTTTTAAATACATATGCAAAATGCAGGGCACATAGTAGAAACCCAGCTTATGGCAGCTATTCATGAGAAACTAGAAAATAAACAATGACTCTCCTCTTGGGTTTCAAGGTATCATATTAAGGTAAAAATCTATACCATAATAACTGAACAACTTTCAGACTATCAGCATGAAAACTTGACTAGAGAAGAATAGGAATGCAATGCATGCTTCAAAAGGGAATATCCACCCCATCACTGAAAGCACCGATTACTGATTATTTTTTTCCAAAACTTCTTTGCTGTTTTTTGCCTATTAATTCTCCCAGAAAAGCCCTAAAACATTCTGTCAAGATTTCTCTGAGTCCCATTCATTGGCATTTTCATTACAATGTCATCAAACTGATTAGCTAATGTGATAAGATAGCAAATTTATGTTTGGTCTTTCTTCTGGAAACAAATTTCCATTTACTCAAGCCTTTCCCTTTTTAGAATAATTTTCTTTATATTGCTCAACCCATTGAATAAAGGTTTGTAGCATGTGTGCTATGATTATGAATGCTATTGGTGGCACACAGAAACACTTGGTTTACCTGTATTTTCATGTCTCGCACCATGCCCTGACCCAGAAGATATTATTTGCTGACTTAACACTTGTTTGTAATATACCTGAGACCCAACCAGATTTTCAAGAGATGTTTCTTTAGTTATTTTCTATGATCAAAACACTCTCTTACCCCTTTTCTCACGTTGCTGTAATTTCAGAGTGGTTCTTTAGATATCACAGATCTCATATAAATTCACTAACTTCTAACTGGCCTGAATTTTCATCCAGAAGCAGTAACGTTAACCAAATATTATTAAACCAGGGTCAACTTAAGTGCCTAAATTTTATTTTAGAAACTTAAGTTAAAAAATTCCTTATTTCCTTGGGAAGGACAGAAATTATATATGTGTTACATATGTACATGTGCTTTTAAAAGCCGCCTTAGCTTACACCTTCCTCTGCTTCTTCAATGAAGGACAAAGAAAAATGAATGTTCATTCAGCACTTACTACTGCCGTTCCATTCCCAGTTTTCTAGCCTGATACTCAGCTAAGACAATGCAGTTAAGATTTTAAAGAAATGATGACCATCCTCCTGAAATAATAGCAATGTAGGCAGTCCCCAACTAAAAGCTGATCATTTTTAAAGTCCTGAGTTGCAATCTGAATCTGTATTATAGTTAATGTCTAGATTCCAAGCCAGTGGACAGAAATCTATTTAAATAAAAAATTGCTAAAAATAGTGTAATTTCTTCTCCAAAAATAATCAAAGATGGAAAGAGTGCCATGGTGGGCAAATTGTTTAATCCATCCCTGCCTCAGTTTAATGGGGACAACATAATAACAGCATCTCATGGGGTTGTAATGGGGGTTCAATGAACCCCAACCCTTAAAACAGCAGGTAGCACATGGTAAGCATTCAAATGCTAGATATTATTATCACTATTAATGTCAGAGAAAACTGCCAGGCAGTACACTGCCTAAGTGGTATTCTTAAACTGGCGCCTGCTAAGTGTAAATGCATTAAATGCTCCAGAACCTCTGAGCCTCTCAAACAGAGTCTGGATCAATGGTAATGCTCTAATTCAGATGTTTCCCCAGAGGGGAGGCAGAACTTTACACAACATATTTAACCATCCAGAACAGTGGTTCTCAAACTTTCTGGTCTCAGGATCCATTTATACTTGGATCCCAAAGATTTCTGATTATGTGGCCTATACTTAATAATAATTAATATTTTAGAAATTAAAGCTAAGAAATTCTTAAATTTTAAGTATTAATTCATTTACAAATAAACCCAGTATAGATTAATATAAACCTACTTTTGGGACGCCTGGGTGGCTCAATCAGTTAAGCGTCTGCCTTCGGCTCTGGTCATGATCCCAGGGTCCTGGGATTCGAGTCCCACATCAGGCTCCTTGCTCAGCAGGGAGCCTGCTTCTTCCTCTGCCTGCTGCTTCCCCTGCTATGCTTTCTCTCTCTCTCTCTCTGACAAATAAATTTAAAAAATATATATATAAACCTATTTTTATGAAACAGCTACCTTACAAAACAAAAGAATTTAGTGCAAGGAGGCAATGTTTTACATTTTGATTAATCTTTTAAATGTTTGGCTTAACAAGGGACAGATGAATTTTCATAAATGCTTCTGTATTCAATCTGTTGCAATATGTTTTTTGATTGAAGAATCTGCATAAAGTCCAGCCTTACAGAGATTTGTGGTTGGAAAAGGGACAAGTATTTTAATAGCCTTCCTTCTTTGATGCTCCACCAAAACTTCCCAAATAGCGGCATGCACTCTGGGATCTGAAGTCACACTGATGAGTTTTTTGTACTTTGTTACATTAAAATCCATTAGTCTATTTTGTATTTCTAATGGACCTTTTATCCATGCATTATGATCATTCAGAAAATACTGATTTACCAAGTCATGCAGATCTTTCCAATGTTGACACCATGTATTAAACATTTAAAATTTCACATCATTAACGCTACCACCAATCTCATCAGAAAAGCCTTTACGTATTGAGCACCTATTAAGCTGACAATGGCAGATACAAGTATTGGGATACCTGAGACCCAACCAGATTTTAAATCCTAAGATTTAATTTTCACTTGCAAGCTCCAATTTTATCATTGGCAACAAATACTGACAAGTGCTTGCTTGAAGAGACGACACAGGCTCATTTTGTTCATTTTGAAGAAAATGTCTGTCAAATACCCACTTCTGAATAACTATAGTCTGTCAGTTCCTCTTTCAAATAAAATATGTTATTACATGGGGAAAAAAAGCAGCTAGTTCAGCATGCAATTTAATCACACCATTGCTTTTCCTGGAGAAAAACGTCTTTCTTTGATATAAATCGGAAAGGCTTTATGCGTACTTCCCATTTCTTCACGTGGATTAGTAAAGAGGTATAATCAAGGGTTAAGATTTAATAAAATCAGTAATTCTACTGCTATAACAAGGAGATTCTTATGCAGTGAGGGCTTTTTTTTTTTTTTTTTTTTAACTACAGATGCACGGTAGTGAAGACCACCAGGCCTGCCGGTACAGCTGGGTGCCACCGCCTTGATTACACTAAGGCTCCAGCACTCTTACCCCACGTGCTTCTATACCGTTAGTGCAAATGCCTCGCTATTACTAGGAAAATAGTTTTGACTTTACAGACCCCCAAAGAGTCTCAAGGATCCCTAGGGTTCTATGGCCCACAGCCTGACAACCACCGTGTTTGATAGGGCATGTGTGACCATCAAATCTTAGAACCACAAAATAGAATGCCAAGTTGTAAATGTGGGTATGGGTTGTTTTTTTTTTTCCTGAGAATCCCTAGCTTTCATCAGATTCTCAGAAAGGTCTGTGACCCAAAGGTTAACCTGGTAATTCAGGCTTAGAAATGAATGCAAATTCTACTGTTAAAGCATCACTATCAGTTAGGCTTTACTGATTCCTTCTACAAGATAGAGTTCTGCACTGAAAATATTCTATAATACAGGGTGAAAATGACCACAGGGTTCATCACAGTGATTTGGGTAGCTCCATTTAAGCCTTGAGTATTCAGATGGAGAACAAAAGCACCTTAAATGTGGTCTTTTTCCTTTACAGTATCTACAGTGCTTAAGTATGATATCAGATTATTAAAAATGTAAGTGGAAAGGGAACTCGACTCGTTTACGATGTTTCACATAACACTCTTCTTCCAAGCAAACATCAAATTATAATTATATAGTTAATTGCATCAATATTTAATATCTGTCTCCTCCTGCACAGATGCTAGCTTCCTGAAGGGCAAACATTGGTTCATTTTTGTTATCTCTTGCACCGAGCTAGCACAGTGCCTGACACATAAAAGATCCCAAGTTAACATCTGAAGCAATGAAATGATAGCTAAATAAACGATACGGGATGGAGAGGGCAGAGACAGGACAACACATGCTAACAAGTAACTGCAAGTCTACAAGTCAATGAGAAGAAACAATCCTCAACAGCTGGGGTATGACCACATGAGTGATTACTCAGTCTTGCTCATGGAGTTAAGAATTTTCTGCCTTAAGAAGCTTATGGTCATTCAACCCAAACTGATTGAGCACTTATGTGTCAGGCACTTTTCTGGGGAGCAGGGATGAAGCAGCACAAAGCACGTGTGATCTCCGGGCTCAAGGAGCTGATCCATTTTTTTCATCAATGATAAGATGCACTTTACTTCAACAATTGAACATTTTTGAAATAGAAAGGCCTCTGGTGGGGCGCCTGGCTGGCTCAGTCAATAGAACATGAGACTTTTGATCTGGGTGGAGAGCTTAAATAAATAAATAAATAGAAATGCCTCTGGCAATCAGTATTGTGTCAAGAATTAAACTGGCATCATTTTTTTCCCCTTAGTGGTACATAAAATACCGGGGCCTCTTACAACTGATAGGGAATTACCCAGATTTAGACTTAGTCATGTTGTGAATAGGAAATGTACTGGATGAGCTTTCAAAGTCTTGTTCTGCTAAAATTTAAGAAAAAGAAAGCACATAACTAAATACTTCTTTCTTTTTTCTTTCGTTTTTAAAGATTTTATTTATTTATTTGAGAGAGAGAGTGCACAGAGGGAGAGGGAGAAGCAGGCTCTCCACTGGAAAGAGCCCCATATGGGGCTTGATCTCAGGACCCCGAGATCACGACCCGGGTTGAAGGCAGACACTTAACCAACTGAGCCACCCAGGAGTCCCTAAATACTTCTTTCTAAATGAAAATAAAGACCACTGATTAATTTGTACATTTCCTGAATCTATGAGATGTATATAGGTTTACTTCTTAAAACAATATGAAAGGCCACCAACATTTTATTTACTTCTCCTATGCACAACAGCTGCCAATTATCTGTAAACAATAACAATGCTATAAATGGATTTCCGTGTCACAAACCTTATTGAACCATTCAGGGCTCTTCTTTTTAGCCAATGATAATGTTGTAACAAATCCGGCTAGCATTCCTGCTGCAGCCACAGTACCAAGGAAAACTCCACCTGCCAAGAGTTTTGGGGGTAGGGCGTGGAGGGGGAGGAGAGAGATTAAAGAGAGAGAGAGAAAAAAACACAACACCTTAAGAAGACGTACCCAAAGTAAGTCCAGACACTATTTAAATTACATTTTAAGTCACTTTTGAAATTTGAGAACGAAAGCTAGACAGCTCTGGCCATAAAGGTAAACGATAGCAGTGCGAAACCTGCGTGACCTCCTGACCTCTGGTTCCTGAGATCGTTCTGCGGGACCGTTCCCAAGTGCTGAGAGTTGGCCCAGGGCCCCTTCCCCTCTTCCCGGGGACGGTTTGAAGTTTCTCCCGGGGAGGAAAACAAGCTAGTGGAAGGTAGGGGAAGGCACAAGAGAAACTATAGAGGGGATGGGGGAAATACAGCACACAGCTCAGGGGAGACTCCACCCCGCACGACCCCTGACTGGCCGATCCCCACCAGCTAAACTCAGGGGCAACCCAAGGGAAGGTCTCCCAGGGCGGGGAATGGCGGCTCCTGCGCAGGCCCCGGAAGAGCTCGCCCCGACACCAGCACCTCACCACACCACACCTTTCACCAGGAAAAGCCGATCGTCTGGGGATCCCGGAGTGTCGAGACCAGAGGACGGCGGCCCAGGCCCGGCACCGGCTGTCTCCATGTTTATAAGCCTCCACCACTGGGTCCGACGCCAACCGGTTCCGGGGGGGAAGCGAGAGCGAGGCGGAGGAGAAAGGTTCCGCTACCACCTCTCTCTGTGCGTTCTGAATACCGGTCCCGGGAACGGCCGCTGACCCCAAACCCTCTCTCCTCCCCCACCGACCCGCAAGGAAAACGTGGTGGCTGCACGTGGGTGTCCCCACCCCAGCCCCGGGGGGTGGTGTCCTCCCAGGCCGCCTCCAGGTTGGGCCGTTTGCCTGCTCCAAGGTGACGGTCGCCGCCCTTGAATATTGCGTCTGTCTGGAACAGTGCTCGGCTCTGACGGTAGGAGGCAGTGAGCGGTTGCTGATGGCGCCGCGAGCCCAGGGCCAGCAGGGTTCGAGACCCTGCAGCTCCGTTTCCTGATCAGCCTTCCGTCACGTCCAGGGATTTAACCAGCGCTAAGATTTCACGATTCTAAAAAGCAGGTCTCCGTCTTCTCTCTGTACTTTTCTGGGAAATTTCGTAGCAGTGCTCGCTTGAGGTGTAAGGGACAGGTTTCATCCGTGGAAGAGAGTCCACGTGGAAGCTCGGCTGTGAGACACCTCCTTCCCCGCCCTTTGATTGATGGACCTACCAAGAGAGGTGCGGAACTGAAGTGAGACAACCCAGCGGGGGCAGCCGAGGACCACCCTGAGGGGCTAACACGGACGGCGAGCCTGCGCTGGAGCCCTTCTTGCGGGGAGACGCTGGTGCGGGCCGCCCCTCGACGGCGCTGGCGCTTCCCAGTCTGGGAGGCTGATTTGCCAAAGCGGTGGATTCTATAAATGGTCACCGAGGGGAAGAGGCTGGAAGTCATAGAAAATCTTTTCAGCCTCTCAAACACCGACACATGACATCATCTTTTAAAACGAGACAACCTGTCATTTGTTCATTCCGAACACACGCACAAAAGCCATGAACTTCTTGAGGATGGGGATGGGGATTTTTGTTCAATTTTAGATTCTCTGGCTCTCAACTCCTTACCCGGTCACACGTAATAAATTTTGGGTGAATGAGTAAATGGATACATTAGTTAATTGAAATTAGTAGCTCAAACCTGGGTTCAGGTCCTAAGTCACTTCTCGGCTATGTGAACTTGGCTGAGTTATTTAGGCCCTTTGCCTCAGTTTCCTCATATATAAAAGAAACTGACAGTGCCTGCCTTATAAGTTGCTGTGAGAATTAAAGGAAGCAATATAAATAAAGAAGATAGCATAGTGCCTGGCACAAACAGAAACTCAATACATGTTAGCTCTAGCTAGCATACCTTTCAATTCCAGTAGCTGTTTTGCAGTGTTGCCTATGGGAAATTTTAAATTATAGATGCCCAGGGCCTACTGCTGAAGATGATTGCTTGAAGGTCCAGGCAGGGCAGTTTAAAAGCTCCGGGGGGAGGGGGGGGACGGCTCTCTCGCTCAAAAAAAAAATTAATTAAAAAAAATTAGGGGTGCCTGGGTGGCTCCGTCAGTTAAGGTCCTGAGATTGAGCTCTGCCCAGTGCACAGCTTGCTTAAGATTCTCCCTCTCCCGCTGTCCCTCCCCACCGCAAAAAATATATAAAAGATATTTTTTTAAAAAACCTCCACGGGGGGCGCCTGGGTGGCTCAGTCGTTGAGCATCTGCCTTCGGCTCAGGTCATGATCCCAGGGTCCTGGGATCGAGCCCCCGCATCGGGCTTCCTGCTCCGCGTGAAGCCTGCTTCTCCCTCTCCCCCTTCCCCTGCTTCTCCCTCTCCCCCTTCCCCTGCTTGCGTTCCCTCTCTCGCTGTGCCTCTCTCTGTCAAATAAATAAAATCTAAAAAACAAAACAAAACAACAACAAAAAAAACCTCCACGGGAGATTCGGATGATCAGTCAGGTTGAGAACTACGGCTCTGTTCAAATTTCTGGGTGGATGAACCACACAGAATTTATCTAAATTGTGGATGCCTTGGAAACACAAGGCTAGAGTCTGAAAGGGCCCTTTCAACAGGCAAATGCTGTGCTAACTTGTTTACAGTCTTTAGGACTCATCCTTTCTCCTTCCCTTCATACAAAAGGGTGATCACAGCAGCTAACATTTACTGAGTGCTTTCTATATATCTAGCATTGTGCTAAGTGCTTCAAATATGTTATCTCATTTAATTTTCTTCATAAACTCAGATTAATTAGCTTGCTCAACTCACACAGCTGTTAAAAAGCAGAGCCAGGATATAAAAGCAGCTCTATTTTTAAAAGCAATGAAAGCAAAAAGAAATAAGTGGGGCTACCACAGGCCAAAAGCTGCTACACGGCAAAGACACCATCAACAAAATGAAAAGACAACCTACTGCATAGGAGCAAATATTTGCAAATCATATATCTGATAAGCGGCTAATATCCAATATATAAGAAACTCATACGACTCAATAACAAAAAGAAAAAAAAAACACATACATGGGCAGAGGATCTGAATAGACATTTTTCCAAAGAAGACATATAGCTGGCCAACAGACACATGAAAAGATCACTCCATCATTAATCATCAGGGAAATACAAATCAAATCCACAGTGAAAATCACCTCACATTTGTTAGAATGGCTCTTATTAAAAAGATAAGAGATAACAAGTGTCACTAAGGATGTGGAGAAAAGAGAACCCTCCCGCACTGTTGGTAGGAATGTAAATTGATATAGCCACGATGGAAAACAGCACAGATGCTCCTCAAAAAATTAAAAATAGACCTACCATATGATCTAGCAATTCCACTCTGGATATTTATCTGAAGAAAGTGAAAACACTATTTTGAAAAGCTATACCCATGTTCATTGTAGCATTATTCAATAGCCAAGATACGGAAATAACCTTAATGTCCATCAATGGATGAATGGATAAAGAAATTGTGGTATACATATTTAACGGAATATTCAGCCATAAAACAAATGAAATCTTGCCATTTGCAACAGCATGGATGGACTTCAAGGGCATTATGTTAAGTGAAATAAGTCAGACAAAGAAAGACAAATACTGTATGATCTCTCCTGTATGTGGAATCTAAAAGAACAAACAAACAAAATAAAAATTAAAAAAAGAACAAACAAACAAGAAATAAGCTCATAGATACAGAGAACAGATTGGTGGTTGCCAGAGGCAAAGGGGTAGAGAGTAGGAGAAATGGGTGAAAGAGGTAAAAAAGTAAGTAGAAAATAAATAAATGAATGAATGAATGAATGAATGAATAAATAAATAAATAAATAAAAGTAGTTCTGTCCAAGTCCTTATCCCCACCCAGTGGTCCCTAAGCTTGAGCTTGATAACTGGAATTCCCCCGAAGGGCCTCACTCCCAGAATTTTTGATTCAGTGGGTCTGGGTGGGGCCTGAGAACTTTCATGTCTAACAGGTTCACAGGTGATGCTGATGCTGCTGTTTAGAGAGGTCCTCTCTCTGCTTTACTCTTACAGTTTACACCTCTTAAAGCCACACCATCCACTTTAACACTTGGAATTCTCTTCTCCCAACACTGCTCAGAGAGAAAATGTACAGGCTCCCTAACTCCCCGTCTTTGCTGGTCTCTCCCCCCATCCCCCGGAAAACCACAGAAATTTTTTATTTTAAGAATTATATTACTATTTACTAAAAGGAACAGAAGAGAGAGAACACGTGTTTAAATTTAGGGATGTTACAGCGTCCTGTACTCTAGAGCCTTTTTTCCATTTTGAGGCAATAACAACAACCTGTGCTGGACCCGTGTCTGCTTCCGTTCCAAGGGCTGCACCTCACGAACATCTACCTTCATTCTAATTCCCCAAAGTAAAGGACAACATTCCTCCTTCCCACACATAAGCTCAACTTCCCAGGATACAGAGGGTGAAGAGGCAATGAAAGCAAACCAATGGGTCATCTTTGCCATGGTGAGTGATTTGCGCTTTGAGGATCCTTGTCAGCTACGGGCCTTGAGAGGAGAAACTGAGAGCCCCTTGGACGAGGTGACCTTATTGTGTGGGGAGCTTCCCACCCATTCCTCACGGGCCCTAGGCTCCTGTCATTTGCTCTGTTCCATATTCGGGAAGATGGTGATTCCAAGGCCTGGAAAGCCTGCATGGGGAGTCCCTGGCCTTGAGATTAGAACCACATTCCAGGCATCCCCAATTAGGACGCTTAAAGAAAATGCATTTTAAAGACAACGTTAACCGAGATCTCCTATTTCTGCGGTTCACACCATTAGGTACTTCAGGTGCCATCGAATTAACTGGCCTGCTCTCAGGATCCTCAAATCCTACCTAGACTGGTTTCTATAAGAATGTGTGATGCAAGCTCCAAACAGGTGACTTGCAGGTGTTTGGAACATGGTGTCTCAGCAAGATAGGGATTGTTAGTTTTGAAACAGCAAGATGGGGCATATTCTAAGCATGGGCCCCCCTGGTCAGAAATTTGCAGAAGTTTGGTGCCCCATGCGATGTGAGCAGGACTGTTGTTTCAAGGGAAGCATGATTCCCTTTTAGGAAAATGTAATAGAAATGTCTTGCAAGCAAAGAGGCTGCTGGGAAAGCAAGCTCATCTGAGACAGACTCTGTTGCTATTTTGGTGTTTGTTTTAGTCTGCTGCAAGTCCATACCATCTATGCATCTGACCACATTCTTATTTCAAACCTTTGGGCCCCTGTAGATTCTATTTCAAGTTTTGACAGCTAGAAAACCTGTTAGCATTACAGTTTCCCAGAATGTGGTTACCCTCGCTCTCTCTAGTTCCAAACACTGACAGGCTTTTTTCCCATCTATTTTTAAAACATATTTCTTTGGAGCTTCAATTTCTCCCTGTTTAAAATATGAGGCTGAATTCTTTTTTAAAATCGGATAAGCGTCACATATTGGTCATTCTTCTCACTGCTACTTGATATAAGATAGTTGTCAAAAATAGAGTGCAGAGATCTTTAAAAGTTATTGCCTAATTAAGGGCGCCTGGGTGGCTCAGTTGGTTAAGCGACTGCCTTCGGCTCAGGTCATGATCCTGGAGTCCCGGAATCGAGTCCCGCATCGGGCTCCCTGCTCGGCGGGGAACCTGCTTCTCCCTCTGACCCTCCCCCCTCTCATGTGCTCTCTCATTCTCTCTCTCTCAAATAAATAAATAAAATCTTAAAAAAAAAAAGTTATTGCCTAATTAAGTGTGTACATAAGAAAAAGATCTGCTGGGCTTTATGCGGAATTATTAACAGAGGTTACCTTTAGGGAAGGGGGTAGGTGAAACTTTCTAATTGTATTTCATCTTTCTGTCCTAGTGAGCAAAATGCTGACCAAAGCAACGGTTTTACATATTTCTATAACGTTTGAAAAAATTTAGCAAGAAACTTATATTACTTTTATGAAAAGGAAAAAAGGAAGAAAAACAATGAAAATACTTTAAAAATGTATCACATCATTTAAAGAGATCGATGTTTTTTTCTGTTTAAGTAGAAATATTATGTAGGTTTCCAGAGTAACTCACCAAACTCTTCAGCAGGATATCCAGTGACAACACTCTTGGATAGCAAGGAAGTAAGAGTGAGAAACATATGTCCCTCGGAGAGACTTTAGGCTGGCTGAGAGCCCTTGCCAAATTTGTATCCCCCAGTTTGATGTTACCAGAGCCTCTCGAATTCTTCCCAGTATCTGCTCTGGACTCCCAGAGTTATAGCTACGTTGAAGTGCACTATGATCAATACAGTGCAATAGAAGTGCTAAGTATGGTAATAATTCCTCTTCAGTGAGCTGAAACTTGACTTTCAAAGGTTGCATCTCATTACTCACTTCCGGCATCTCATTACTTATCTCTTAGAATAGTATTCTATAACAGCCCCAGGTTGAATAATAGAAGTCTGTCTTCATCACAGTAAATGGAAGTTGCCATTATAGGTACCCTCCTTTCAATTTTTCTTTATGGTAGAGAGTATCTTTCCTATCTCCTTCTATGTTAGCAGTTGGATTGTTACTGTTAATGATAGACCAGAAACCTTTTTGAAAGCTGTTCTATTTCACGAGCCACAGATATTTTCTTATAAAAGAGCGATGCATATAATTTCCTTTAATGACATTCCTCTATGTTGTGAGGATCAGATATGCTCACATGTGTTCAAGCATTTTGTAAATTGTCAAGTGTTCTGGCAATAAAAGCGTTCTTATTTTTAGTCCCATGCATGTCCCAGTCAGAGAAAAACCCTTTAACACTGCCAAAAGTAAAATATATTTCCATATATGCATTTCATTTTGCCAGTATTTCGTACACAGGCACACATGTTTCATTAATGCTTATTGTGCTTATTGTATTTATTTTTATGAATTATTCTCTCCTGATGTATTAAAGACTATAAACTACAAAGTGACTAAAAGCAGGTTCTATCACATGTGTGATGAAGGAGTGACTACACAAATTACTGAAGCCTTTTTGACCAAATACCATGGTTAGAGTGATTTTCGTTCTCATTCATTCAGCAAGGTTTAACTGAATACCTATCATAGTCTCAGGCGCTGGATTTACTCTGGTGAAAGAAAGAGGCATAGTCCTTGGCTCGTTGGAGCTTAGAGTTCCATGACCCTCTATTTTCTAAGTCGATGACAATTTCATCAAAGCATCTTTCCGTTTTCACCTTCGGGGTTGATATTCTTCCTAACCGCATTTCTTCTACTTTCTGCCTTAACAAGTAAAATATGGACTAAAGCAACATTTTTATTTCCTGCTTGTGACCCCTGCAGTACTTCAAGTCACTCCTCTGAATATCAACTGTGGTTGCACAACGTGAATCTAGAACACCTAGGAGATGGGTCTGCGATTGCGCTGAGCCTAGACAGCCCAGGTCTTGGAACTTAGAGGGAGAGGGCTATTTCCCAGAAGTAGGCTCAGCAACTGAAGCCCCACAAATGATTCAGAAGCAAGTAAGCTTGTCCTGGGGGACAAAGCACATGCCTATGGGGTCCTGGCAAGAGAGGTCTGCAGTCCTGGTGGTCTGGTTGTGAGATGAAGCAGGCTGTCTAAGCAGTTAACACGGTGTTCCAGAATCCAGGGCAAAGGAGGGAGTTCAGAACTTCAGGCGGGAAAGCTAGCACCACCAAGGGATTTGCCCATGGATAACAGCATCCTGACCCTCTGCAGAACCAAAGACCTAGTAACTAACTGCTAAATGCAAAGGCACAACCCAGTCAAAATGAAGAGACCATGATCTAGCGCCCAGCTGTGATAGAGTTAGTGGGCTTCTGGTGCTGCGTCAGCGAGGAGAGTTGAGAGGTCCACAGTCCAGAAATAGAGTCCATAAAGTCAGGTCAGAATGAAGGCTGGGTCTATAAGTGGGTCTAGAGGCAGATCTAGAGGTGGAGGGCTGGAGGACAGGGAGGGAAGCAGACAGGGCCTCTGCCTTTAGTTGTGTGACTTGTTTATGTGCACACAGGTCTCCAACCCAGAGGACAGGGGCTAGAAACCAGCCTGTGTTCTGCTCACCAAGCCTGGTACCCTGGTGCAGGGCACCCACTGCCTCTGGAAAGGGTCACCTTTTCTGTTCACAAAATGGTACCACCTGGGCCAGTATGGGATTTGAAAACATGATGTTCAGAGGCTAGGAGCCAATTTAAAAAATACCCCAACTAATGGTATTATAATACCTTGTATTATAATACCTTGTATTATAATATATACATATAATATATAATAATGTATAATAATACCCTAATACCTTGTATTAAGACAGAAAAAAATATGAGAAAGATTCCAAAGTATCCAGGGCTGGAGTGTCAGAAAGAACTGTGTGGTGCTAAAATGCATATAGATTCGAAGTACCTTTGGAATTCATAGAATAAGTCAGAAAAATGTTGCTTCCGAAGAGTGCCAGTGTGCTTAAACTCCTTGAATTTACATTTAAAAAATACACCTGTGGCCTTTCAACAATTTTTTTTTGTAATTTTGGCTCACCAACTATTGTTCTCTCTGTGTTACAAAAGAAGCGTCTACAGTTACTTTTCACTGGGCAGTATACTTTCATTTTAGTAATGTATTTTACTGAGATTTGACCCCTTTGATTTATTCTTGCATGTAAAAGCAATAATCTCTTAGAATGTGATTATACAGTGTGATAAAATATTTCACCATATAGTAAATTACATGCCATTTAAAAGATGATGTCTTATTTAGGTCAACTGTACCAGGACCCAATGCCCTTTTTAAAACAGTCAAAGCATTTGATGGATTCATTGCGGAGTGCACTATAAATAAATACAACCTCAAATTCCAGACGATGAAAATGTGCTAGGGGATACATCAAAGCTATGACCAACGTAGAAAGAGAGAAAGATAGAAAGAGCCTGGACTACTTTTCTGGAAGCCAACCCTGCTGGGGCATCATTGTCTCCATATCTCTTAATATGGGCTTCATTTGCCTCCTCCATAAAAGGGAGGATTGCATAGATCAGCACTAAGAAAGCAGCTTTCATAGCATGTCAGTTCCAGAAGCTGTTAGGTGTTACCCGGGGGAAAAAAAGGTTTTGTGCTCAAATAAGTTTGGCAAAGAAAATATAACGGTTTCTTTGCTTTGGGTCTTCTCAGAGTCAAGAGGACACAGTTAGCAGTGATTCTCTAATTGATTTGGCCAAAGAACCCTCTGTTTAGGAGTATCTTGGGTACCTTAGACTATAGTTTGAGAAAGACTGACCTAGTTGGTCACTAGGATTGTTTCTACTCCCCCAAATTCTGATTCTAGCTCAGTTTGGAGAAACGAGGTTATTCTGTTTAGAGGGTAGAAAGCAATGCCTCGCCTTCCTCTTGCAGCTCAAGGGCAGATCTAAAATTTAATGTCTCCACTCCAATGCAGTTCATCTGAACCTACTGGGTGGCCGGAAGAGTGAAGACCAGATTTCACTCAGGGGTCAAAGCTTCCATTCTACTCAAGCCAAAAATAATTTCTCACTTTCCCATGTCAAATTTAAAGCTATTCTTCGCATTCTAGGAGAGAAGAAAGAGAGCTATTTGTCGGGGGGTGGGGGGGGGGAGCCAAAATGGTCATGAATAATCTACTTCATTCCAGTCAATTAGGAAGAAAAATGCAGTCCCCAAAGCACATTCTGAATTGGTATAGTTGAGAAACCAAAATAGACTGACTTACAGTAGAATTAGATTTACTATTTCAAGCCCTGCTATATATTTATCCTTATTTGGTTGCTTTTCTCAGTGTTGCATGACTTTATGGAAATGGGAGTGACCTTTTGAGGTCACGGAGCAGATCATCTTGTGTCCAGGAAGGATTTCACTCAAATGCTCCTAATGACAGATCCAGCAGGAGGTCCATCTTGACTTCTGATCATAGAGCAACGAGTTGGCTTCAGCACATCCTATCTACATGTAACTTCTCTTAAAGGAGCTCAGTGTGCTGTGGTCCTGGGAGCCATTGGTCCTGGAGGAATTCAGTCTGCCGATCTCATCCTCAGCTTCTCAGAAAACTGGCTCTAGGCGGTTCCACCTGCAGAGGCTTCTGAGTTTCATGTCACATGGTCCAGTGGTCCTGGCCAAAGCAAAGTGGACCAGGATCACCATCAGACCCAAGACAGTCATCTGTGGGCCAGCAACTCTGCCCAGGAGGAGCCCCACTTACTACTTGCTTCACCCAATCTGCAACACATATTTTAGCTACTCTCTGTCTCTCAATTCTGCTCCTCCCTCCCTGCATGTCCTGAAGCTGTCCTCTAAGGTGTCCTACTCAGCCCGCCTTCCTCTGGCTGCCACACTGTCCCTGGAGGGGTCTTTCATGGTGTGGTCACTACCCCTTACACCTCTTTGCCAGAAGTAGAAAAACGCACCCTCTCTCACATAAAATTGTCCCACGTGAGTAAACCATTGAATGCTTGCACACTTGGCGCCACATGCTTTCCCACTCACCCACCCTCTGGAAGCCAAGGCCCACATGGTTGCCAGGAGCTGAGCAACTGGCTACACTTCCTATTTTTTTTTTTTTAAAGACTTACTTAGGTATTTTCGAGCGAGAAAGAAAGAGCATGAGTTCAGGGAGGGAGAGAAGCAGACTCCCTGTTGAACCTGGAGCTGGACGTGGGGCTCAGTCTCACAACCCTGAGATCACGACCTGAGCGAAAATCAAGAGGTAGGCACTTAACCGACTGCACCATCCAGGCTCCCCTATATTTCCCATTTTTACTTGCGTTGAGTTCTGATGCTCCCACCCCCACCGCCAGCCCATCATGCAGGTCACTCCAGGGGCCATATCCTAGGCTAGGTCCTGGCTTCTCCCCATCTGCCCTGCTCCACTGCAGCACAGCACCCGTAACCGACCACATCCCTGGCGGGTCAACCAGAACTCTGGGCACTACTGTACTCGCATTTCAGAAGACTTTTGACAAAATCCCTCATTTCATAACTTTATTAATAAGGTTGGTTGTTTTTGAAGCTGGCTGAGCCCCTGGTGCCCAAAGAGTCTTGATTTATGTATCACCTGGAAGGAACCCCCCGAGGCCATGCTGCAGGTCTCTCTCCTCAGCCCTGGCCATTTCAACATATTTGTAAGCGACTTGAACCTAGACCCTGGAAGCCATGCCTATTACATTTTACAGATGGCACAAAACAGGAAGCTTTAATTATTGAATGAGTGAGATGAATGAGAGAAATGTCTTAAGATGGCTTAGGCAGACTCAACAAAAGTCTAAAACAAATAAAATGGGCTTTAACAAAGACAAATCAAATTTGCAGAAAATAACCAAGTGCAGGATGGGGAAGATTTGGCTTAGAGCACTTCCTGTGAAAAAGACATGGATCATTTACTTGGCCTGTGTGAGGACTCACATCCTCAGAATGCAGGGCAGGTGTAGGGAACAGTGACTGGGAGATAGGAAATCTTAACCATGTGGTCTAAGAAAAAAGAGTTGAAGGTAAGTGTTAGAGAAAGAGGTAGAGTCTCTCCGGAACCATGGGGAAAAGATAGACTAGGTAGATTTTGTTTCAAATAAAAACCTTTTTAAAATTTGAAATGTTCCCCAAATGGAATGAGGAACTTGAATTATATTGTTTTCTATCACTAAGACTTTCTGAGCAGAAGTTGGATTAATATCTAATGGACAGGATGTAGAAGAAATTCATGGCCTAGTGACAAGGTAGAAATTCCAAGAAGGTTTATGTTGCAGCTCTGTTAGCTCAGCTCTGCTGTCTCTGAAACTTGGGTTTGTCAGCAGAGTGAGAGCTGATTTATCTCTCCAGGAAGAATCACATTAATCAGGCTCATGAGTCCAAATGCCAATTTAATACTGTGAAGAGATGCCCCAATAAAAATGGGCAATGAATGTGAATAGGAAGATATAAAACTCAAATGCCTAATAAATTCATGAAAAAAATTTTAGCTTCACTAGTAATCAGAAAAATACAAATTAAAATAATGACCTAAGGATTTATCACCTATAAAAATTGGCAAATACTGGAACAATTATAATATTTTCTGGAAAGCAATCTGGCAAAATGTATCAAAAGTCTTGGAATGCCCATGCCCTTTGGGAGTCTGTGCAGAGAAATGGTTAATGAGGTGCAAAGGTTTGCTGCAAGTCTGTCTCCTGTAGTGCTTTTGGTAATTGAAAAATGATGGAAATGCCAGAAATGTGCAATAATAGAGCTCTGGTTAAATAAAAGATAGGATTTCCCACCTTAAAAATATGTATGCATTAATCTGCTGTAGAGGTATATTTGTCAACACACAAAGATGTTCATTATTTTTCGGTGAAGTCGAAAAACACCTCAGTAAGGATGAAATATTTCTATTTTTGTTACTATGTATGTTTGTGTATTTATGTGTGTGAATGGCACAGGAGAAAATAAATCAAGGCATTAACATCATCCCTGGGCTTGGTCCACATTTTCTGATTATTTTTGTAATAAACATGTATTGTGGGGCTGGGTGGCCCAGTCAGTTAAGCATCTGCCTTCAGCTCAGGTCATGATCCCAGCGTCCTGGGATCAAGTCCCACATCAGGCTCTTTGCTCAGTGGGGAGCCTGCTTCTCCCTCTGCCTGCCTCTTTCTCTCTCTCTGACAAATAAATAAAATCTTTAAAAAAATGTATTGAAATAAGAAATAAGAAAATATCATTACTATAAAAACATTCCTTGGTGAGCACAGAGTTGAAACACAGGGAATGAAGAATTGATGATTTAATGGTATCTGACTGAGAGAAGCTGAGGTGTTTGTCTCACTAGAAGGATATCAGAACATTCTGAGTTATTCAAGCTTGTTCTTCTGTAAGCTAATTCATGGAGCACAATTGATGTCTGTTTCTGTGATTCTCCTTTTCCTGGCCTCTTCTGACTGATGTATTTTTGCTTTAGGTAGTCTCTAATCCATTCAGTTCAGCTAAAGCCACACCTTACAGTTCTAAGGGTTCTTCAACTTATAAGGTGACTTTGCATTTCTCTGTTCTGATCCAGGACATGTGATTTAAAGTTGAGCTCTCTGAGACTCATCTTAGTTTCCTGATTTCCAAGATCGGGGTGGGGGAGGGGGATGGGGGTAGGCCTCATGGTAGCTCCTAAATGTTGGCTGAGAGGTAGGCGTTGGATTCCTCTTGAAAGACAATTAGTACTTTGCCTTAAAGGGAGGGAGCTTGGAGAAGATAGAAAGAGCAATGACGGCAGGATCTTCTGACAACTTGACTCTGAACTCCTGTGCTGACTTCTAACTTCTCATTTTTCATATTTCTTAATACATCAGCCATGTATTATAGCAGCAAGGATTGTATTCCCTTTACTGTATTCCTTACTTCCAAGTAATACTAAAAATGGCTATTTCCCTCAAGGCAAATATCATGACCTTGCAAAAGCTACATGTGCCAGTTGGAAATTCTTTAGATGTTCTTTTTTAATGACGGCAAATATTTTATTAAACTAAGAGCATGGCTGAGGGGGAAGTAGGCTGCATGGGAAAATATTGAAGTTTATTATAATTACATCTAGCAACCAGGGTCCCAGCAAGAGATAAGAAACCTCTCAGGTAGTTCAACAGAAGATTCTTTAATGAAGGGGCTCTTTGCAGAGGAATGGGCAGGGTTACAGAACCACTAAGAGAGGTCAAGGCACCTAGAGACTACAGCAGTAGGAAGCGGTGATGAACCCTAGGCCTGAGGGGAAGTGGGGATTTGGAGCCAGGCAGAAGGTGCTCTCCCTGACAGGAGGTGCTGTTGTGGAAGGATGTTGCCACTCCCAGAACCAGGCACCAAATCATGAAGGAAACAGGGAAAAACTGCCCTGCTTCCTGCCCTCCAACGTCCTCTGGTGTCATCTGTTGGCCACATCCTAACAGAAATCTGCTGAAAGGGACACCACGAAAGCTCTTTGGAGCACAAAGAAGACGGGAAGGGTGAGAAATGTATCTGAGGGCACACGTGGAGAATGACTGGCTCATTCCCTGAAGGAACGTTTTGTTCTTTGAAAGGAGATAACACATCAAGGACAATTTTGGCAAGCTTTAGTTATGGTTCCTCAAGGTTCCTCTGTGCATGGTTTCAGGAATGTATCATTTTCAAGAGATTAAAACAACAACAACAAAAGACAAACATCCTCCCCAACTCAAGCTCAGTGGAGTCTCAGAGAAATATATTATTATGGATTGAATGTGTCCCCTCAAAATTTGTATGAGGAAACTGTAACCCCCAGGGTGAGGGCATTTGGAAGTGAAGCCTTTGGGAGGTAATTAGGTGTAGAGGAAGTCATGCGGGTGGGGCCCTCAGGATGGAATCAGTGTCCTTATAAGAGGATGAAGAGACCAGAGCCCCCTCTCTCTCTCTCTCTCTCTCTGTCTATCATGTGGACACAGTGAGAGGGTAGCTGTCTGCAAGCCAGGAAGAGAATCCTCACCGGAACCTGACCATGCTGACACCCTAATCTTGGACGTCCAGCCTCGGGAACTGTGAGAAATAAATTCCTGTTGTTTAATCCACTCCATCTGTGGTATTCAATGATGGCAGCCTGAGCTAACTAAGACACATACCTAAAATTAAAGACAGTACTAGCTATCATTTATCAGGCACAGGCTCTGTGCCAGGCTTTGTACTGAGTGCTTTACCTGAATGGGTTTGTTTAATCCCCACACCTGTGGGGTAGGTACTCTTATCTCTGTTTGGCATGGGAAGAAACTGTTGTCCAAGGAATTTCTCATCTCTTGCTCCAGGTCACTCAGCCAGTTAGGGCGGAAGCCTTCTATTCCTGGAGAGTAGACTGTTGGAGCAGCGGGTGGGCCCCAGTGTGCAAATGCCCAGGGTGCAGAGGGTAGATGTTGGGGTCCTCAGCTACAGGGGGGCTGTGTGGATCTTGGAGATGATTGGGGTTCCAGTTGTGTGCTTACATATTTGCTGGTTTTCTCCCATTGGGATGACAGCAGGAACCTGGTAGGTCTTATTCATCACTATATCTGTACTTCCTGGTACACAGTAAGTGCTCGATGATATTTGAGAAGTGAATACATGACCTGCACCTGATAGAATCAATGTTTATAACTTACATTCAGTTTATTTATTTCTCCAGTCACTTCGTGGTGACTTTCATCAACAGGAAGCCTACCTGTTTTTGTTTGTATTTATTTATTTATTTACTTATTTTTTTTAGTAGGTTCCACACCCAGTGGAGCTCCACACCCAACATGGGGCTCAACCTCCCAACCCTGAGATCAAGACCTGAGCTGAGATCAAGAGTCAGATAGCTTAGTGGACTGAACCACCCAGGACCCCTGAAGCCTACCTGTTTTTAGATCAGTGGTTTACAGGGGTATTTGAAAGAGAGAAAGTTTGCCACTTCTGGTCTGGATTATCAAGGCCCACTGGAGAAGGCACTGTGAAGGGACACTGGCATCATCAGCATGATCACAGACCCAGGTGGGGCAGACACATGCGTAGAACCATAGAACCAATCAGATGTCGACTAAATGTCTATAAGCTTTATGGCCTGGCCCCTGGGGAAGATGAAAAGAATACAAATTCAAACAGGCAGTGAGGGACTAGACAAAGCTAACTGAAATCTTAATGGGGATGGGGGTTTCCATTATGCCCCATCAGGTAGTAATGTTGAAAGAAGTTTTGGAAGATTATGCTATCTCCTGAACCCAGGTAGCAAGAGCTTTAAGATTAACACCCTAGGCAAGATGAGGACTTGGAGTCCCTTGTTGTCTGACTACAAGAAAACTCACAAGTCCACCACTGATGCAGGTGGGACTGCCCGGGACAAATGCAGTCTTCTCTAGGACTCAGTTGCCTGGCCAGTAGTGATTCTAATACCTTGAGAAGACAAAACAAGTTGTTTAGGGGTGATGAAATTGTGCCCTCAATGGACGGACTGTATTTCCAGCCCTAGGAATGTTTAGAATTAGGTGTTGAAGTAAATCAAACCATAATATTCATACTTTTGTGTAGTTCAGGAATACGTTTGAAATCATTGAGAAAATCTGGATGTGCTTGGATTTCATTGTAATAAGAGAATTGGATGTATTGGAACAAAGACAGACTAGCCTTGTGATCCCAATTTAAAATGTGTCATTAAGTAATTGATTTTAGACTTGTGCTTTATATAAAGTACAAAAATCTGATTAAATTTATAAACAGTATTTGAATGTTTAAGTGAACTGGAGAGTCACAGTAGTTATAGGTTTAATTTATTAGATTTATTATAGTTGTATAAGTACTTGGAAAGGCTTTGCTGCTTAGGGTAGGCATTTGAAGTAGTTCAAAAGAAAATTGAATAAGTTACATTTGTACCTGCAGTTTAACATATTTGAGGGGATTTAATTAACCAAGATGTAAATGGCGTGATTGTTTAAGGGAGTTTAGTCTGTTCAACTTGATATAATTGGCCATTAATGAAAGAAAAAGTGGAATTATTCTGGTTTTACTAGATGTGTAAGTAGACTAAGAGTTGTAATTTGAACTTGGAAGCCCAAGGAAAACTCATCTTGAAAATCCAGCATGCCTTTCTCCTTTTCAGTCTCCTAAGGCCTTTGCACAGGAGGCTCTGGGGTCCCTGTGGCTTTATGAGATCAGTGGAGGGGCTGCCCATGCAGCCTGGGGGATGAGCAGTGAGATGTGCTCCTGCCTCTCTAGAAGGGACCAGGGACTTACCCTGCTTCAAGGATCAAAAGGAGATCTGGTTCTGCTTCTGGGGCAGGTGCACTGCCAGAAAGCCAGGCAGGCTCTTCCAAAAAAAAAGAGGGCCTCAGAGAATGGGGCCAGCATGGGATGAAATCAGACCATACTTGACAGAGCCTGAGAGACCACCCCCTAAGCCCCAAAGTATTTCTAACTTAAATTTGCCTTCAGCTACTAAAACTCATGAGTGAGTTCTTACACAAGATTTTTATTAAGATTGAGTGGAAGATCTATTTCAGAGAGAGGAAATGATGTTATAAAAGACTCAGAAATATGATTGGACCTCTTCTGGGAAAGCCTCCCTATTCTCCCAAGTTGAGATAGAAGCATATTTTCCATATTCCCCAAGTGCAGCTGCCAAACCTTCACACATTCCTTCCCCGCTCTGTCTTGGGATCATTGATTGTTAGGTTTCTCTTCCTTTCTAGACCAAGAGCTCCTCAAGGGCAGGAACTATGTCTTTTTTTTTTTTTTGGTAGTGCCAGCACCTACTCCAATCCCAGATACTCAGCAGACACTGAGTAGATGCCTGTTGTATGACTAAAGGAATAGTCCAGGTATAAGAGATATGGGCTTGAATGCGCAATGGACAAGGTGGATGGACCCTCAGTACTTATTTCAATTTCCTTCTGGTGACCTTCCTGTACTGCAGAGGCCAGAAAGCCAAAGCTATATTCCCAGACTCCCATGCAAACAGTGTTCTGCATGTGGATTTCATTCTACCAAATTCATGCGCTCCAGTGAAGTGGGAAGAGAGATGAGGGCCATCTTCACCAGAGATCCACCTGAGTGTTCTTGCTCTGGGGGTCATTCCTGGAGGTCCGCCTGAAGAAGGCTTCTCCAGCCTCCCAATAATTCCTTAAGCCTTGGATTCCCTGTATTAAATCTCTTTCTGCTCAAGGTAACTGCAGTGGTTTCTGTTTCCTGCCTCCAAACTCTGATTGACATAACAAAGGAGAGTGGGACCAAGTTGAAGGAAAATTCAAAGGAAGGCTCAATAGGACTTGACAACACGATGTGGAGAACAAGGAAGATAAGGCAATGAGAGGTGCCACGAAATGTAATTGGAAATGAGAAGCACCACAAGCCCAGATATGTGGGGTAGGTGCGTTGTTCAGTTTTAGTCTGCATCCACCATGCTAGTGGATCATGTAAGTACAGATGTCTATGTGAGGATCGGAGAATGAAATCAGCAAATACCAAGGCAAATTCTAGTCACTAAAAGTGTGTGTGTGGGGGGGGGAGGTAGATAAGCTCCCTGAAAAAGACATTGTAGAGAATAGAACCAAGAACCACTTCTTACTCATTTTTACGCTTTTAAAATAGAAGTATAATATACAGTAAAGGGCACACATCTTGGATACTCAGTTCAATGAATTTTTACAAAGTGGATGCAAATGAGTAGATCAAAATATGAAACATTGATGGCACCCAGAAACCTCCTTCACACTTCCTTCCAGCCACAAACCTTTCCAAAGGTAACCATTATTCTGATCGCTGTCACTGTGGATTTTTCCTAGTTTTTGAACTTTCTATAAATGAAATCATACAGTATACATTTTTTTGTCCTGTGTCTGTTTTTTTAAACTTAACATGGTATTTGTGAGATTCATCCATGCTGAACATTTACCAATAGTTTGTTTTCACTGCTGTATAGTACTCCATTCCACAATTTATTTATGTATTCTATTCTTTTTTTTTTTTTTAAGATTTTATTTATTTATTTGACAGAGAGAGACACAGCGAGAGAAGGAACACAAGCAGGGGGAGTGGGAGAGGGAGAAGCAGGCCTCCCGCGGAGCAGGGAGCCCGATGCGGGGCTCGATCCCAGGACCCTGGGATCATGATCTGAGCCAAAGGCAGACGCTTAATGACTGAGCCACCAGGCGCCCCTGTATTCTATTCTTGATGGATATCTGTGTTATTTTTAGTTTGGGGCTGTTATGAATACTGCTACAATGAACATTCTTCCTGTATATGTCTTTTGATGCATTTCTGTTGGGTACATACCTAGGAGTGGAATTGTTTGGGAATAGTGTATGTGTTTAGCAGATTCTGCCAAATCATTCTTCCGAAGTGGTTTTTTTCAGTTAGTTTTTGCTGCATAACAAACCACCTGAAAATGCAGTGGCTTGAAACAATAACTCATTGTTCCCTGGATCAGTGCAGTGGCCTGGAGTCATCTGGGATGGTTCTTTTGTGCTCCGTGTGTGTCAGCCGGATTCAGTCCTGCATTAGCAGTCAGCTGGTGGCTGGTGGCTCCACTCGTCTGGCAGTTGGCTGGTCGTCAGTAGGAGCAAAGGGGCTAACTTAGCAATGGGGCAGCCATAATCCAGCAAGCTGGTCTGGGTTCATTCACATGGTGATGGTGGCAATTTGCCAGGAGCAGCAAAAGGGAACAAACTCCAACATACCAGGTCTTTTCAAGCCTTTTCTGGTGTCACATTTGCTAATGTCCTATTGGCCAAGGCATGTCACATGGCCAAGCCCAGATTCAAGGAACAAATGGAGAAATAGAACTTTTGGAGGGAGAAACTGCAACATTAGTTGCAAATTGTATGTGTCAATTGCAAACACATATACAGATGGGTATAGCCTGTGGCCATTTTTAAATATGCCACAGCATTGCCCTGATTTATAACCCCACCGGCAGGCATGAGAGATCCGTTTTTCATGTCCTCACCCATACCTGGGATTGTTCATCTTTTTCATTTTAACCATTCTGCTGGGTGAGTGGTGGCATTTTATTGTGTTTTTAAATTTTTATTTTCCTGATGACTACTGATACCAAGTATCTTTCTCGTGCCGATTGTCCATTTGGATGCACTTTTTTTGGAAGAGCCTATTCAAGCCTTTTGTCCATTTTATATTAGACATTAAATTTGTCTTCTCAGTTTTTTATAGGACACACACACATATACATATAGATTCATTACTTATATATGCTCACATCTTATCACTTGCTTTTTTGTTATTTTCATTATTTAATGGTGTCTTTTGATAAAAGAAGTTATTGATTTTAATAAAGTCCGGTTTTCTACCTTTTTTTACTTTTAGTGCCTTTCATGTCCTGTTTGAGAACTCTTTGCCTACCCCAGGTGATGAAGATATTGCCCTAGGTTATCTTAGATTAGCTGTATCATTTTACCTTTCCCATTTAGGGCTAATGATCCACCTGGAATTGATTTTGGGGTGTAGGTAGGGGATTAAGGTTAATTTTGTCCCATCTTGATACACTACCATTTATTGAAAAGGCCACCTGTTTTCCTTAACTCTGTTATATTGCAGTGACCTATTTTGCTTCCTTATTTAATTTACCTTTCCAATCAATCTTGAGATCTGGTAGTGTAAGTCTTCCAACTTTTTTTTTCTTCACCATGCTTTTTTTTGCCTTTTTTTTTTTTTGGCCCTTGCATTTCCATATAAATTTTAAAATCAATTTGTCAATTTCCAATTTGTCAGCCACCTTCAGGCATTTTTTAAAATGGAGATTGCACTGAGCATCGAGTCTATTCATTGGTTTGAGTAGAATTAATCCTTAAAATATTGGGTCTTCTAATCCATGAACTTGGTATATTCTTTCATTTATTAAGGTCTATTTAAAATTCTCTCAGGAATGTTTTGTAGTGTTCAGCAAAGAGAGTTCACACATCTTCTGTTGGATTTATTATCTATTTGACAATTTTTTGCTGTTATTGTAAGTGGTATTGTTTTTTAAATTTCATTTTCTTTTCTTTTTGGCTAGCACACAGAAATACAGTGTTTGCCTCCAAGGTGTCTTACTGTTGCCCTTTTGAACTTTTTTTTTTTCTTAGATTTTATTTATTTATTTGAGAGAGAGTGGTTGAGAGAGAGCACGAGCGGAGGGAAGACAAGGGGCAGAGGGAGAAGCAGACGCCCTGATGAGCAGGGAGCCTGATGCAGGGCTCCATTCTGGGACTCTGGATCATGATCTAAGCTGAAGGCAGACACTTAACCGACTGAGCCACCCAGACGCCCCTATTGTTGCCCTTTTGAAGGTAATAGGTCTTTTTTCTCTTTACTATATGACTTTTCCCCCTTAGCTCTTGTTTTCAGTCTTACTATGACATGTCTTGGTGTGGTTTACTTCTGTATTTATCTTGCTTCAAGGTCATAGAACTTCTTGAATCTGTGACTTCATGTCTTCTGTCAGTTTTGGGAAATAGTTTCTGCCTTGTTCTTTCTCCTCTCCCGGGGCTGTAATTACACATGTATTCAAGTTTTCCACTATCTACCATATATCTCTTTCACTCTTTTCAGGCTTTGCTTCTCTGTGCTTCAGTCTAAGTTTTTTTTAATGGATCTATCTTCCAGTTTGCTAACTCTCTCTTCTGCTTATTAAATCCAGTTTTAGAGTTCTCAATTCAGTCACTGCACTTTTCAGTCTAGAATTGCCATTTAATGCTTTTTAAAAATAGATAGCAGTTCTTGGTGAAATCCTCCATATATTTATCTATTTCCATGACCGTTTCAATCACAGTTATTTTAAAGTCAGAGTCTGAGAACCTTAATATCTGGATCACATGTGTTTCTCTTTCTATTGTCTTGGCTTTTTTCCCTTAAATCTTAGTCATTGGTCATATTCTCTGGTATGCCTGGTAATTTGGATTGAATGATGGGAATCGTGTGTAACAAATCATAGAGACTCTAGATGATGACTACCTTCCTACAGAGAGGATTTAATTTGATTTCAGCAAGCAGATCACCATGACCCAATCAGGAATTGAGCTGATTGGAGCTGAGTTTCAGTATTTGTAAGGGCTCTTCTATCCCTGAATTATTGCACCTTTTCCTAGGTTATGGTCCTTCAGGGGTCTCAGCTGAAAGTTTGGGGTGTGTGCCAGGACTCCTGAACTCCAAGTTTTGTCTTCCTAGCATCATAGACCACTAAAGTCCCTGATGACCTAGTCTGAGAAATTGTCTGTTACGTGGTTGCTTGGTTTCTTCCTCTGGGTCTTTGTCTAATTAGTTTAGGGGGAGGTCAATGCCTTGAGGGGAAATTGCACAGGGAATGTGGAATTCACTTCTCTGGGATGCTGGATCCCCACATCCTTTCAGTTCGAGATCCCTGAATTCTACTTTTCATCTCCCTAGCCCAGTGAGACTCCTATAGCATTTGATCACTTAATGTACGTCCGTATGCACGTTCATATGCACGTCCGTATGCACATCCGTATGTATGGATGCATGCGTGTGTGTGTGTGTGTGTGTGTGTGTGTGTGTGTGTGTCTGGCCTCTATACTTCAGCAAATTCCCTGCGGAATAGCAGTGCTAACTATCTGGCTCACTTTTGTGTATTTAATTTCTCTTCAGGATCTTGACCACTTAAGTCGTGGCTGTTTTGGTTACTCTCCTTTGTTTTAATAGCTGTTTAATTTAGAGGCAGTGTTTTTATGGCTATTTTTCTGGGAGAGTTAGTCTAATACAAGCTACTCATTCATAGGGGCAGATAGAAGTTTCCCATTCTTTAATGGTTAAAGAAGAATAATACGTTGTCAGAAATACGTATTATGCGAAGGGAACGTTCTTTCTCTCCTGTGCAAGCATGTTTGACATTTGACCTCAAACAGATTTGGAGAGTTCTCGTCACAGCTGCTGTAACTTTCCATTAGTCCCTGAGGACCTGAAGTTCCTCCAACTGATCTCTGGGGAACAGAATGGTTCTCCTTGGCTGCTGAGCCACTGGGAGTGTGCCTGTGGCAGCATTAAATGATTCTCCAAGAGTATGCAGGGATTAATCTTGAAGAATCCACTGGGATAAAATATGGGTTTCTGTCATCCAAAGCTGAGCAAGAAAAACCAGCTTAAATAAATAATTCTCTGTTAAAACATGGCTCTTGCCATGCCTAGGGAAACGGTTTCCATAGGAAACAATAATAAAAATAGCATTATTTTTAAACTGGGGGAAAAAATGACACTTTAGGTATCCAGATTTTAAAATAATATAACAGAGGAAATGTTTGGACATTCAGCTATTTCGGTTTTTCAGAGTTCTTGCTACATTCTTTAGATTATATTACCTGGAACTACAAAGTGGATCGTACCTCCAGTGTCCACTGAATGCATTCTGGGAGGGTTGAAAGTAAGGGCTGTCAGTGGGGGGTGATCTATCCTACTCTTAGGAACAATTCAAGCCACAATAGTTTTAGTATCTTATTTTATTGTCATTCTAGATATAAGTTCCCCCAATTATATAACCTAAACTGTTCTTTAAACTCCTCAAGAGATGGGGACGGGGGACCCCTGAGTGGCGCAGTACGTTAAATGTCTGACTCTTGGTTCTGGATCAGGTCGTGACCGCAGGGTCACGAGATCGAGCCCCGCGTTGGGCTCTGTGCTCTGTGTGGACTCTGCTTGAGATTCTCTCTCTCTCCCTCTTCCTCTTCCCTCATGCTCGTGCGCTCTCTCTCTCCAATAAATAAGTAAATCTTAAAGAAAAAGATGGAGAAGATCTAGTTCTTCATATTGTGCATGTGCTTGAAAGAGGTAATGAAACATCTTCGGTCTTTTCTTTGGGTCAAATATATGAAACTCTGGCACTGTGATCAAATCTATCTATCTATCTGTATTTCTTTCTTTCTTTTTTTTCCCTGGTCTAATGAGAGCTTTTTTCTTTAGTTGTTGAGGTATCTTTCAGCAGACTGAGTTACCAATGGTCATAAACTTTTCTTCTCATAAGAGATAATTTGCTTTTGATAAGACCAAGTGACTCTTTCCAATTTTTCCTCAATATCTTTGGCTTCTTTTCTTTTTTTTTTCTTTTTTTTTTAAATTGGAGACAACCTATCTGATAGGTGTTCTAGTTTTCTTTTTTTTTATTTTTAAAGATTTTTATTTATTTATTTGAGAGAGAGAGACTGAGAGAGAGAGCACATGAGAGGAGGGAGGGCGGGAGGGTCAGAGGGAGAAGCAGACTCCCCGCCGAGCAGGGAGCCTGATGCGGAACTCGATCCCGGGACTCCAGGATCATGACCTGAGCCGAAGGCAGTCGCTCAACCAACTGAGCCACCCAGGCGCCCTCTTTGGCTTATTTTCTATAGGTATCCAGAAATTACTCTGTGCTTAAGAAACCCTTCTTAAAAAACATGTCCTCTCTCTTCTGATTATGAAATGGGAGACATCTGATTGTGCGCAATGTGAACAGTGTTATTAATATTTTAAAAACTGATTTATTTTAACAATTACTTTCTGCTTTCTGATGGAGCAGCTCAGCCAGTTAGAGACCGATTCTGAGGTTAGATGTGAGTGCTACAGAGTTTTGGGAGAACGTCCAAAGGGACTTTCCCATCAAGGTTCATGCCCTGGCTCACGATGTGAACTCGACTGCTCAATTCCTCTATCCTCCAACTTTCGGGACACAAAGAATTTTAGAATTTTATGTACCAGATGACAATTAAAGGTGAATTCAGCTCACATAGGACAGAGCTGTACTCAGAAAGGCCTTCAGGGATGCCTGGCTGGCTCAGTCAGAAGAGCATCTGACTCTTGATCTTGAGGTCATGAGTTTGAGCCCCACACAGGGTGCGGAGAATACTTTAAAAATGAATAAATAAAATTTAAAAAAAAAAGAAAAAGAAAGAAAGAAAGGCCTCCAGCATGAATTCGGGTTGCCTCAAACGATGCCTGCCCTAGCGGCCAGTCCACACAGCACTCAGAGATACTGATCCAAAGGCAAGAGGCCACGGTCCTTTACTGACATCCCACAGCTGACTAGCAATGACAACACGCTCTGGCGTCTGAGCCTGGGAGCATGAGCAGCTCTGCGCAAGGCTGGTGTTCGCAAGGAAGTAAAGATGGCTGCGGTAAACAGGTGGTGGTGCCTGGCTAGCTAGAGCCAGCTGGAAAAGAGCTGGGAAGGAAGAACACAAAGAAAGGTAGAAAAGACAGATGTTGTCTTGATTTTATGGCAAAAGGCATCTCCACTTGTTAACTCTCTCTTTTCAGAAACCTTCTGGTTGCCCAGCCGGGAGCAGACACCCAGCCCCTCTCCTACAGCATCTATTTTCTGCTTTTAAGAGTTGTTCAGTCTGTATGTGCCTGATTGTAGGACCCTGGTGCAGGGTCCTCAGGGGATGTAATAATGTCTAAGGTCACTTTGTGCCCTGAGTAGTGGCCAAGAAATGACCTTAAATCAAGTAGTTTGTGTGGTCTCAAGCAAATAACACAAGTTTTCTCAGCCTCAGTCTCATCTATAGACAGGGGATAATAATAGTAGCTACCTAAGTGGGATTGTGTAAAAATGGAATTAAATATTTCAAGTAAAGTACGTAGTATGCTGCTTGGCCCATGACATTCAAATACATACATTGGTAAATGTAATATAATATAATGTAAATATAATATATATTATATATCAATGTAATATAAATATAAATATACATATATATGTCATAACACTGACGATATGTCATCCCAGAGCTACCTGGCTAAGATGAGGGAAGAAACATCAGTGCCTGGCACACTTTCTAAACACATGCCCTCTCCCTCCCTCTCTCCTTCTGTCTTATTGTGCCCTCATCCAAGGGAACCTGGCTAAGAGGTACAGAAACTAGACAAGAAAGCATGTTCCTCAAAGTCATATCAGTTTAGAAACGCTTTCTTGTCACATTATGGAACCTTTCTAATAACAAAGTGCTAGTTGCTGCAAGCACCTTTGTCATTCTAGAGAGGATACTAAGTGATTTCATTGTCAAGGCCTTTGGTTTATAGAAGCATCTTTCCCATTAAGCAAAGACTCCGGGCTAATTGACAGATTACACTAGAGTGGGTCCAGAAACATCTTTAGGTACCGTGCAGAATACAGCAGCTTGGTACATGTTGCTAAGGTACTCTTCTCTGGGTTTCTAGGGTAACTGGCATCTCAGCATCTCCGGGTTTGTCTTCAGGCTATTCCTGGTATGATAATGACAGTCTGCTTCTATACCTGAAGGTATGTCATTGTTCTCACTATTCATGGCTTTGCTGCATTCCTTCCTCACTGCCAATTCTTCCCACAAACCCTTACAAACTGGCCTCACCACTCTTGGAAACGGCTCTCTGAGGACAGCATGACCTTCTGGCTTCCAAATGCAATGTTGTCCTGCCAGGCTCCATGCAGCTCTTTGCAGCCTTGAACCCTGGTTAGCACCCTGTTCCTTCTAAAACCTTGCCCTCCATTGGCTTCTTTGGAATATACTCTGGGTTTTTCTCCTCTCTGACCAATTTTTCCTTGTTACCTTTGCTTGCTTCCACCTTCTGTCCCTTAAATATCAACATTCCCCAAGGTTCTGCCCTGAGCTACATTCTTTTCTTGCTCTATATATTTATTCCCACTTGAATTCATCCACTCACATACTTACTAAAATAATGGACCAATGCAGAAAAGCCTAATGGAGAAAGTTTTTTAAAAATCACACAAAACATCAGAGATAACATTTGTCATCTTTCTATCTATATTTATGCATTTAGTTGCACGGTTTTATAAAAATTGGATCATTCTATACACGTGTCTGCTTTTTTTAACTAGACATTACAGTTTGAATATTATAGGTTAACACAGGATTTTTACCGTCATTTTAAATGTACTATGTTGTATTAGTTTGCTAGTTCTGCCGTAACCGTAACAAAGTACCACAGACTGGATGGTTTAAACAATAAAAATTTATTTTCTCACACATCTGAAAGCAAGAAGTTTGAGGTCAAGGTGACAGAAGGGTTGGTTTCTTCTGAGGTCTCTCTCCTTTGCTTGTAGATGGCTGTCTTCTCTGTGTTCTCATGTGATTTTCTTCTTTGTATGTCTTTGAAAATGGGTTATAGCCCACTGTTTTTGAAAGCCCTACCTCTAAATACAGTCACATTCTGAGGTACTGGGAATTAGGACTTCAACAAATGAATTTTTGGGGTAAGGGACACACTTCAGCCCATAACACATGTATTTTAAAAAATAATTCTTCATTCGTGCCATTTTTTTCAAATATTTAAACAATGCCGTGATAGTTGTCTTTCATCTTTCGTTTTGGAATTTTCTTTTTATCCCGTTGGTTGAGAATGAGTAGAGTTTCCGTAAAGGTCCAGACCAAATGTCAGCTTCCTCATGAAACTGTCCACAAGTAGTTATTCCTTTATCTGTGGCCATTGCTCTGCTGTGCGCACCATCACTGTGGCAAATGTCTGCCTGTGGGGGTGTCCTTAGTCATCTTTTGGTTACTAAACATCCGAGACTAGATCTTGCGCATCTCTGCTTCCCCATCATCTATGGCACATGCCTTGGACTCTGAGGATGATGAATGAGATATAGTTCACTAACAATCCTGAAATTCTTGGCTACCTAAAATTTTTAAGGTTCAAACCTTACATTTTTCATATCATTTAGACTCCTTTTGTCTCTCTTTTTTTCTCAGTTCTCCCCTTCCATAGTTTTTTTTTTTTTCCAGCCTACAAGAAATTTTTTAACTCTTTGCCTTGAGCTCACTGAACATCTGTGTTGATCTAGATAGTTAGATTGGTTTCACTGTTAAGATACCCAAGCTAAGAAAATGGATTTTTTTTTTTTACCCACTTTCCCTTTTGCTAGGGGGATAGTAAATATTTATCAGATAAGAGCTGGTTAAGATGAAGTACCATGTTAAGTTTTTCTTGTGGTAATTGTTTTACATGTGGACAGAGCTGTTCATGGGGCCTGACAACATTAATTAATGTGTAACTTAGCACTGGACCTTATTTACATTGTTCTAGTAAACTAAACATGTCTTTCTTCTTTTTCAGGTATTTCTTTTAACCTCTGTTGGACAGCTCCCACTTTTTGCCTAAACCTCAATTATTAACCCTGTGAATAAAATGCTGTTCTCTCTCTCAGTATGTGGATGCTGACTTCCCTCATCAAAGAGGACAAAGCCAGAAAGAGACTCACTAACTATACGATAGAAAATGTCAAAAAGGAAATCCTTTACATTTGGTGGTTTCCAGAGGTTAGATTTTTACCTGAGAAAATATATTGTCTGGAAATTCTTCTATGTATTTCTAAATAAATTGGGGTATGGAAGTAAAAAGGCAATCCTGTTATTCCAAAAAATAATTAAGAAATATTGCATGGATATAAAAAAACTTAGATAATAATATAATAAAAATATAATAATCTCTTCTGTATCGACTGTACAGCTTAAACTCTTGATCCTCTTTTTCTTTTTCCTTCACTCCTTCCCTTGCTTAAAAAAAATACACTGAATTTTGTGTTTACCATCCCTTTGGATTTTTTTGGAATTTTAGTATCCATGTATATGACCACAAATAATATATCCTATTAAAATTCATATAAAAGATACCATATATATTCAAGCTTCTGCAACTTTCTTTTTCATTTAATATTATTTTTAAAATTTATGTTTATCCTTGTACTTCTAATTATCCCATCACATTCTGTATAATACGCTATTGTATGAATAGTCCACTTTTTTTTTTAGAGAGAGAGAGTGTGTGTGGGTGTGCGAGTGGGGAAGGGGGGAAGGAGGGGCAGAGGGAGAGGGAAAGAGAGAAATCTTAAGCAGACTCCACACCCAGCTCAGAGCCCAAGGTGGGGCTAGATCTCAGGACTCTGAGATCATGGCCTTAGCTGAAATCGAGGGTCGGGGGCTTAACTGACTGAGCCACCCAGGTGCCCTTAGTCTACTGTTTTTTTAACCTAGTCTCCTACTAAGGGCCATATAGGTGGTTTCAAGTTTTCATTCTTTTTACTATGAAAGAAACACAGTGTTTCAGGGAACGCTTTTGTACCTGTCTTCTTCCAAATAGTACTAAAGACAGTTTGGGGCGGGATACGCCAGGGCTGTTGTCCCACCTTCTCATCAGCATTTATTTGGTATAGTTTTCATCATCATCAACACTTACTACTGCATGTTGTGCTAGGCAAGGGGAAGGGACTGGAGGACACTCATCTAAACCCCAAGCTGCTCAAATTTCATCTTTAAATAGAGGTATTAAAAGATTCAAATATTGAATCATAGGTTTACATAAGAAAAGGTATCTTGGCCAGGGATTTATTTGAATGGGCATTAAATAAAAAATATAAAGTCATTTTCTGTAATAAAGGGTGCTCAACAAACTTTCTTGTCTTATTAATCCTTAGGCGGATTGTAATCAAGTTGAGTTTGATAGAAAAATGGCAATTTGACTAAGTCCACATTGTTCCCTCCCAATTTCAATTTAACTACTAAATTCTCCTCCTAAGGTGGAGATAGTAAATTGCTGAGAGTTAAAGGGTGACCTAGCTTCCAACAGAGCCAGTGCAAGGCTCTTCTCTTCTAGGTGAAAGAGTCTGAAGCCAAGAGCTTGAGAATCTGGATGAGCTTCAGGAAAATCCTCCTGGAAAGAGCATGGTCTGAGGAAACCCATTGATTGGATGAGCTTCAGGAAGGTTCTCCTGCAAAGAGCATGGTCTAAGGAAACCCATTGACCCATGGGAGAAATGGCAGCACTCTACTGCATCAGTTTCCCTCATAGAACACAACTGAGCATGTATCCACAGAACACTTATAAAACATCTATCCAGAGATTCCCAGCATAAGCCATGATAGAGTAACCGGTACCTACCACCTAACTAACCCTCTCTCCATAAACTGATGAAAATATACAAGGACAAGGGGCCTGCTTGGCATCAAAACTGATAAAAATGTATGAGTTTTTGTCTTTGGATGTTGGACAATAGGCAGAAATTGAGGTGAGCACCACAATAATCTCAGCTCTTTGCCTGGGGATATTCTTGGGACCATGGTGCAGTGAGGAGCCCACACTCCTTTAGCCCACTGATCAATGGAGGCAGAGAAGAGAGTTTCGAGCTGCTAATGCAGCTGGAGTTTATAGGGCAGAGTATCAGAATAAAGGGAGTTATGCATAAAAGGAGCTCCAAAATTCTGCTTAGGGACCCCCTTACCTCTTTGACCATATACTGAACTGTGAGTGCAAGGGCAAGACTCCACTAGACCTGAATGTTTTACAGTATCGAGAGATACAGGAATTCCAACAATCCAATGGAAAGACCTCACTGAACATCCTGGGTACTCAACCTGCCAAAATTTCAACATTCTAGGGATAGGGTTACTCTAGCCCTAGTGTAAAGACTGCTGGATCCACATCACAAACCTTGAAAGGTTCAAGCTGCTGTGTCAGTAAATTAACCATCCAAAAGAAAAAAAATATCTAAAGTAAGATAAAAAAAATCCATACTCTCAACAGTGTAGCATTTATAATATGTAGCAACAATAAAAAAAATGACTAGACATTTGAAGCAAGAAAATGTGACCCATGTACAAGAGAAAAACCAGTGAATAGAGACCGACCATGAGATAACTCAGATGTTGGAATTAGCAAACAAGGACTTTAAAATAGAGTGCTTGTAAATATGTTCAAGAACTTAAAAGAAAATATGATCATGCTAAATCAACAGATAGACAAAGCTCAGGAGGAAAGAAAAACTCTAAGAAGGGACCAGACAGAAATTCAAGAGCTGAAAAATAAAATATCTGAAACAAGAAATTCACTGGATAGTTTTAATTACAAATTGCAGATAGCAGCAGAAAGGGTCAGTGAACTTGAAGTCAGATCAGTAGAAGTTACCTGATCTGAAGAACACACAGAAGAAAGACTTTTTAAAAACTAAATGCACAGAACCTCATTAATCTGTGGGACAATACTGAGCAGTTTAACACATGTGGAATTACTCTCAGAATGAGAGGAGACAGAATGGGGCCATATACAAATGTTTGAAAAAATAATGACCAAAATTTTCCCAAATTGTGTGAAGAATATAAACTTACAGACCTAAGAAGCTCCAAAACTTAAGCAAGATAAATAAAAGAGAAAATACCAGGGCACATCGCAGTCAAACTGAAAAACAGTCTTGAGAGTAGCACTTTTTATGATAGATCACAAATTGGGGAACAATAGCACAAACAACTTGCTTCTCATCAAAAACAATGAATACCAGAAGCCAGTGGAATCCTATCTTTAACCGTCTGAGGATAAAACACCCATCAGCCCAGAATTCTAAATCCAATCAAAATAGCCTTAGAAAGTGAAAGTAAACTAAAATAATATCAGATAAAGAAAAGTTTTCTTTAGCATTTCTTTAGGCTGAAATAAATTGACATCATGTGGAAATTTGTTTCTACAGAGAGGAATAAAGAGAATCAGAAATGTTAAATATGTGGCTAAATATAAAAGTCTATTTTTTTCTTCTCTTGATGTTTTTAAGTGCCAAATGGTTATTTATGTATTTATTTATTTTAAAGATTTTATTTATTTATGTGACAGAAAGATAGAGAATACAAGTAGGCAGAGAGGCAGGCAGAGGGAGAGGGAGAAGCAGGCTCTCTGCTGAGCAGGGAGCCCGATGTGGTACTTGATCCCAGGACCCTGGGATCATGACCTGAGCCGAAGGCAGCCGCTTAACTGACTGAGCCACCCAGGCGCCCCGCCAAATGATTATTTAAAGCAAAAATCAGGTCACCATATATTTTGTGGCTTGTAAAGCATATAGTTATAATAAATGACATCAAGTGTACAAAACAGAGGTAAATAACATACTACTTCAAGATTTTAAAATGTACACTATGCTAACTCTAAAGATTGTGACGAGTATACGTATTTTAATACCTAGAGAAACCACTAATAAATAAGACAAAGAGTTATAGCTAAAAAGCCCACAGAGGAACTAAAATGGAAAGTTATAAAGTTTTGGGTTTTTTTTTTGATAAAACCAAAAGAAGGCAGGAAAAAAATAGCAAAGAAACAAAAGATCAGCTCAGGCAAATAGAAAACAAATAAAATGGTAGACCCAAATCCAATCATATCAATAATTACATTAAATGTAAATGTATTAAACACTCCCATTAAAAACAGGGATTGCCAGACTAGATAACAAAGCAAAACCTAACTATATGCTGTTTAAAAAAATTATGCTTTCATAAAGTATCACAGGGGTTGAAAGCCAAATAATGGGAGAAGGGATTTACCAAACAAACAGTACACATAAGAAAGGTGGGCTGGTTAAATTAATACTAGACAATTTTGACTTCAATAGGACTATAACTAGAGAAAAGAAATATATTTGTAACAATAAAGTGGCTAGTTCATTGGGAATACATAACAATTAAATAATCATACATACGTATGCTCCTAATAACAGGGCTTCCAAAAACATGAAGCAAAAACCAAGAACTAAGGGGAAAATACACAAATCCACAATCATACAATCATATTTGGAGATATTAACACCTCTCCTTCAATACATGAGAGAACAACTAGAGTAAAAATTAGTAAGGATGTAGAAGACCTGACAAAATTATCAACTACCTTGACCTAACTAACATTTAAAGTACACTGGACCCAAGAACTGCAGAAACACATTCTTTCCCAGTGTACCTGGAATCATGACATACTGACCGTATGCTGGAAAATAAAACAAGTTTTAATAAATTTAAAAAAACTAAAATCTTACAGAGTATGTTCTCTGACCACAAAAAAATTAGGAATCAATAACAATGAGATATGTAGAAATTGAACAACTCGCTACTTAATAAAACATGGATAGACAAAGAAAAATCACCAGGAAAATTAGAAAGTACTTGGAGCTCTGATAATGAAAATATAACATATTAAGATTTATGGGATGCAGTTAAGGTGATTTTTAGGGGGGAATTTATAGTTTTAAATACTTCTGTTAGAAAAGAAAAAAGAAGTAAAATTAATCTAAGATTCTGACTTAAGAATCTAGAAACACATAAGCAGATTTAACCTAAAGTAAACAAATGGAAGATAATTTTAAAGATGAAATGAAATAGGAAAAAACACTAGCTTAAATTAACAAGGGAAAAAGTCAGTTTTCTGAAAAAATTAATAAAATTCATAAACACTTAGCAAGGCTGATTGAGAAAATTGCCAATATTTATAATAAATGATCTTATAGACATTAAATGGGTAATAGGAGAATATCATGAGCAGCTCCATGCCACGATATCCAACAACTTAAATGAAAGAGAAAAATTCCTTGGAAAGCATAACTTGCCCAAACGGAAACAAGATGAAATAGAAACTAAAGAATCATTTTATATCTTTTGAAGACATTGAATTTGTTGTATAACATTTCCCTCAAATAGAATTCCAGGACCAAAAGAATTGACTGATGAGTTCTATCAGACATTTATCTTTATTTTTTTAAAAGAGATTTTATTTCTTTCTTCTTTTTAATTTTTATTTCTTAGAGAGAGAGAGAGAGTGAGAGAGAGAGAGTGTGTATGTGGGGGGGGGAAGAGGGGCCAGAGGGAGAGGGAGAGAGAGCATCTCCAGCAGACTCCACGCTCAGTGCAGAGCCTGACACAGGGCTTGATCCCATGACCCCGAGATCATGACCTGAGCTGAAATCAAGAGGCAGATGCTTAACTGACTGAGCCACCCAGGCACCCCACTATCAAACATTTAAATGAGAAATAATAGCAGCCTTACAAAACCCTCTTGGGAAAAAAAATAGATGAGTAAACAATTGCTGTCTTGTTTGATGAGGCCAGGAGAAGAATCCTGAAACCAAACCTGACAAAGACATAACAGAATAAACAAACAAAAATCACTAACCAATAAACCTCGTAACACAGCTGCAACTTATTTTCCACAAAATAGTGTTAATTCAAATCTGGCAATATAGGAAAAGGATAATACATTTTGAACAAGTGAGGATTATCTCAGAAATATATATATATTTTAGCAGTTATCAGTCAATGTAATTATCATACTTAACAGAATCAAGGAGAAAACTATCTCAATAGGTACAGAAAAAACATCTTACAAAATTCAACATCTGTGTATATATAAACTCATCAAGCCAGAAATAGAAGGAAACCCCCTCAATGAAATATCTGATGCTCTCTCCTAAGGTTAAAAACAATGCAAGGATGTCCAATCTTTATTTATTTGTTTACTTATTTATTTTGTTTAAAATATAAAAGAAAGGACTGTAAATAATTATTCAATTCTAGTTTTCTGGTTTGCTTTTCATGGTGGCATGGGCTAGTAGTTCTGAAATCTTTTTTGTTTTCTGGGCTTGAGGAAATGAATAAATATATTGAGGATAATGGTTCAAATATGGAAAGTAGAAAACCATGCAATATAGCCCAGAGTTCTTAATTAGAATTGCATGTATCAGTTTAAAAACATGGTTTTTAACATTGAGAAAAATAAATGCACATCTCTATGCATGCCAGTGTTTTTATAGAGATGGCAATAAATAGAGGTATACAAGCACATACATATTTTCCACTAAAACGAACTAGGACCCCTTGGAGAAGTGCCTGGCAGGACTAAGACAGGGAAAGGACAGGATGAGCCTGGAACAGCTGATTGAATCAGTTAGTGGGGAAGCAAGGAATGATCGGGTCACATCACATTACTCAGGACTTAGCTTGAAGGGGCCAAACCTGGAACAATCTGAGTATCAAAATAACTATTGATAATAACACATTGAATAATATAAACATCTATGAGGTCATTCTGATTGAAATAAATGAGTGAACAGATACATAAATGGGGAAGAAAGGAAAGTTCTTCCTTACTGTGAAGTACCAAGAAAGGGGGCAGGAGTGGGGACAGGGACAAAAGGGAGAGAGGGGAGAGGCGAGAGAGTTGGGGAGGGAGAAGGAGAGGAAGAGAGGGAGAGGGGGAGAGAGAGAGAGAAGGAAGGAAGGAAGGTAGGAAAAAGAATAAAATTAGGAAATCATCAATTGGTAAAATTAGTGGGTGATAGTTTGATGAAGAACAAGATATTTACATTCTTTGTAATTATTAATTATGAAGGAAAAATAATACCTTTGTTTCTTTTCTTTTTAAAAAAGATTTTATTTATTTATTTGTCAGAGAGCGAGCACAAGCAGGGGGAGCAGAAGGCAGAGGGAGAGGGAGAACAGGCTTCTTGCTGAGCAAGGAGGCCAATGCTGGACTCAATCCCAGGACCCTGGGATCATGACCTGAGCCAAAGGCAAACACTTAACTGAGTCACCCCAAAATAATAACTTTATATTGAAAAAATCTGGTGGAACTATCTTACCCTAATGATCAAAGTGAATATCACCAATATTGGGACAAACCAATATCATTTGACCTGATGTTGAGAAGGGCACAAGATCACCTCACTAATACTTCTACCAAAATGCATAACCTTATTTTTTTTCAACATATCTAAATAGGCTAAATAGAAAGGTTGAAATAATGCTGCTTATTTTAAAAAACACTAACTTAGGGTTTCCTGCGTGGCTTGGTAGGTTAAGCGTCTGCCTTTGGCTCAGGTCATGATCCCAGGGTCCCGGGGTCAAGCCCCATGTCGGGCTCCCTGCTCAGCGGGAAGTGTGCTTCTCCCTCTGTCCCTCCCCCTGCTCCTGTTTTCTCCCTCTCGCTCACTCTCTTTCTCAAATAAATTAAAAAAAAAAAAAAACCCACAGAAACCCAATGACATATTTATGTCGTTCCAGAAAAGATGTAAGAGAGCTAAAGCATAGCTTACTATGTTATGTTGTGAAATGATTTTAAGCCTAGAAATAAGTCTGTACTAGAACAAATTAAAATGTCTCTTACAATAGAAAGTTATAAAAAGGAAAATTTCTGGAAATATATTTGCACTTTTTATCTCATTGATTTACCTATAATTAAGAATATCCCTGATATGTTTACACCCCAAACAGGAATTAACTTCAGATTTTACAAATGTATTGTTATGAGGATGTTTTTGGGAGGACAAAGACAATTTTTTTTTTTTTTCTGAATTAGGAGTTAGGCTATTGACCAGGGAAATCCAAATGAGTAGAAGTAGACACTTTCATAAAGGTCTCAATTGCCTTTTGAAAGAAAACATTATAAATAGTAAAAACATTGGAGAAAAGGGAAAATAATAAAAAATACAATTAATACTTACACATTTATTATTTAAAGGCACTTTCGTATATTTTTTTGATCTCGCAACCAACCTTCGAGGTAGGTAGCTTTCAGTTTTTCATTCCAATGAGATTTTTATTTCCCAGAAATGCCAAGGATGCCAAGAAACTTTTGTATATGGACTTGGTTTCCCGGTATTCAGAGAATAAATAAACGTCCCGCGCGTTATTGTAC
>NC_138376.1:121775642-121797493 GCF_054177405.1 Leptonychotes weddellii
TTTGACCCCTGATGTTCCCAGATGTGCTGAGCACATGTAAAAATGTGAGATAACTCTCTGGGTTGGAAGGAATTAGGGTGTCTGATTTTCTGGAGAATTCTATTTGATATAGGAGTTTCAGCAGTTACTTCCTGCTGTCCTAGAACTCTCAGAAGAAACCCCTTTCTGGGGACTTCAAGGTTCTCCTTAGAGGACTGTGTCCCTTTGACCTCTACGTACTTTGACCGTGCTGGGTACACTTTCATCCTGACCCCAAAGGTATATAAATTATCTAATGTCCTGGATCTGAATGCCTTCCCCTTTCACCATACATAAAATCATTCTTCCTCTTGGCTGCCTGGAGGTAAATTCTGAGAATTACTGACGTGGGTTTGTGGAATGCTTTGAGCTGCTCAGATGAAAGGAGCAAAGCTCTAATTCTGTTAATAACATAACCTTGTAGTCAGTGGGCCCACCGAGTCAGGTAAACAGGGAAAGACCCGCTGGAATCAAAAATACCCCCAACAATCCAGGGAGGCCCAGCTTGGTGCTCTTACTAGCTTTGAACCCCTGGGCACATCACCCCACTTCTCTGAGCTTGTTTACTCCTCTGTGAAATACCGGTAAGAATCCTTGCCTCGTTGGGGTGTCCTCTGGATCTCGTGAGCTAAATGTCTAAAGAACCAGGATACTGCCCAATACAAGAAGATACTCCAGGAAAGATAGTTTTATTGCATCACGAAGAAATTCATTATTTACTTTCTACGTGTCTCCATCTTGTTTCTCAAACTAAACTATAGCTTCTCTGCCACCGTCAACTTATTCATCACACTGTCTTGCACATGAAAGGCACTAAATAATTGTTTGTTGTCAGTTTTCTAAAGTTTTAAATCAGAGAATGCACTCTTTCCATTCAAGATTCGCTTATGGATTATTTGCTGTTGTGAGGCATTCTCAAGGAATTCCTAGGAGGGCATTCCTTTTCTTGGCCTCAGTTTTCTCATATGCAAAACCAATGTTCAAGTTTATTATTCTAGATGCACTGAGGTCCTTGTAGCATTACAGTGTGGAATCTGTGTATTCCTCGAAGGCCACGTACTATAGGTTATTCTTCTTTCTGACCAGTCACCACTTAATACAAGTGGTGGTCACTGATTAAGTGCCTTCCCAGTGCATGTGGAATCATTCCAGTCACCTCACTGATCCTGTATCCTCCCAACCTTCCCTCTTACCACTCACCTGTCCTTCACTCTGTTCCAACCAGACTGTCTTTTCTTTGTACCCCTAGAATTTTCCAGGCTTGATCTGCCTTGAGCCTTTGCACTTGCCGTTTCTCATCACTTGGTTTTCTGCTCGAGTGTCTCCCCACCAAATTCTCTCTATCCCACGACCCTGCTTTTTTTTTTCTTGTAATTACTCTCTGAAATTGTCTTATCATTTAGTATTTATTTGCTTCTGTTTTTTGCATTTTATTTGCATTTATTGTTTGTTTTCCCCACCTCTCCCTCTAGTCCTCAAATATAAATGTCTGTTTGGGGTCCTTTTATGTCCCTGCCACTAAAATAGTACTTAAAACAGATCTGGCACAGACTAGGCCCCTAAATGAACAATTGTGAAATGAATGAATGAGTAAACTCTACCATACCTTATAGAGTAGCTTTTAGATGGTGAGCTAAAATCTGTGGCCATCACATCAGGTTCTAATGAACTTCTTTAGGGTATGTGTCCTAAGTGAATCTATTGCCATAGGTCTAAGTAAACATGCAGTGGGAAGAAACAAGGAATAACTTATTTCTTTTTATTATGGAAAATTTCAAACATAAACACAAGTAGATGTAGATAAGACTAGCATAATGGATCCTCTTGTACCCTGTGGTGGACAGACATTAGCGTGGCCCTGTCATCCTGGTATCCATACCCTGTATAATCCTCTCCTTTGAGTGTGCGCAAAAACTGTGACTTGCTTCCTAACCAATAGAATATGGCAGCTTGATGTCACCCCTGTGTGATGACTTACATTATGTAAGATTCCATCTTGCTAACAAACTTACTCCGGGGACTCTCAGTGCTAGCTTGATGAAGTCAGTGACCATGTTGGGCAAGGGCATGGGACAATAAACTCCAGGTGCCCTCTAGGAGCTGAGGGCAGTCTCTAGTTGACAGCTAGCAAAAAGCCAGGGTCTTCAGTCCTACAGCTACAAGGAAATGAAATCTGCCAGTGACCTGAGTGAGCAAGGAAGCGGATACTTTTGCAGTTGAGCCTCCAGATAAAACACAGCCTTGTCACCACCCTGATGGTAGGTTAAGCTGAGGACCCTAGGTGCCTGGACACCTGACCCATAAAAAGTGTGAGATAATAAACTGATGTTGTTTTGAGCTGCTAAATTTGTGGTGATTTGTGGCAATACATAACTAATTCAGATATATCACCCAATGTAAACAATTTTCCATAGTTTGCCAGTATTGTTCCATCAATATGGTTATGGTTTTGGGGATGGACGGGCTGGAGTATTTTAAAACACTTGCAAATACTTTAGTATGTCTAACAGAGAAGGACTTTTTAAAAGTATAACGGTGATGCCAGAAAAACTAAGGCTTCACTGAGAACCAAAATAGAAGTCTTTTTAAAGCCGGGAAATTGATGGATCTAGTATATTAATTGGACACGGAGAGAAAAGGTATGTTCTATAAACTGAGTGAGAGTAACATCCCCTTGATCCCATGAGCTAAAGAACACGTAAGCATGAGACCTTTCACTTGAAATTTCTAAGCCTTGCCAGTTATTGTCGTTGTTTTTAAATAGTGCAGTCACAAAGTACTTAATTGTTCCTATCATATGTTCATCTGTCATACAAAATCTAAAATCATTCAAACCCAATTCTGATTGTAGATTTAAGATCCGACCCATTCTCCTAACCTGCTCTGGAATGGACCCTGGTGAATGCCACTCTTTTCATAACACCTTATAATTTCATATCCTACTATAATTGCCATCCCTACCACTTTCCCCTGACTGCAGGAAGCTCTTTCCAACTGGCCCCAGTTCTTTTTCTCTCTTGGGTAAACCAGTCTCATCTACCTTTGACACTGCTCAACGACGCAGCGCTTTCTAAAGGAAATTCTCGGCGCTCTGGGTTTACTCTCATCTTCACCACCGGGGCACTTTGAGATCTCTGGCAAGTATGAGCGTTCTCTAGACTGGATACAATAGTGCCTCGCAGGGTTGCAGCAAAGATTAGATAAAGAACGTGTGTAACGTGTAAAGTGCCCAGCACTGGGAAGGCACAGCCGCTCCCCACCATTCCCTTTGTTAGTTCCCATCTCCAGTCTCCGAGCACCAGAACGCCCAGCACCGCGCCTCTCCCGCTTTCGTCGCGGGGGATGCAGGGATTTGTAGTTTTTTGGTCCCCAAGTCGTATTTCCTCTCGGAGCCAGTCGGCGAGAGGAAGAACTACACATCCCAGTGGGCGGCGAAAGGAAAGTGGGGCTCGGAAAACCGAGCGTCCCCGCCCGGCTGCCTTTGCTTTCCGCTGCCCACTGGTTGTTCCCACCACGCGAGGGCTCCGACCCCGCGGCAAAGCCAGGGAGGGCGCGAGCGCACCGGCGGATCGGCCGGGACGGTGGGGCGGGGCGGGCAGGGGAGGCGCGGGCTGGAGAGAAGAGCGGTCGGTCCCTCTGCTGCCGTGGGAGCTCGCAGGAGAAAGGGGAGAAATAAAGCGAGTAAATCGCGAGCGCCCGTGTCGGAGAAGTGAGAAAGAAAGGGTTGGGGAGGCAGCAACCCCCGCAGAGCCTGGCCGCCACGGGCTTGTCCTCCGGGACGGAGGCAGGGATCCGGGGCCGGAGGGGACCCAGACCGCTCCACTCTCCCTGCGGGAAAACCTGGAAACCGGCCGGGCCCCGAGACCCCGGCCCGCAGCCCTCATCCCGGAGTCAGGCCTGCCTTGTACCACCTCTCCCCATCCCGTCGCCGGGCACCCCCGCCCACTCCCGGGCAGCAGTAGGGTTCCCCGCAAGTCGACCACGCGCCCCGCTGGGGGAGGAAGAGGAAAGCCGGGGCAGGCCCGGGGAGGGTCACCTCTCCGCGCGGGTTCCTCAGGTCCCCGGGAGTGGCAAGAATGGATTTGCGTGTTGCTGCGTGAGTGTGTGTGTGTGCGTGAATGTGTGTCCCGTGTTGCTGCGTGTGTGTGTGTGTCCCGTGTTGCTGCGTGAGTGTGTGTGTGTGTGTGTGTGTGTGTCCCGAGCCGTCCTCGAGCGATGCCAGGGGGGGCCCAGCGCCTTCCCGGGGGGCCGCGTCGGGCCCGCCCGAGGGGACTGGGGCGGGGACCCCGCGGAGCCGGTGCCGGTGCCGGGCTTCGCGGGCGAGAAGGAGGAGCGGGAGGAGGAGCCGGGCTGGCTCGGCGAGGGCCGCCGCCCACCTGGCTGGGAGGAGGCGGACCCGCTCGGAGCGCCGCGAGCGCGCCGGGGCTGAGCCTTGCAAACAAGTGTCTGTGGCGCTCGCCCCGCGGCCCTGAGACGCGCTCCGCCGCTCCCCCGCCCCCCGCCCCCCGGCGGCCCTCCTTGCGCCCGGCCCGGCCCCTATGGGGCAGGAGGGAGCCAGGGAGCCGCTGGCCGTGCAGCCCACGAGCCGCCGCCGCGACCCTCGGCCGGGGCGGCCCCGGCAGCCTCGCGCGGGGGCCGCGGTCTGGGCTCGGCTGCCAGGCGCGCCGGCGCGGGGTCGCAGCGCGAGCAGCGCCCGGGCTGTTGCCGAGCCCGCTCCTGACAGAATAACGTGCTCCGTTTCCCCACCCACCCCTGGGAGGGGTTGCCGGTGCCGCGAGCTGCCTCCCAGTTTCCATCGCTCTCTCCTGGGGAGGATCCGCCGCCGGGAGGAAGGATTAGAATAAACCTGGCCGCGGCGCCGAAGTGGCTCCCGAGGAAGCCGGCGCGGGGGCCGCCGCCTCGTGTCCCCTCGGGGCGCAGCGCTCGGGGGTCGGCGGGTCGGAGCCGAGGCGCGGCCGGCGGGCCGAGGGCGGCGGGGCCGAGCGAGCGGCTGTGCGAGGGGGCGGGCGCGTGGCGAGCCGGGGGCCGGGCGGGCGGCCCCTCGCGCCCCGCGGGGCCCCGGAGCCCCGGTACGCGGGCTGGAAGCGACTGAGGACCGGCGCCGCGGGCTGCGGGCGAGCACCGTCCCTCCCGGAGGGGGACCCGGCTATGACAGCTGGACTCCCGCAAGGGTTAACCTGGGTGTCCTCGGCAAAGTTGTCGCCGAGCCGGGAGCCGGCGTAGGGGCCGCGGCGGCGCGGCTCGGGGGGCGGCCGGGCGGCCGGCGGCGGTCGTGGCTCGGCGGGGCCCGCGCGGCCGGGGGGCTTCTGGGGGCGTGCGCCCCCAGCCGGCTGCCCTCGTGGATGCCTCCCGGCGGCGGCGGGCCCATGAAAGACTGCGAGTACAGTCAGATCAGCACCCACAGCTCCTCCCCCATGGAGTCGCCCCACAAGAAGAAGAAAATCGCGGCCCGGAGGAAATGGGAGGTTTTCCCGGGAAGAAACAAGTTCTTCTGCAACGGCAGGATCATGATGGCCCGGCAGACGGGCGTCTTCTACTTGACTCTCATCCTCATCCTGGTCACTAGCGGACTCTTCTTCGCCTTCGAGTAAGTGGCAGCGAAAGCTCCGCGACGCCCTGCTCCCCTCGCCTCCCCCGACCCCTGCCCCTCCTTTCTCTACTTTCGTTTTCTAGAAGCCTTATTTGCTGTACATTGTTATATAATGCAGACCCACTTCTCCCTCTTTTTCTTTTGAAGGTCTGTTTGCTCTTTGGCCCCCAGAGGTAATGCAGTCCTGGGTCGGGCTTTGGGAGTGGAGAGGGGAGAGGGCATGCTTGGAAGGTGGTTGGCACCTCGCAGGTGACTGATTCTTGGTGCTGTCTCAACTGAGTTTGGAGACTAGCAAGCCAGCCCAGATGTAGCCTTGTGTGGGAAGGGAGGATGAGGCGGATTCCTCAGTCAGGGATAAATACAATTGACTTCCTTTCTTGCTCCAAGCTATAGGGCATCTTGTTAAGCTCATTTACTAAATCTTCTAGGTACCTTCGCTGAATAGTGAAGAATCTTGGTTGTTTCAGGTTTACAAGTGTAGGCCACCCAAGGTGGCCTGGAAGGATAATTTCATTTTTTCATTCTCCTTAGGTGATCACTCTTGATCAACAATTTCTGATTTATCATGAGGTTTCTAAACTCTTCACTTTTAAAAAAAGTTTCAATAAAAAATATTGGAAATACACACTTTCTTCCCCCCCCCCCCATGTTGGGGAACAGGTGAAAGGAGACTTTCTCAGCCTGTTCAGGAAAAGTATGACACTGAATGGTAACTTCTGTTTCCAGAAACAGTACTTTGGGACTTTAGGGCTTTAATTTGAAAAAAGTGCATGCAAGTCTTTGCTGTTTTCAGGAAAATCAAGTTGGCTAGTAGCAACTGTCCTCCTGCCAACTAATGAAAGATCTTCTTATTTATTAATAGACTAGATAAAGTACTTTAACCACATTCCAGAATCAATTTCAATTGCTTTTATTGGGTCCAACATTTGCAATGCAGCTTCTTATGTAATTCCTGGTATCCTATGTACAATAAAAGTTGTAGCTACTCCCCCACTACACTCCCCCCACAAAAAACAATACATTTATTGGGGGTTCTTTGCGTTTCCTGTATCCTGCTTATCATGGGGCATGGTACCCATTCAGTCTCCATCTTCTGTTGCATAGGGTTAATTAAACCTTTGTGTTTATTTACTTTTGTCTCTGGTAAGTATTAATAGGCTCTGATTTTGTGCCCAGTGTTTGGTATTCCAAATGCCATCTCAATCAGAAATGAATGATCTCTTGACAATGTAATACTTTTCACGTAAAGCCCTCTGACTCTGAGGGGAAACATTTTGCATCTGAACATTGTGCTATGATGAACAGTTTTAGCAGGATTGAGGTGAGGAGAAAGATCTCAGAGGTAAGCCACGCAGCGCCCCCAGGCCTCACACACAACCCCTCCATTTCTGACTATGTACATTTCCCAGGTCTCTTCCAGAAGTTTAACTTTGGGGCCCATTTGCAACTAGGGTGGAGCCTGTTGGAGGCCTCCGGGATGGGAGGGGGAGGGTATGAAAAGGCTTTGGGAATGGCAGGAGAAATGCTCTGTTCCTCCTCTCTTGCTCCCCTTGTCCCCTTCCAGAGGCAGCCACTCATCCTTACAGACCTGGGTCTGAGTTATAATAGATTCAGGCACTGGAGTGATGATGCCATGTGATTGAACACAAATGCCATCCTTCGATTGGCTTTCCTTACAGGTGGCCTTCGAGATAGATAGGATTCACTACGTTCCTAATGTTAAAAATGTTTTGAGCTGATCTCTATTGGCATTTTTTGCTCTTTTTAGCAATTTTAAGAGTGGGGAAAATGGGTTAATTTTGTGAGCTTCAGCCACAGGTGTGTTTCATGCAGGATGATGAATGTTTCATTTTCTGTGTACACCCAAATCCCCACTGTATGTTTAGAGATCCCATCTAGTTGTACTTACTGTCTTTTATTTTCTTTATTTAAGTATTGCTTTTAAGCAAACCATCATAAATTCATTTTCGCGTCTTAAGCTCTGCGTGTGTTTCTTCCAAGAGTTCCCCAAAGTCCTCACTAGTAGGTTGTTAAGGATCTTTTTCTGCATCAGCATTTTGTTAACCAATGACTGTAGGAATAAACATGTGTGCTAGGATTTTATTAGGTACTCTTGGTAACTTCCTTTTTAGATAAGCTCTGTGTGTGTGTGTGTGTGTGTGTGTATTCGGTCTCCATGAGTGTTGCTTCAATTAGGCAATTTGAAATTTCAAGAAAATAGGCCAATCCTGGCCTGATGCCTCAGTTGGGAAAAATCATAGGGCTGTTCAAACTATAGAATATAATGGTTTGGCTAAGAATATTGTCACTGTGTTGCTTTTAAGTTCTTTATCATCACTAATGACAAAGTGAAATTAAATGACTCTGGCCAAATTAATTTGATAGACTCAGAGAAGCAATTAGTTCCATGCATAGGATATGAAATGGCACAGCCTAAAAGAGATCAAGAGAAAATGCCAGTTTTGTCTGCTCACTGCCTGCCTTCCTTCTGCCCTTTCTTTAGGTATTTATTGAGCACATACTATGTGTTTGCCTATTTGGATTAATTTCATGTCTGGATAACTTTAATATTAGTAGAATTCGTGTTCAAACATCAGAGTCCATGTTTCCCCATACCGTTAACAAAAGGCAAGTACAACATTTGAAAAGAAGACACAGGGCTTAGCTTCAGACCTCCTTTTTCTGTAACTCTTCGCCCACCCTACCTCTCATTCCCAACCTTGAGCAGAGGACAAGGAAGTTCGTCCAAGAGAAAGGGACTTACTTTTTAGAGCACAGCCACAGGTGTTGATACTGCCCCTCCAACCCTGGGGAAAAGGCAGGGTGGGAATGATTATTTCCACATTGCAGATGAAGTGACAGAGGCATAGAGAAGTGAAATAACCAAGGGTCACACACCAACTAGTGGCAGGGCTTCAGACTGCGAAGCCCATGCCCTTTCTGACCCACGGTGCTCTCCCTTCAAGTATAGAATAGTGCTTAAAGGTATGGACTTTGGAAGGACAGATCCCAAGATTCTAAACAAAAGTATGACCCTGGGCAAATAATTTGACTTTCTAAGCCTCAGTTTCCCAGTCTGTTAAATGGGATTAATAATATCTACCTTAAAGTGTTACGGAGATTAAATAAAAAAGTATAGTTAGTACAGTGTCTCATACATAGTCAGTACTCCGTAAGCAGCACATATTATTAGAGCAAACCTTAGAAGTAGCCTTCCCAGGACTCTCTTTTCTGAGAGCCTTTGAAGGAGGGAGTAAGTGGGTTAATAAGCAAGTATAACAGTGGTAGCACATTGGGCTGAAAAAAATGCAGATCTGTGTAGTTTGCAGTTGAAATAAAGACCTTCGTATGAGTCTGAGGAGTGGCTTCACTCTTGCCCCTTTAGAGTGGGAGTCCTGCAGAGAAGTCTGGGACCCTCCTTGTCCAGACCTGAGCAGGAGCCCTGAGGAAGCCTCCCAGAAGCAGGGACTGGATTTCATTTCTGTTTTCAGAGCTACCATCTTAGAACCATGAAGACAGTAAAGAAAGCTACTAGAAGCTACCTGATGCAACTCCGCTCGTTTTCAAGTAGGGCTGGGCTATGTATTTTGGGGCATCTTGTGTTCAGCATATGTACTGATAGAGAATGCTAGCATTTTGTAGCTGTATTCAAGATGGAAGTTGCTCACAGTGCTGTCGAGACTTGTCAAGGCTCCTTGCAGTTACTGAAGGCCTGGTTCATCTGAGACTCACAGCAACGTCCTCATTCTCACATCCCCAGAAGTGCAATTTGAAAAGATCAGTGAACTTTATCAATTCGTGTCTCTTCTTCTCTGACATACACATACTTACAGTCTGTCCTTGTTTCGAGGTGAAATTTTGAAAATAAAAAGTCTTTGGTCCTGAACTATTGACATCTCATAGTCTCTGATCACAGGGGCAGAAAGAAGGAGATGAACCAGGCAGCCAGGTGAGGCTGGTGTTTCCAGGAGCCTCGGTGAGGTGAGGGGAGGCCTGCTCCGATCTTGGACTTGACGGTTTCCCAGTTCCATGCTGTGGTCACAGACAGTTTGGAGGTGTGACTGGGGCTGAAACACTTGGGAATGTGGACGCATTCTTAAATTTCTTGTCACTAGAAGTCCATTGATGATTTTTTTTTTTTTTGAAGCCATATGTTTTCTTTTCCCCTCTCCTTCCATTTCTCCTTCCCTCCTTCCCTTTGTTTCTTCTTCCTCCTCCTCCTCCTTTCTTTGGCTAATCCCCTCTGAAATAATTAATGACTAATTGGTAGTCAGTGGGACTAGGGTGAAGTTTGCTTTGATGATTGAACAAGGGCCTGTCCCCCATAAATAAAGGTGCTATTTCCAATAATAACTTCTCCCTTATAGATTGGAAATCCTTTATTATTTGGTAGAAGATGCTACCCTTTTAGCATATAAGGACCCTCTCTTTTCTCAGCTGTCCTATTCAGAACTGCATCAAGTTTTCCACCATCTCAGAAAACCTATGGGAAATGTCCTATCTTCTGGCCAGTTGCTGGCCATGCCGCGCATTGTAGAACATGGAGGGGTTGATGGTAGATGATAGTAGATGACCATCGGGATGTTACCCTGAACAGTCCCTATTAACCAGGTATATGGTGTCAAGGACACTTTATAACTTGCTATGGACCCACACAAGAATTTTAGCTGGCTTCAAAACCTTATTATTGGCCTCTTGACATGAGGGCACTAACCCATTCATTTGTGTGTAAGATCAACACATGTAAGTTCCATGAGGATAAGGGAATGTGTTAGTTTTGTTCACTGTTGTCCTCCAGTACCTAAAACAGTATCTGGTATGTAGCAGGCTCTTAGTGAATATTCGTTGTTCATGGAATAATGGCAATCTTGAAAGGCTCTGAAAAATAACTTCCTTGTGCTTTAGTTTTTCATCTTGTAAAGTTGTCAACATTAATAAAATTTATAATTAATAATGCCTTCTAGAACACATTTGCCTTAGAAGCTTTGATTTTTAGATGTAATTCTTCTGATTTTAGAATCAGGTCTCATCCCTTTTCAAGTGCGTTAATTGAAGCAGAGGAAATAAAAGGTTTTCTTAGTTACTTAGAAAACTAGTGACAGAGTTGGGATGTTCACTTGGCTAACTAAGACTTCTTTCTAGTTTTTCTTTATTTTTAAACTAAATGCTTTAAGCAACTAAAGCACTCTGTGATGTATAAGAATGTTACCCAACTACCATCAGTACCTGGAATAATTTCAAATTTTATGGGTTCTTGACTTTGGATACTTGAATTTATTTAATAAAACTCTTAAGGATACTGTTGACTCTCAGCTAGTAGAAAGTGATACCAAGTTATACAGAAAGAATGCCTGAGGTTCCCCAAATAGGGTAATGATGGTCAATTATTTAATGGGCTATATCTACATAACCTGAAGATTTTTCCTTTGCAGAGCAATGTTGCACGTAATTTATTCATTGCAGAGTTACTCTGTCTTAGCAAGATAATTTAAGTTAAGTGTTTCAGGGAAGTGTATTCCTTTTTTTTTTTTTTTGTAGCTGAGGTTGTTGGGAAAGGGAGAACACTGGTGGTCAATAGATACTTCTAATTAGCTACATCCAGGAACTTGGATCTGATAAAAAAGTTGGCTCAGGTAAGGGTTGGGGACCATATTAATGCTTTTGTTTAGTTCACTAAATGTAAAAGTTGGTCCCAATTCAAACTAATTTTTATAAACTGGATGATCTTCTTCCTCCTCAATTTCTGCCCTTTAAAAAATGTAATAGACTCATACAGAAGATTCTATGTAACATACATGCAAGTTTTGAAATAAAATACTGTAAAGACTACCTGCGCAACTAACACTCAACTCAAGAACCACATCAATACTGGGGCTTTTGAATCTCCTCACACCCTCTGGGTTTCAGCTCTGATCCACCTCCCTGCCCCTCCCTGAGGTCTTCACCACCTGAGCTCAGTCATTATTAACGCCTTGCCTCTTTTTCCTCAAGTTTTCTTAATGTATGCATACCCAAACAACAGATTGTTTAGTTTGGCTTATTTTCCTATACAAAAAATATAAAGAAAAATTTCTTTTATATATATATATATATATATAATATTTTTTATATATAAAATTTCCACCATCTCAGAAAACCTATGGGAAATGTCCTATCTTCTGGCCAGTTGCTGGCCATGCCACGCATTGTAGAACACGGAGGGGTTGATGGTAGATGATAGTAGATATGTATATATATATATATATAAAACAGTGATAGCACATTGGGCTAAAAAAAACAGATTCTAGTATATATATATAAAGTAAAGAAATGTTTTATAGATATACAAAAAACTCCATCTCTGTCCTTTTCCCTTCCTCTCTCTGGACCGTTAAAGAGTAAGTCGCAGACACCATATCCTTTTATATCCAATTTTTTCAGCATTTAATTCTTAAGAAAAGACATTTTCTTATGTAAACATGGTATTGTTAACCCTCAGACACAGGTTTGAGCTGCACGGGTCCACTTAAGTATGGATTTTTTTCACAGTACAGTACTGTAAATGTATTTGCTCTTCCTTATGGTTTTCTTAATAGCATTTTCTTTTCTCTAGCTTACTTATTGTAAGAATACAGTGTATAATACATATAACATACAAAATATCTGTTGATGGACTGTTTATGTTATCATAAGGCTGCTGGTCAACAGTAGGCTATTAATAGTTAAATTTTGAGGGTGTTGAAAGTTATACACCAATTTTCAACTGTGTGGGGTGGAATGGGGTTGTCACCCAACCCCCGTTTTGTTCAAGAGTCAACTATAATAGTATCAATTTCAGTAAATTTAATGTGGCTACCACAGTCCGTATTCAAATTTTATTGTTAGCTTTAAGTTTATGATTGTGGTATTTGTTTTGTGCTTATCTGATATGTATTATTTCTCTTTTCTTCTAACCTTCATTTAGGTGAACCGTGTATTTTTTTTTTTAAAGATTTTATTTATTTATTTGAGAGAGAGAGACACAGCGAGAGAGGGAACACAAGCAGGGGGAGTGGGAGAGGGAGAAGCAGGCTCCCCGCTGAGCAGGGAGCCCGATGCGGGGCTTGATCCCAGGACCCTGGGATCATGACCTGAGCCGAAGGCAGATGCTTAACGACTGAGCCACCCAGGCGCCCCTGAACCATGTATTTTTAATATTCCATTTTATTTCCTTTAAAAAATTTAGGCTGTATTCCTTTGTATTTTTTTTAGTAGTTATTTAAATATTTTATTTATTTATTTGACAGAGAGAGAAAGAAAGAGCAAGAGAGGGAACACAAGAAGGGGGAGTGGGAGAGAGGGAAGCAGGCTTCTGGCTGAGCAGGGAGCCCGATGCAGGGCTCGATCCCAGGACCCTGAGATCATGACCTGAGCTGAAGGCAGACGCTTAATGCCTGAGCCACCCAGACGCCCCTTTTTTAATAGTTATGTAAGAGATCAGAATATTCATCTTTACCCTACCTCCAGATAGTAATACTGTACTTCATGATGTAGGAAACTTAAAACATTATAATTCTACTTACTTCTCCCACCCTTTGTAACTCTGTTGTCATATACTATATATCTGTGTGTGCTATAAGCCCAGTAATGTTACTACTTTAAAGCTGTCAATAGTATGTAAAATATACCTGTATGAAACAATGATAATTTAAAATAAAACATACCCACATATAAAAGCCAAAAAAATACATTTATACATATATAAAATAGAGATAATTTTAAATGGAATTTTATGTTTATCTTTACATATTTACCATTTCTAGTACTATTTATTTCTTCCATCTATATCATTTCCCTTTGGCCTAAAGTACTTCTTTTAGCATTTCTTGGTGCAGGGCTGCTGGTGACAAGTTCTTTTAGATTTTGCTTTTTCTGAAAATGTTTGCCTTCATTTTTAAAGGATAGAAGATATTTTCACTGGATATAGGATTCTAGTTTGACAGTTGTTTGAATCAGAACTTTGAAGATATTGGCCCACTGTCTTCTGGTCTCTTGTTTCTGATGAGAAGTTAGTCTTTATTTTTAGCATTTTCCTCTGTGGTATATAATGGGTGAGTTTTTTACCAGCTGATTTTCTTTTTATCTTTTTGTTTGTTTGTTTTCAACAGCTGAACTATGACATGCCCAGGTGTAGTTTTCTTTCTACTTATATGGCTCAGGGTTTGCTAAGACTTCTGGGATCTGTGGGTTGATATCTTCCATCAGTTTTAGAACTTTTTCATCCATTATTTCTTCAAATATTTCTTTTGTCCCTCTCTTATCCATTTTTAAAAATAGGGCGCCTGGGTGGCTCAGTCATTAAGCGTCTGCCTTCGGCTCAGGTCATGATCCCAGGGTCCTGGGATCGAGTCCCACATCGGGCTCCCTGCTCGGCAGGAAGCCTGCTTCTCCCTCTCCCACTCGCACTGCTTGTGTTCCTGCTCTCGCTATCTCTCTCTCTGTCAAATAAATAAATAAAATCTTTAAAAAAAAAAAATCTGTGTATGTGTTTCAGTTTGAATAATTCCTGTTGCTCTGACTTTGTTTACTGATCCTTCTGCTGTGTCTTGTTTATGTTAAACCATCTGTAATGTCTTATTTTTTTTATTTTGAGCATTTCTACATTAAAAAATAGTTTTTTATATAAATAAAAAATAATTTCTATTCTTCTCCTGAAATCTCCATCCATTTATGTCCATATTTTCCACTGGATCCTTTAACATATATATATATATATATTTTTTTTTTTCCTTTTCTTTTTTTTGTAGTTATTCTAAACTTCTTGCCTAATGATTCCAGCAGCTATATCATCTCTGGGTCTACTTCTTTTGGTTATTTCTTCTCTTGACTATGGGTTATATTTTCTCCCTTCTTTGTGTGTCTCATAATTTTTGATTGCATGTCAGATATTGTGTGTAAAAGAATTGTAGAGGATGCAGCAATTTATTTTTTTTATTTTTATTTTTTTAAGATTTTTTATTTATTTATTTGACAGAGACACAGTGAGAGAGAGGGAACACAAGCAGGGGGAGTGGGAGAGGGAGAAGCAGGCTTCCCGCTGAGCAGGGAGCCGGATGCGGGGCTCGATCCCAGGACCCTGGGATCATGACCTGAGCCGAAGGCAGATGCTTAACGACTGAGCCACCCAGGCGCCCCAAGGATGCAGCAATTTAAAAGGGCATATCATGCTACTAGTGTGTGGGCTGAGTAAATCTAATTTGTTATTGAAATGGGTGTGGTCTGTACTGAAGCTTTAGTTAGATCCATTTCATCATTGAGTTCAACTCTTTCGAGGGCAGAGACTTTCCCTTTAGCAGGAATTGGGATCTGAATTCTTTATGCTTTATAGCCCAGCCCAGTACCAGCTTACCAACTGTGGAAGATTTCTCAGCCAGTCCATTAGCATTTTGGGTTACTGGGGAGTTTTCTTTGCTTTTAGCCCTGTCCCAACCTTCTTCATCTCAGCCCACCTCTCTTGGTCCAGCTGTCTGGCCTCAGCTTTTGGAGGGTTGCTGCAGTGCCTACAGTGAAGGCCTAAAGCGCATAAGGGAGATTTTCTCAGTTTCCATGCTCTGATCCCTGCCTTACCCTTGGGAAGGTCTTATATCCCCAGGGCAGTTGCCTCTCAACTCTCCTGCCCTACCCCCCAGCCTTTGGTGTACTCTTGCTGTGTTTTTGGTGAGGATCTATGGGAAGGAGTTGGCTGGTGGTGCAGACTTACTCTGTGGCTCAGGCTCCCAGTATTCTTATCCATGCAGCCATCCATATAGCCATTAAACCTGCTTAAAAATTTACCTGTTTTCTCCTTACTCCTGGATATGGTGGATTCCTGTTTTTCCTGCCACTTCGCTAGGAATGAGAGCAGCTGTTGGCCTTTTTTCTCTTGGGAAGGGCTCAACACATTCAAGCTTCTTTGCATCCTCAGTTCCCTGATATATTTAAAAAAACCGCTTTTGTAGCTAATCTGGCTTGTTCTCATTGTCAGAGTGGGAGTGATTGCTCTTACAACTTTCAGCTTGTGATTTTTCTAACTTAATGTGTTTTTCAGATTCATGTATGTTGTTGCATATATATGTAATTAACTTTTATTGCTATCCTATTTGGTTTGTATAAATACACTCAATTTATTCTTCATACTATTTCTAATCTTTCTTTTTTGGACTTCTTGCTGATTCTTGGCATTTACTATCATTTTAAGGGATAGAATATGCAAAGCTGCCTCTTCATAGGTTTTGATTTCCTAAGTGTGTCCTGGCAATGACTATGACATCTGGACTCAAATGCTTAGGCCTGGGTAACAGAATTTAGTATGGGATTCAATCTATTATGCTTTTATATGATGGTAAAGTAGTTTTCAAAAGATAAATCGTAACTATCACCTAATCATTGAGGTTATACAATTAAGAGCAAGGTTTACAGGTAAATGAGATCCTTTATCACAAATCTTCATCTGCCATTTTAATTTGATGCTGGTTTTTCATTGATTTAAAAAAAAAAAAAGCTTAACTTTTTGTCCCCCACTTATAATACTTTGAGTGTGGAAGCTCTTCTCTGATCCCATGTCTAGCTTAGATACAAACCCTCAGAGTACTAGTAATGAAGGTTCTGTTACTGACCTCTTCTCATGTGGCTGGTTTTAGTTGAAAGTCCTGATAGAAGGGATTTATGATTGAACCAGCCAGCCCTCAGCTCTTGTAGACTCTTCAGTCTCCCTGGTGCTCTACATGAGAGAGAAAATCTCTTTCTCTGCCATGAGCAGTCCCAGAATGAAGAGAGAGGTGACAACTCTGTGTGTGCGTATCCTTTTCCCCTGACTCCATTCTTCTAATCTGTAGAAGCTGTGCTATCCTTAATTTAGGCCTATTTTTGCCTCTTCCTCCTTGTCCCTTCACAGCTGGGAGCTAACACACCATTGGAATAGGCTTCCCTGTCTCCCTCTAGAGAATTTTGAGGTAGACTTTCTTTCAACTGTAATGAGACCTTTAATTTTAGAACATTTTAAGCACATTTGGACAGAACACACCATTTTTAAAAATAGGAATACAATAATTTCCATACATCTTCAAACTGAGTTTTAAAAATTGCTGACCTCAAAGTCCATGGGAACCTGGTCTGTTGAGAGCCATCAAATATGACAAGGCTGGTGGCTGATAGAGGAGGGTGTCAGCCAATGGCCCTCTGGGGCTGGATGTGGTTTGCCTTCAGGTAGCCTTATCAGCAGAGGAATGGCTGTCTAACTCACTTGGGAAAGGATTTAAGCTCCTTAAGTCTGGTGTCTTTTCAGGCACTTCTCAAGAATACAGAGAAACAGCTTATTTTAACACAAAACACTGGAGTCTATTAGAGGTGTTTGTTCTACTTGCTGAGATGAGAAATTATTGCCTCCCCTTGTACAGCTAGTAAAAATAAAATGAATCCCCAAAATGTGTATTCCTGACTACTTTCTTGACAAAATCTAGTGTCCTTCTTTCTTGTTTTTGTTTTTCCCTTTCTGTCAATGGTGTAGGGGATTGTGACTACTTTCTCTTTACTTGAAACTTTTTCTTCCTTTAGCTTGAGGATGTTCATCTCCTGCTTTACCATTTTCTTTTTCTTTTTCTTCTGTATATCTGTTGTTTCCTGCTTGCCCTGAATTCATTTTGCTCATCCCCCTTCTCCCTTTCTTACTTTCTTGAGCAAGTTTGAATCATCATAATGATCCCTCTTGCCTCTTCCAATGTGATTTTCATCTCTTGCTCTCCTTCTCCCTTACTTGGAGCACCAATCTTCTAGTCTTGAATTACTCCTGTCTGTGGAGCTGTCTTCCCCAGGGAGCAAGGCATAGAGCACCGCCTGTGTTGTTCCTGGATCCATCACTGTGAGTGAAGAGAATCCCTCCCTGGTCCCCAGTACTGCAGTTTCCCCTTTTCTCACGTACTTCAGCCCTTCATCCTCTATTGATCCTTTCCTTTAATGTCTCTTGGGCTGTATTCTTCTTCTCTGTGTCCATACTGATGTGGTCGTTTTCAAACATATTCGTAAAATCTTTGACTCTCTTTCCATTAAAAAAAATGGAGTATAATTCTTCACCCTTTGAATGTGGGTCTGCCTTAGTACTCCATTCTAAAGAATAGAACATGGCAGAAGTGATGTATGTGATTTCTGAGGCTAGGTTGGACATGTGATGAAGCTTTCATCTAGTGCATGAGTTCTCTCTCTCTCTCACTTGGGACGTGTACCTTTAGAGCTCTGAGCTACCACGTGAGAAGTCTAGCTACATCACATAGAGACTCCCCATAGTACAGAGACCGCATAGAGTGAGTCTGGACCATATAAAGAGAGGTGCCATGGACCCCCAGCTCTTTCCGCCCAGCTGTTTGTGTCTTCCTGGCACAGCAGCCAGCCATGCAAGTGAACCTTCACATGATTCCATCCCCCCTCTTCCCCTAGTCTTTGAGCCACCCCAATGGAAGCCAAATGGAGCAGACATGAACACTTCCTGCCACGTTCTCTCCACATTGCAGATTTGTGAACAAAGTTGTTGTTTTAAGCCACTACATTTTGGGGAAGTTTATTAGACTGGAAAACTTAACTACCAGAAATTCTCAAATGAAGTGTTGAGACTGTTTTGGAGTATGCAGCAATGAATGTGTGACTAACACTAAAGTTATAGTGCTGTAGCTTGAGAATTAAGAAAATTTTTTTTTGTAACATCAAGGTTAGCTTTTCTCACTCACTGCTCCAATTCCAGTGTGTCCTTGAGGAGGAAGGAGTTGCAGCTCAGTTCTGCATCCACAATTGTGCATGCCCTGGGTCTCCCTTGGAAGAGGTGTTTTTGTTGTAGGGTAGTTTGAGCTCAGTGGTGTAGGTCCTCATCAGCTCACACCTGGACCACAGTCCCAGCCTTCTTTCTCAAATTTTCTTCTGTGCTGTGTTTGTTACATTTATAGTGATAGAGTCACACACCCATTGCATGGAAAAGTAAATCCACACCAAACTGTTGAAATCTGGTGTTCAAGACCTTTCTACTTTTCTCACAACTTATTAAGATAGATGACAGTCTCTATATTCTTTGAGATCTCTATGCAGACTCATCATCTGTTGATTTTGGAGAGGGTTGAATGTGGAAATGTGACCCTAGTAGGGACTCCTCTTCAATATTGTTGTGTACTAGGATGCTCATTCTTCCTGGGATATTGAGCCCGGGATATTGAGACCTGGCTTACCTAGCCATACTTTTGATCCACTGAGGCCTTTCTGGTAACAGCCTATGGTTGCCTTGTATCTGCAGAGCTATGTTGCCCCAGAAGTGGGCAGCTACACAGCTAGTGACTCCAGTGATCTGATCTTTTGAGCGGGCCTTAGATGTATATAATAGATGTACTTTATCATCTTGAATGGTACTATTTTGGGGTCTTTTAATGCCATGAATTTCCCATACACACATTCTTGATGACAGATAAGGGCATTTTTGAACATATAAGCCAAAGTCAAGTTAAATTCTGGAGCTATATATATAGCTTATTTGTCTTTCTGACCAGGGAGAAAAATTCTTTGCTTGGATTGCACACTTATTAACTTGGTATAAATTTTCCTGCTTCTCTTTAAGATGGCAATACATGCAAATCAAATGCCAGAATGGTCCCCACACATGTTCAAGAGGTGCTTACTACTGTATTTAGGAAACACACTGACTTTGTTTCTGTTTCTACTCCATTAGCTTTATACATATTTTGTGCAGATATTTTAAAAGGTATGGTCTTGTCTTTTATTTTTATTTATTTTTATTTTTAAAGATTTATTTATTTATTAGTAAGAGAGTGTGTGCAGGGGGAGGGGCAGTGGGAGAGAATCTTCAGGCTGACTCCCTGCTGAGTGCTGAGCAGGGAGCCCGACATGGAGCTCGATCTCAGGACCCATGAGATCATGACCTGAGCCAAAACCAAGAGTCTGATGCTCAAATGACTGAGCCACCCAGGTGCCCCAAAAGGTATGGTCTTGTCTTTTTTTTTTTTAAGATTATTTATTTATTTATTTATTTATTTACTTATTTGACAGAGAGAGACACAGTGAGAGAGGGAACACAAGCAGGGGGTATGGGAGAAGGAGAAGCAGGCTTCCTGCTGAGCAGGGAACCTGACGTGGGGCTCGATCCCAGGACCCTGGGATCATGACCTGAACTGAAGGCAGACGCTTAACGACTGAGCCACCCAGGCGCCCCGGTATGGTCTTGTCTTTTAAAGGTAAAGAGATACTGGAAAGAGAAGCCTACTCTTTGTCCTAAAATTATTCTTTAGTCAGGATTAACATTGAATAAGATTATATACAGGAATTATTTCTTCTTTGGCTCACAATAAAATAATAAAGGTCAGGAGTATTATTTTTAAACTATATGTCTTTACTGAGCTAGAAAACTATTAACATTTTATTTTTTATTTAAAAGTTGAAATGGCAACAAAGAGTCTGATTCATTCCTTACTGAACTCTTCCTTCCTCTTGGCTGTGGATGGTTATAGTGATACAAGGAATGATGGATCTGTTCTCTAGAACATGAGCTTAATATTCTTCTCTAAAGAGGATGTGATCTTTTGGGCTTGGTCCGATCACCCAGAGTTGACCCTAGTTGGTGTCTTCAGGGAAGGTCTCAAGCTTTCCTGAATGCAAGCCCTGATCACGCATGATAGGGAGATTTAAAGTGTAGAAATAAGTGGAATTATTCTTCTGTCTCCTCGTTCTCTCTTTCCTCTGGATAAGTTTTCTATCGCTGCCATAATGGATTGCCACACACTTCGTGACTTAAAATCACACACATTTATTATCTGACAATTCCGTAGATTAGAAGTTGGACATGGGTCCCCCGGAAGGGGCAAGACCTTGGGCCTGATGTCTTTCTCCAGTCACAGGTGGTTTTCTGAGAGGGACTTGGCTGGAAGCTGATGGATGCCCGGATTCCTGCAGCTGGGGAACAAATGCTTCTGTCCTAAAAGAGTAGACAGTGGGGTGGGGGCAGGAGGGGGTCATCTGCATGGCCGGTGACAGCAGCCACCACAGATAGTGACAGTTGAATGTTGCAGATGGGTCAGCTACCCGGGGGGGCTGACCCAGGCTGTTGGGCGGGGACAAAGAGAGGGAATCCAGCCTGGCAGGCCACCGATGGGATCGGGGCGGCCCCAGTGACCTGAAGGTGTCAGGCAAGGCTCCAGAATAGAGCCTCAAGTGCAGGGGACTGAGGTGTCCAGGGTGGGGATGTGCTGCTGGGCCTGGACACAGTGTGAAGGCGGAGTAGCAGCTTGCTGGCCTGGGAGGGTCCCTCCCTGACCATTAGGCTTTGCTGCTCTGTCCCCTCTGGGTCTGCATCTTAGGGCCTGCCAAGCCAGCCTGCATTTGTGGGGAGAAAGGTGAAGAGAATGCTGGGATTCAGGCTGAACCTGACCTTTAACTAAATTTCCTTCTCAGTGTGAGACTTTGTCGTCCGAAGAAGATTTTTTTTTTAATTTTATTTTATTATGTTATGTTAGTCACCATACAATACATCATTAGTTTTTGATGTGGTGATCCACGATTCATTGTTTTCGTATAACACCCAGTGCTCCATGCAGTATGTGCCCTCCTTAATACCCATCATGGGGCTAACCCATCCCCCCACCCACCTCCCCTCTAAAACCCTCAGATTGTTTCTCAGAATCCATAGTCTCTCATGGTTCATCTCTCCCTCTGATTTCCCCCCCTTCATTTTTCCCTTCCTTCTCCTAATGTCCTCCGTGCTATTTCTTATGTTCCACAAATAAGTGGAACCATATGATAATTGACTTTTTCTGCTTGACTTACTTCAATTAGCATAATCTCCTCCAATCCCATCCATGTTGATGTAAAAGTTGGGTATTCATCTTTTCGGATGGCTGAGTAATAGTCCATTGTATATATGGACCACATCTTTATCCATTCATCTGTTGAAGGGCATCTCGGCTCTTTCCACAGTTTGGCTATTATGGACATTGCTGCTATGAACATTGGGTGCATATGGTCCTTCTTTTCACTACATCTGTGTCTTTGGGGTAAATACCCAGTAGTGTAATTGCTGGGTCATAGGATAGCTCTATTTTTAATTTTTTGAGGCACCTCCACACTGTTTTCCAAAGTGGCTGTACCAACTTGCATTCCCACCAGCAATGTAAGAGGGTTCCCCTTTCTCCACAACCAACTGGACAGCCACATGCAGAAGAATTAAACTCGACCATTCTCTAACACCATACACAAAGATAAACTC
>NC_138376.1:121797993-121838708 GCF_054177405.1 Leptonychotes weddellii
TATCCAAGATCTATAAAGAACTTCTCAAACTCAACACCCAAAAAACAAAGAATCAAGTCAAAAATGGGCACAAGACATGAACAGACACTTCTCCAAAGAAGACATACAAATGGCTAACAGACACATGAAAAAATGTTCATCATCATTAGCCATGAGGGAAATCCAAATCAAAACCACACTGAGATACCACCTTACACCAGTTAGAAGGGCAAAAATTGACAAGGCACGAAGAAGATTTTTTTTAATTTAAATTCAATTAGCCAACATATAGTACATCTTTAGTTTCAGATGTAGAGTTCAGTAATGATCAGTTGCGTATAATACCCAGTGCTCATTACATCACGTGCCCTCCTTCATGCCCGTCACCCAGTTACCCCAGCCCCTCATGTACCTCCCCTCCAGTGACCCTCAGTTTGTTTCCTATAGTTAAGAGTCTCTCGTGGTTTATCTCCCTCTCTAATGACTTCCCTTTCAGTTTTCCCTCCCTTCCCCTATGATCCTCTGTGCTGTTTCTTATATTCCACGTATAAGTGAAATGATATGATAATTGTCTTTCTCTGATTGACTTATTTCGCTCAGCATAATCCCCTCCAGTTCTATCCACGTCGATGTGAATGGATAAAGAAGGTGTGGTATATTTACACACACAATGGAATATTACTCAGCCATCAGAAAGGATGAACACTTACTGAAGAAGATTTTAAAATTGTCATTGTTTTCTTCCCATATCTTCACCAAAGACAGAATATGGGAGTAATTAGTGATGCTCTAGAAAAAGGCTTAAAGAAGTACTCTGTCTTCCAAATCAGGGGGGAAACTATGGAGATGTTTTATAAGAACGCAGTAGGTTGTACCAAACTGAAGTATTTCTTCTGTATTTTAGAAGAAATATTGTCATTCTTATTTTTATTTATTATTTATTTCCATTTTTTTTTGTTAGAGAAAGGCGTTTTGTGGTCCTAATGGTTCCTCTACCAGTAAGGCTGCTCTTGGCAGCTACGCTGAGCAGCATAAGGGAAGGAGAAGAGTCTGACTATGTGTGTGGTAGACATGAAGGGCAGGTTTGGCAAGTAGCCTGCTTAGTTCCAGAATCTCTGTAGTCTGTTAGGTTCATTCAGCCTCCAAAGAAAAGTGGTTTTCCTTGAAGTGTCTGGTCTAATACACTGATCAACGTCATTAAGACGTTTATGGACCTAGGCGATATTCTGGAGGGACACCGAGTTGTCTGTTTCCAGACTGTTTGATCAGACTGTGCTTTCCTGGTTACCACACTTGGACTGATAGGAAACACCATCCTTCTGAATGGGGGGGAGGGGCTCCATCTTGTCCCTTCAGACCATCTGGTTTTCCCAACACTTTTCCCATATCTTCCTTCATGAGATTTTCACTCTTCTTTTACTTTTGCTAATATTTCTGGTCCCTTTACTCAATAAATAACTGTTGAGTACTGCATGACAAACACAAGGTGCCATGACTTGAGGATTATATGTGTATCATGGGGCACCTCCGTGCTGTGTACATTGAGGTGCTCTGGTCTGCTGTTAGGGCCAAGGTCAGTATTTTCTGAGCCTCTGAAAAAGCACCAGGCCATGAGATAAGAAATAAAGTTGTTTGCAGCATCTATGAGAAGAAATTGCATGTATACATCTTTTCTTTAGACAGGCGGAGAGCTCTTTGTAACTTGTGCCTTTTTCCCTCTTAAGATTCTTCTTTCAAAGGTACAAAAGCAGTTTTTGTTATTATCATTCATATGAAGAAAACGGACTCCGCAGAAGGTTAATGGTTTTGTGAAGAAGAAAGATCTGGAACCAGAAACTCTGCCTTTCACACTCTTTCCACTCCTGGAGCTGGGTTTTTCTACAGGGCTGGAGCCAACCCAGACACGAGCTCTTCCCACGTACATTTCTTTGCACGGCACAGCTTTTTTTGAGGCTGTGCCTGATCTTCCCCATGCTCTGTGGACCCCCTCCCAGGGCCCCGGCTGTCAGGACGGCCCTGATCCTGATGCCCACACTGTGCCTACTGTGGGCGCAGGCCTTGGGTGGGCCCCCAGCAAAGACTGGTCAGACTACTCTGCAAAGGGCCAGGGGTGATGCTATCTGGTCTAGGGGAGTTTTGTTCAGAATCAGTTGGGTCATCACCACCAGGTGACCCTTTCAAAAGCCATAAACACAAAGAAGTTTCTGGGGCCAACCCCTTTCCCCCCACCACATGTAACTTATATACAAACATAAATTGCAAATCATGAGACTTTTTCCTTCTAACAATGGCAGAATTCTGAATAAGCTCCCTGAAGCGGGACTTTTCCCAGTCTTCACGCCCTTGCTGTACTGATGTCCTAAGCTGATGTGTGGTCTGCCCTGGGGTAATTTGCAGAGGTCTCACCCGAGAGAGTTGTTGGGATAGAGTCAGGGCATCTCGGCCCTGTCCACAGTTTGGCTATTGCGGACATTGCTGCAGCAGTGTCCCACTCTTGATCCCAGCTCACGTCTTGATCTCGGGGTCATGCGTTCAAGCCCAGTGTTGCCCAGCATGGAGCCCACTTAAAGAAAGTCATGCTTATCTTCACTGGAGTTCATAGATTTGGCCTTAGACCTTATATAGACAAGGAAACACAAACAGAATTCCCAATGAGCACTCTTGGGGGTAGGAAAGGGGTCTTAATATAATTTCTTCGGTTTGTCCCTTTCAGCACATAGCATTTTGATTTGTCACAAGCCATAATGAAAGTAAATAACTTTCGAGGTGAGGAACCAGAGTATACACTTGGTGAAACTTGTGGTCGTTTAGTTGGGTTAGAATGAAATTGCCACTGATGTTTATTTTTTTCTTCTATTTTCGACCCTCACCCAACCTGTGCACCCAGGAGAGGGAAAAACAGCCAATTTCTTTCTTTCCTGTACCACAGACCCACAGCCCCTAGAACCCAGAATTCATGCACTATTATTCCCTTCCTTAAGGAATAAAAAGGGTGTGAGGCCGGCCTGAGAACTCTGCCTTCATTTGTCACTCTTCTATGGGGAAACACATTCCCAGTTTCAAATAACTTAAGGGGCTGCCTGTTCACCAGAAAAAGAAAGCTCATTTCTTTGGAGCTGATTAGCTAAGCAGAGCTCATTAGCTTAGCTTAGTTTAGCAAGTATGATCTCATTAGCTAATGTGACACCATAACATACACACTGTCAAGCACCAGTGTCGGGGAGAATGAAAGGCGGCCGAGGAAGGCGTGCGCATCTCCCCTGTCCCGGACTCCTGCTAGACCGGCACCAGCGTGTGCCCGGACAGGTGCCCTGCACAGCTGGCACAGAGCAGCGTTCCACATGAGGACATTTCCCTGTGGGGCCTGCCTGTGAGGGCCGGGTGCCCGCGAGGGGCTTTCATGGATCATCTTACTTAATCCTCACACAGCCTCGGTAGTAGTTACTGCTATCAGTCCGATTACACATGAGAAAACAGATCTAGTTATAGATCTTTAGAGCGTGTTGTCCATAAAAGCTGAAAGTGGCCAATGGGTGTTTTCTAAAAAGAAGTTTATGTTCTCCTATCCTAATCAGGAGGGCCATTGTTCCGTGTTTGTTGCTTTGTTAGGTAGACCCCCAGTGCTGGCAGAAGCCTTAGTGGATATTTGTGTGTTGCTTTCTTGAGAGTCTCTCCATTGTTTTTCTTAAATGTGCAGCTGTCTGGTCCTCAGTTTTGTCCTCTAAAAATGGGACAGTAGTAGCTTCTGGCAGTTTCCTGGCAGCGATCCAAGGATGGAAGCTACCTGGAGCCTTTCACACTGTGCTTGGCTCGCAGACATTCTCTGGAAGTTGGATCCTTTTCTTTGGTTAGGTAGCTTGCTTTTAAATACACTTTTTATTTTAGCATATTTTAGATTTACAGAAAAATGGTATTAGGTAACTTCTTAGTTCGCTTGTTCATATTTCACCTCTTCCTCATATGCTTTTTAGCCCTTGATGGATTTTCTCATCAGGAGTTAAGAGTTAATGAATGAATTCCTTAGGCACTACTGACATTTCCGAGAATGAGATATACAAACAAATTAGAAGCGGTGGGTACAAACCGATTCTCCCAAATCCGTCGATGCAGAGCATTCATACACCTATGCCTTCAGAAGTGGCAGAGTCCAGCCTTCGTGAAGCCGAATCTCCTGTTTTATTTATTTATTTTCCTGGCTTATTAAAAAATAGACTCTGAGCGGCTCAGAAATATATTATGTTAGGGTCTGAATCTAGAAACATGAAACGAGGAGAGACATCCATCTGTGAGCATTTTTGCATCACTGAGATCCAGTGCAAAACTTTCCCGAGTAGACTTAAAAAAAACTTTTTTTTTAATGTTCTTTTTTCTTTGGGACTGTGGGAATTTTGTCAGTAAACCAATAGTCTTAAGGGTGATGAGGAGGAGGAGGAGGAGGAGGAAAGTACATTGTGTTGTTAATAATCATAATACGTACATATTTGCACAAGGAACTGAATTTTGACCAATGATTTATGCAAACATAAATGATTATTATTATTACTATTTTTTAAGTGGGCTCCACACCCAGCATGGAGCCCAATGCAGGGCGTGAACTCATGAGCCTGAGATCAAGATCTGAGCTGAGATCAAGAGTTGGATGCTTAACTGAGCCACCCAGGCGACCCAGTGATTGTTTTTAATAACAGCCTGGCATTGCTTTCACTTTACAAGTGAGGCTGTAGTTCAGTGCTTAGACGTGATGATCGGCCTTATAAATAAAACAGTGTACAAGCAAAGACTTTTTTTTTTTTTAAAGATATTATTTATTTATTTGAGACAGAGAGAATGAGAGAGAGAGAGAGCACATGAGAGGAGGGAGGATCAGAGGGAGAAGCAGACTCCCTGCCGAGCAGGGAGCCCGATGCGGGACTCGATCCCGGGACTCCAGGATCATGACCTGAGCCGAAGGCAGTCGCTTAACCAACTGAGCCACCCAGGCGCCCAAGCAAAGACATTTTGCCGTGATTCTGTAATAAGTTGGTGTTATGGAGAGGGGCATGCACTGCTCCGTGAAGATGAATTCTCAGATGGGGTCTCAGTTGAGAATTCTGGATAACTGTTCCCCAGCCCCACCCACCCTGACCACTGCCATCTTTTCCTCTTTGCCCCCCCTTCTGATTGGGATAATGTCACCTTTGGTGTCTTTTGTTGAGCTAAGCCTTATCCCTTTGAGGTCACACTCTTTTATATATTAATTCCCAATGGGAGAGATAATGCATTAAGTTTGTATCACACCAGCTCCAGAGTGTGCATTAGCTTATCACTTTCTCACCAGGCCTGAGGCCTTAAACAGGAAGCTGTGTTAGGGGATGTTGAGGGAAGGTACAGAGACTGGGATCCAGGAGGGAGGAGCACAAGAAGGAGAAAGAAGGTTGAAGGGATTCCAAAGTCACAGGGACCCACGTGTCTGTTTGGCCCTTCCTGAACCAGTGATGGTCCATAGGTTTGCTGTAAGTGGGATCATAGTTGTCATGTTGAGTTTATGAAGGCTGACAGTCTAGGACACTGAATTAATATGACTTTGGTTGAATATGATTTCAGAAAAATTTTGCTCCAAGGATTAGATGGAATTTGGCTTGCCGAGTTAGGAGAAGGCATAGTTCCAGACTCAGAAGGAATATCTCTTCAAGCCAGGGGTTCCCCAGCAGAGTCCTGATTGCTCCATCACTAATTCATATGACACCTTTGTGTAAATTTGAGAGTGTTTCCTTCTTCTAGATGGTTTATCTCTAGCTGTCAGATAATTGTCATTATATAAATATTTTTATTAAAACAAAATATTTTTCTCTGCTGGAAAACTATCAAAATAAAGACATAATTCAATGATGTTTACAATGTAAATAGTGCCCCTTACTTGTAATGCCCTTGTTCAGTGCACAAACTATGCAACTGAACATGCAGCCCTGCTTCTTATTTCTCTAGTCCTTTGCTCTCTCCATCCCTCTGACAATGCTCAGTCTCCACTGAGTTAACTGCCTGAAGTGCAGAAGGGCCTGTGCCTTTCTGCAAGTCACAAAGGGAGGCAGGGAGAAAGGAGATAGAGTCCTGCTTGCCAGATATCTGGGTATCAGGCATTAATACATGCATGGGCTTTTCATTGTAGCAGTGCCATTCTCAACCTTGGATTAGCAGTGCCCTGGATATATAATAGTATTTCTATAAATGTAATGTGCACTCATTATGGGCCAGGAATTTTGATATCTATCATTAGTCCTTATAACAAGTGGCTCTATAATGTAGGCAGTTCTTGTGGTTCAGGTGGACACCTAACCTGCAGCCACCCATCTAGTAAGTTGCAGAATTGGATATGAACTCAGACTACGGGGCTGCAGAGCTGTTCTTGTCCCTTGTGGACCTCAGCCTCCCCTGTCCCTCCAGCCAGCTCCACAAGTCTGGGCTGCCCTGAGGCCTCCCCCTCTGGCACTGGGGTGGTACCTTGCCTTCCCCTGCCCTGCATCGCCTGTGTGTACAGGCAGCAGTCCAGAGGTGGTCTCCGGATAGGGAACCTTCCGCCTTATAGGCCTCATTTGGATCAAGGTCCAGCCATTTTATATCCCTCCTAGGTTTTGCTGGCCCTCATGAAGCCAGAGTTGTCTGGATGCAAGAGAGCTTCCCAGCAGTACCCTGTAAGGAAAATGAACTCTTAGCGTTCTTTCCATTATGAAATTAAATTCCTCAAATAATTGTTTTAGACTGCCCAGACCAAGTCATTTTTCCTCTGAGAAGACATGGTAGCTGTCTCAGCCCTAGAGGAGAAGGAAGGGTGGGCTCCTTTGAAACTTACTGTTGGTGCTTTGGCCACATGATTATGATGAAACTGGTGTGCCTTCACCCTCGAGAAAGGCAGGACTGGGTGCTTCAGTATTCATTTAATTACATTTTGATGGGACAGGCACTTCTTCTTTGCCTGGCCCCATATCCATATTTATTTCAGGTTGATTAGGATGACGTGTGAACTGAGAGCTAAATAAACTTTGGTTGGGTGGGCCACCTGGCTAAATAAACTCATCACTTGCTTCTCAGGATTCAAGTCATCAGGAAGCAGGTTGTTTTTATGTGAGTCCTCTATGCTCTTGCAAGTACTGTCATGTTGCTAGGAAATATGAAGCTCTTTGTTTGAGAAATGATAAAGGTCAAATGTAGAAATAGGCCCAAGGAGGAGTCAGATGTAGTAATGATGACAAATCTTTAGGAAGTCATGTTGTTCCGTGGATGTGATATGTCGGGTATATCTCCGTTTTATGCACCAGTTTTAGCTAGGATTCGGTCTGATGTGGATACCGGAAAGCCCCCAAATAACAATGGGTTAATTATGATAAGAGTTTGTATTTCTCCCATAGAAAATGTCAGAGGTTGGCAGCGCAGGCAGGCATAGTGACCCTATGCCAGGAGGTCTTCTGAGAGCTGGGCTCCCCCTGGCTCATCCTTCCTTTTTCCCTAGGGTGTGACTCTTGTCCTTGTGATCCAGGTGACAGCCAGAACGCTGGCTATTGCCTCCGAGTTCCGGGCACAAGGACGGGAAAGAGAAGGAGAAGGGACAAAGAGGAACCCCTACCTGCCTTCTTTAAGAGCTGCTGTGTGACATCCCACTTGCATCCCATTTGCCAGGTCATAGTCCTACCTCACTGCAAAGACAGCTGGGAAATGAGTCTTTGCTTTATGCTTCTGCATGACCCGTTAAACCCTCTATTATTACATAAGAGGAGGCAAACTGTTACCGAGGACCAGCTAGCACTTCCCGCCTCTGCGTGTCTAGGGAAGTGGGTGTGTTGAATCCACACAGAGAGTGGGGGTGCCACCATCTGAGGCTGCTCTGTGTGGGACCTGGTGGGGGGGGCGCTCTGTGGCATTGAGGTGACAGCTCATCAGGTATCTGGTTCTGGAAGCTCTGCTTGGACCCACCTTCCAGAGGCGAGGAGCAGCAGGTTATCCCACATTGTGGCTCATGCAGCAAGCCCTGCATCCTCGGGCTCCTTTCTCTAGAAAACAGGGAAGGTAGTGTTCTCTGAGGTGACCTGTTCTCTTCTGGGGAGGCGTTTGACGTGGGGCCTGAGCACTCCCTTTGGCGCTGGGTAAACATGTCCCTCAGTAGATGTTTATTGGGCAGCAGTAGGTCGGGTGGTGGGAGGGTGGTAAAGCTCAGGAGATGCCATTTACTAAAAGCAAGCAAAGAGTGAAAGAAGCCAATCTCCAAAGCTTACATACTGTACGATGCCATTTCATACGTGGGATTCTTCAAAGGACAACACTGTAGGGATGGAGACCAGACACCTGGTTGCCAGGGGTTAGGGACCTGGAGGGCGGGTATGACTCTAACAGGAAGTACCAGTTGTCCCTTTGGGCTGCTGGGACGGTTCTGTATCTTGGTGAATCTGTTTAAGAGATGAAGTGTCATAAAATTATACACAAGATATATCAAAGGAATGCATGCAAAAAATGGTGCCGTGTGATAAGGCCTGTGGTTTAGCTCATTGCACTGTGCCAACCATCTTCTTTTAGTTTTGTGTGGTGTCACTGTTGCAGCGGGTTGAGCAATGGGTACATTCTTACACAGAAAGTAAGACCTGGGCCAAGAAGATTAAGGTCGGAGAATAAGAAAAGGAAAGTAGAGAGACGTGAGAAGGTTGAATACTCTCTGCACTATTTTTACAACTTTTTTTTGAGCCCATAACTGTTGCCAAATAAAAAGTTAAAAAGAACTTTCCAGGTGCCTCTGATACGCAACCACTGGTTGAGACTGCATAATCTTTGGACGTGTGCGCACCTGGGGCCTGTCGGGCTTGTGCGGAACTGGGCAGGGGTGCGTGCGGGTAGACTGGCCTTGGATCTGAAGTGCACTGAGTATTTATCAGTGACTGCGTGATGAAGCACACTTTGGAATGGGAATTCTCTCAGCTGGGAGATTCGGGTGGAAATGGCTGTGCAGCTGCCAGGACTTCGGTAAACGGGGGAGGGAGGAGCACCACAGCTCACCGGGGGAGGGGAGAGGGCCCAACAAGATACACCGTTCAGAGTCAGAGCACAGCAACATGTGAGACTTTAGACAAGCAATTCTGCGAGTAACCTTGAAGGAGAGCACCAGTACGCACAAAGGCTTGCAAAATAAGTTCTCTAGGGAAGAAAAAGGGCTACAGATAGAACAGCTTTCAAATACATGGGTTTGAAAGAGCCGGTGGAGTTAGCTATTTGGGATTGTCACCGAAGTGAAAGGTGGTTAGCTTGCACTTCTGAATGACAGACTGAAGTGGGACTTGAGGAATACAGCCTTGGAAGGGAGGGCGACAGTGAATGAGGGAGAGCGATAAGCCCTCTCAAATGTTGGGAACGGAGCCTGGCATAGCGTGGAGATGCAGTGCATATTTGTAGAAGCAATGGGGACTCGGCACCCTAGTGGGAGATCGTTCCCCTGTCTCTCTGCCTATCAGGTCAAGACTTCATCTTTGTGACCTCACACGTGGAGGTTTTGCTTATGTGATGCCACTAAAGATTGATATGTATTGAGAAGGCTGATGAACAACGCCTCTCCTCATTCCATTTGGTGTCTTGCGGGTGCCCACACGTTCTCTGATTCTGTTTTACCAGTACTTGGGGATGTGATGTCACTGCCTTAGACAATTTGCCTTCAGAAGGGGAATTTCTTATATCATGGTTTTAAAATTACCTGGAGCAACAGACAGCGTTCTTTCAGAATGATGATTTTTTTTTTTTTCTTTTTTAGGTATCTCTCTTTTAGGGCATTTTTTTTTAAGTCACAAGGCAGCCAAAAATTTCTCACATTCAGATACTTAGTGGGAAGGATGTGTGGGTGCTGAAAAGCTTTCTACACTGCATTTTCTAAAATGTCTTTTTCTGTCAAAAGCATGTCTCCGTGGAACCTCAAAACTCTTGTGTACCCACAGTGTATTCTTTTCTTTCTCCAGAAATTTTGTTCAGGGTTCCACCCGTGTCTCACGGGCACTCCTCTTGCTATGGGCTCTAAGTTTTCTGTCTATTAAATGCCACTGTATTCCTTCCTCTCCTGAAAGGCAGTGTGGAGTGGCACCACAAAGGGCATCCAGCGTGTTTCTTTCTGTACTTATTTACAGTTCCTAGAACTTAGTGCATCACTCACGTTGGAGTGTGACGAACGGGTTAGGTTTCACTGTGACTTCCTGCCAGTCACTTGGGAACTTGCCCTAACTCAGTGACTGCCTTGAGAATTTACTCAGTATTTTATGTCGATGTAGGTGACAGTAAGTAAGGGGCATAAAATCAATAAGAGATTCTGGATGTGTTTGTCTTCTAAGTTCCTTCAAAAATGGTATATTAATTGATTCGCTCATTTGTTCTGCAAATATGCATTCAGCATGGCTGCATTAGGTGTTGGAAATTAACTGGCAACCCAAACAGGCAAGGTCTCTGCCCTCGTGGGACTTATCATTTGAGGGTTTTGTTAGTTTGGGTCTTTGGAGAAGCAGATGCAAAGGGCTCAGATGTGCAAGGATTTTATTAGGGGAAATGCCCTAAGAGGGAAGAACATGGGGAGGAAGCTGGAAACTTGGGGAGAGCCTTTAGACCATGCAGATCTGACCCCCAGTGAAGGTGAGAGGGAGAGAAATTTGTGTAGAAGCATCCCGTGTGGTCTAGGGAAGTTTGGCAAAGCTGCTGGGGAGTCCTTGAGTCAAATTCAGAGGAAAAGTCAGAGTGCCTGAGACAAAGTCAGAAGAATGGGTCTGTCTGAGTATTTTCGCTGAATTCAGGTAGGTTACCTTGACTAGGTAACCCTCTAGGAGCCATGGCTTCCAGCGTGCACACGCACTGAGATGGATTTCCAACGCTGGGGCTTGCCTCAGTCCATTATGCTCCCTGTAGGAGGAGGTGTGGGAAGCGCATTCTCATGTCTGACATAGGATTAAGGATGGGTGAAGATATTAACCAGATAATCACATGAGCAACTGTAAAATTAGAGCTGTGAAGAACTCTAATAAAAGCCAAGTAAAAAGTGTTAGGAGAGTGTAGTGAGGCGATCTCCTCTGTCTGCAGGGGACAGCCCAGGGCGGGCTTCCCCAGGAGGCTGAGGTCTGAGGAGTGCAGAGGAATTAAGTAGGCAAATTCGGGGAGGAGGGGAGGCTCTCCTGGGGGCACTGAGAGAAGATGGATGTGCAGGCCTTTTAGGGAGACAGCAAGCAGCCCTCAAATGGAGGATAGAGCACTATCAGAAGTGTGCTTTGGAATGGTTTAAGGGTGGGGAGCTGAGTAGAGGGGGCAGAAGTTGGGAGGCAGAATTAGGAGCCTATTGAGGAAGACCCGGTGGCATGTGGACAAGGCATGGCAGCAGAGATGGTGAGAAGTGGACAGTGTGAGACACCTTGGAGAAGATAGAGCTGACCGTGCTTAGGCTGGATATCAGGGTGGGGGTGAAGGACAGGAGGGGTCATGGATGACTCCTGGGTTCTTGGTTTGCAGCGTTGAATGAGGGGGCTGGGGAGGGAGGAGGAGAGAGAGCAAGTGAGGACTTGCTTGGACTTGTTGAGTTTGAGGTGCTTCTCTTGGACCTTGTGAGTTATCTGTGTATTACAGGTGGGCATTGCATCTAAAGAGAGAGTTTACGATGAAGGAGAAGCCTCTGGGGACACATAGAGGCTGGCAGAGGAGGATGTCATAGATATGGAGAAGTGGCAGAGAGGGAGGGGCTGCTGTTGGGGCACAGACAGAGGAAGAGAGTGTTTCAGGGGTGGTGGTTGACAGAATTGAATGCCATCGCTAAAAAGGACTGCTGGATTTGGTGACATGGAGGTCGGTGACCTTGACAGGGGCCATTGTGGTGGAACCGTGGCAGGGACGCCAGATTGGAGTGAGCTGAGGAATGAGTGGCAGGCAGGAAGCAACCAGCTCTTTAAAAGTTTGACCAGGAAGGAAGGAATAGGTCAGCCGCTGGAAGAGGGGTATGAGGCTGGGAGGCCTTTCTCTTTAAAATAGTAGACACCTAAATAAATTTCCAAGGATCTGGTTGACTCTAAGAGAAAGTCAGTTTATTTGACAGTGCAGGGTTCCTGAGAAGGCAGGAGGTGTAGGTTCTACAGCCCAGGCGGAGGGCTTGGCCTTGGGAGGGGGGGACCATTCTCCATGTGGCCTGCAGGGGAGCCTGGGGGAAGGCAGGTTCTCACTATGGAAGTCCAGAATGTAGCCGGCCATGGCCAAAAGGCTTACTTTAAAATTCCCAATGTTCTCATTTGACCTCTCTGGATTTGGGCCTGGATAGTGATATCGTATCTTATTTAGTACCACAGACCCCACTGCTTATGGGGAAACTATCCCGGGCTTTTTTGGGGACTTCCATATGTAAACAGTATTTCCCGAAGCATTTAACATTGGTGATGACGTGTTAGACAAAATTAAATGCCATAGCTAGATCTTTAAACAGTGCTTACCAGGGAAGGGGGACATAAGACAAAGGAGAAAAAAAGGAATGTTGTCAACCATGTCAGATGATTGACCAGAGCAGAGAGCGGAAACACTGAGAACAAACATCCATTTTCACCCGTAATTACCTTTCTCCCCACCAGCCTGGTTTCCAGCCAGCAGAGCCCGCAGGTGGGAGTCCCTGTTGAGCTTTCAATGAACCTGGGGTCTCAGAGGCTGAATTTCCCTCACACCTGCTAGAATCTTCTACTGGGAAGGAATTCTGTGCAGGTTCTGCCTATAATGGCAGCCGGGCACCATCCGCTGCCTTTGGCAAGGATCTTCTTGGTGGAAACTGAGCCTGTCCTGTTCGCCTGGGATGGCTCAATTGCATGAGGAGAAGGCGTCGCCTGGGATACAAACCGCCAACTACCTCCATCAGCCCATTGGTTTCCAAGAACCGAAGACCTGGGCTTGTCAATAGGACAGGACTTTGAGCTGTACTTCTTGCCCTTCTTTCACAAGTAAGGGAGAAGGTCTAAAGGTTATTTGATAAATCGGACGGCAGGCCGCTGTGCACGAAACACTGAGTGTTTGGCTTGTTTCTCTAACAAAAAAATCCAAAGTGAATTTCGACACTCGGGTGTAGAGAGGCATAACAGATTCATGGAGAGAGCCCTGGGTTCTCGCCCTCGCTCTGCTGCTCTCCGTGTTGAGAGCTTTGGCCAGCTGCCCGGCCCTCTCTGGGCTCTCCTTTCTTCATCTGTAACAACTGCTGAGTGGCCTCAAAGCTTTCCTCCAGCCCCGGCCATCTGAGAATCTATAAAATTAGGCTGGCTAGCATCTTTGATGATTGGAGCCAGTTTCTCCTGCTGCCAGTTCTTCTCCTCCCACCTTTGAAATGAAACCCAAGCGGGTATTTTGCATCGGTTCGCGTTCTGCCAGGGAGGTGAGGGAGTCCTCTGGGAAGTGCTGAGACTGCTAGTTTGAGGTTACCGGGAAGATGATTTATGGTGGCGAGAGGCCGACCATTTCTGCTGGGCTGTGGTTGGAGCCTGAGATTTCCGTCTGGGCGGAGAGGCCCATGGGCTGTGTCTGTGGGGATGATTCTACCCAAGCCCCCTTTACAGACTCCGTGATGTCAGAGAATGCTCAGCATCCATACCATTCAGTTGGTGGCATTTCTTTCTGAGTTCAAGTGACGGCCTTGTGAAATTCTTCCACAACTTCTTTCCATTTTTAATGTCCTATTTGGGAAGACTCTGTTCAAGTCTCCATCCCTCTGGTTCAAGTTCGCAGCTTGCTCATGAATCTCTGAACTGCCTGACCTAATCCTGAATTCTTTTCATTCTTATCAGAGCCCCATTTTTTCTAGATGTTTTGATAACATTCGATTGGCTTCCCATCGCTTCTGTACTTTTGTTTGGTTCTCTAGTAACAGCACCAAAATCACTCTTGTGGAGATTCAAGGACATAAGGGCCAGACTTCATGGAGAGGATAATAGGAGGGCGTTGGCAGAGAAGGTGGGGTCCTGGGCTGGCCCCACTTCCTGTCAAGAGAACTATACCAGTGATATTTTGGACTCATCCAGATCTTCAATTGATACGCCATTCAATGAATTACTACTTTTTTTTTTTTAAGTCCTTCTATGTTCTGGTCTCTGCTAGGCTCTAGATAGCTTTAAGTAATATTAGTAAGCAACACAGTCGTAACAATTCATTGATACTATCTTTATGGCCAGTTTGTCAAAGAGCTTTGGGAGGGATAGGGAAGTATTAAAAACAAAAACAAAACAAAAAAGCAATCACTGTGCTCAGATGAACTGACAAAGGCAGGAAGCATAGGGTAGTGTTATGTAAAGTTACGCTTCATGAGAGAAAAGCTCATTAGAAAAGAGCTCAGAAATATGACGTCCATTTTTACAAATCCTGATATGCTTTAGGGTTGATTAAAATTTGGTGGCACCCTTCCCTGGGGAGGGGATCCCTACTGGGCGACATCCCCGTGGCGCAGAGCGATGCTAGACCGGGGATGGGATGGTGCAGGCCAATGTAGCTGCGCTTCCTTCTCTTCCTACGCAATTATTCTCAGGTTTTTTGTTCCCCGCGGTGTTTCTGAAGTTTCTTACATGGACTCCAGAGCTTGCCCAGGGCTGTTTTTATCCATGGATAGCTGTATAATTGTTGCTCTTTGTGGGAAGACAGATGCTGGGGTCTCCTATGTTACCATTTTGGTGACCTCACCCTGTATGCATATGCCTTAAAATGTCATATTTTCATTTTTTGGTTCAAAACATTTTCTGTTTTCTATTAAAAAAAGAGTTGGCGGCAAGGGAGGTACAATTTTCTAACCTGAAATATTACCAAGACAACATATTCTCTCCTTCAGCATTTGAGATGATGGGCCAGGCGGGGAGGCAGTCCCAGTCCTCAGGAAGCCTGCATCTGTGTGCCACGAAGCTGTAGGTGCAAGAGCTGAAAACCTCAGGCCCTGCCAGGGTGGATGACCCTGTGGTTAAAAGGAAGTGCGTTTTGCTATTGCTTTTTACTCTTCCCAGTTCCTCTTCCCCGCTTTAACGTTAAAAACAGTCTTGTTTCCTTGGGAGAGGTTTTTTTCTTTGTATATATTTAGGCACATGATCTTCTGTTTTTCAGAACTGTTTATTTTTCTTGGATCACTCAAAGGTGCTGTGAGGAGACAGGTCAGTGCTTCGAACAGTGAACCTATATAAAGCCTTAAAGTAGGTCACTCCTGTGTATCAGTGCAGCCCTGCCTGCCTGCCCTCGGGGGATGGAGCTTTCCAGTGAGCTTCCTCGAGGCTCGTGCCCAGTTCTCGGACTATTGAGAGGGAAGCAGTTCTTGCCTGCTAGGATTTTGACTCAAAAACCCATGCCAGAACACCCAAGCCTGTCCTGAGCTACATGCGAAGTGGGACGTGCGGTCCAGAGAGCTTGCATCTCTGCCTTTGCCTTGCCTCCCTCTCTGCACCTCCGTGGAACCTGCTGGAATCCTGATGCTCCAGAGCGCCGAGACTAGAGCTCCACAGGCGATCCACGTTTGAGAGACAGTGTGTCTTGGAGAAGGTCGGACCTTCCGCAGGGGTGGGCAGCGGGTCATTTGCTTGTCATGTGGCCAGGACCATTCATTTAAGGAATCTTCAGACAGAAGGATGTATTCCTGGCTGAAGTGAGATGGTGGAGCCCAGCTGTGCCACGTGACAGGACTATTCAGCCTGATTTATGCATTGAGCATCTATTATTATCATAATTATGACTTTTACTACCACGGTCTCCACCCGGACCAACTGGAAACAGTGCATGATTACTTCCGTTTGGTAACTGAGGACACCCTGGCTCCCAGTCCCACAGGAGCTCATCCCCAAGTTCCCTGGGCTTGTGAGGGGCAGTATCAGAATCCCCTTATGGATTTCTCTTTCTCCAAAATGCCACACCCAGTGCTGGGTTCCAGGGACACCACAGGGAACAAAAGAAGGCTGGCCCCCAGGGTATCAGCGGGGTAGTGGAGGCGGGTGTAGATGCAGACAGGTGAACGATGCAGCCAGTGAAATGGGATGAGCGGGGTGGGGCGGGGGGCAACTCCAGGGAGGAGATGACACGCAAGGGAAAGCCTGGAGTCAAACTCTGGAGACTGGGTATAGAGTCAAAGGAGATGAGAGAGATTCTCAGGATCCAAGAGGCTGATCAGAAAGCCTCAGTCAGGAAAGTCCCCTACAAAGTAGGGACCACAGCCTCCCCAAAGCACAGCGTTTCTGGAATGTTATTCCACATTGGGATAGGACTACTTTCTTTTTAATAACGATGCTGGAACATAATTCAACACTGGTATCTGTGCTGAGTGAATAGTAATTATAAATGCCCCATATATAAGGGGGGCTCCAAAAGTAAGCCTGGAAAGATAAATAAAACTGGATTTTCTTACAGTTAAAGTATTATAGGCAACTCTGGTTTCATGGAGGTTCACAGAGGTGTGGATCATTGGGAAAAGTTGTATTTGGCTTTGGGGTACCTATGTGTGCATTTGGACTCTCTTTTAAATTTATTTTGCTCGGGCTATATGACAATGAGTTTATAGCTCCCTAATGCATACTGACAGCCGGTAGCTAGGAAGATGATAAGGTTTTAGAGGAAATGGAGCAAGAGGGCTAAAAAGCAAACATCTTTTTTGTGGCTGACCTTCAAATCAGACATAAAGACTGATTTGAATGAATTTCTAGGCAATAATTTCTTTAAATGTATATTTTCCATTTGAATTTCTGTGAATCGTCTGATTGAGATTTTTGCTCTTTTTGAAACTATCTTTTATCTTGATTTAAGAAATTAGAAGAGTAATTCATACTGTGCTAAAAATTCAAACAGTACAGAGGCTATTAAGTGAAAACTAGCTCACCTCCTGTTTGCTGACCTGCCAGCAATTGTAACCGTTACCAGTTTCACAGTGTCTTCCAGAAACCTCTATGTAAGCGTGTGTGTGCGTGCATATATAGAAAATATGTGTGTGTATATTATGCAGATGAGATCATGCCATGTACACTGTTCTGTACCTTGTTTTTGTCAACTAATCATATGCCTTGGGTATCTTAACATATTACCATGTGCAGAGCCCCTCTCTATTTTTAGGGGCTGTATAGTGTTCCATCGTATGGATGGAACATACTGGAAATCCATAGTATGGATTCACTGAGCCAGGATGAACTTCTGGGTTTCCAGGTTTTAGCTGCTCTTAGCTAGGCAGCAGTAAACATTCTCGTACACACATGTGGGCGCAGATGTGTGACTTTATCTGTAGGTTTGTATCAGATGACTTCAGCTGTAAGTTACAGAAAAAGATGACTTACATTGGCTTATATGATAAAGACATTATCTCTGCAGGCGAAGCCCAAGGTCAGGCAGGCTCCAGGAAGTGCTGGTTCATGAACTCAGTGAGGTCTCGAGGCCACAGGCCTTTTCCTCCCTTGTACTCACTCTCCGTGTGGTCCCAAGTTGCCTGCACGGATTCCCCGGGGACACACTGGACCTGACAACATCTAGGGGAAGAATGAGACCGTTGCTTTCAGCATGTCCTTCCCAGAAGATGCCCTCGCCTGTCCCGTTACCCATTCTGAAACCACTCACGGGCCAGTGGAGGAATATATGTTGAGAGGTCAACTTTCATACTTGCTAAAAGGATAAAGCCCCACAATTGGGGTTACTGGGTCAGCAGTTTTAAAGCTGAACTTTAAAATTTGCAGTTCATTCCCAGCTTGCCTTATGGAGGAGATGTAGCCCCAGTTTGTACTTCTGCAGGCATGAATGGGAAAGAAGGAGTGTCGAGCAGTTGTTCCGGAAGTGATCTGTAGGCCAACTGTGTTGCACTTTGCTTTTTGGGCTGTTAATGAAGCGTGACGTGGGTGTGCGTGTGCTTTGTCTAAAAAGGATGACCAAGGCAGGGGAGAAGACGGTAGGTTTAAAAAATGTAGGACTGCAGCCGTGGGTGGGCAAGACTTGTTCGTATTTTGAGGGCAGAAGGAGGCTTTTAATCATGACTTTGAGTGTGCCTTTTTACTCCACAGTGAAAAACAGAGAATTGGATCTTGCTCTCCGCCACCTACCCCACCTCCCACAAACATTTTAGTGGGTGCATGTACTGCCAGACTTCTTCGAAGAGATCTGTTTCCAAATAATTTAGCAGGTGTGTATCTCCTTGTCAGTCAGAGGAGCCCCACAGGTATGGTCCAAGATGGAAGTGCTGCGGGAGACCTTGAGTGATTGGATTATTCCAGTGAACTTTTGAGGAATTTGAGTACTTGAACTATGAAATGCTAGAATGTCATACATAGTGTCGTCCTTGTGCTAAATTTAAAGAGTTCTCATGGATATGGCAGCCATTTTGTGGGGCAGCAGGCTTGGAACAGGGCTGGAAATTCAAGTGTATCTCTGCTTAGGGGCGGAGGGCTCCCCAGGTGGGCAAAAGTAAGGGGTTTGATTTTCTGGTTCCTTCCTCTTGGGGTTGTTGCTCCGATCTTTGGCCTTGTTGTTAGTGTGGTGCATTTGTTACAACTGGTCAACCGACCAACCTATCTTAATACATTATTTTTAACCAAAGTCTGTAGCGTACTTTAGCGCTCACCTTTTGTGGTGCACAGGTCTGTGGGTTGTGACAAATGCTCAGTATCAGACACCCACCGTTACAGTATCCTACTGTATTATTGCTGCTTTCATTGTAGAGCCCAGGGTAGAAATTAAGACTTTCTACCAACAATTTGAGTCCAAAAGTGAAATCAAGATACAAACAACTGCCTGCTTAGTGAACTGTGAATTACTGGAGTACCGTGTGCTTTGAGAGCCTTGATGGAAAAGTATGAAAAGAATAATAATAATAAGTAACATTTGGGTTAACTGTTTGACATAATTATCTCATCTGAGAATTCAGTCAGCATTCACTGAACCCCTTCTAGGTTTCAGGGGCCTCATAAGACAACTTGTGGGGGATGCTAATTTATCTCCGCTGTGCAGGTAAGGAAATTGATGAGAACCAGGAGTAACGTGAACCCATGCGTCTGGTTCGGTAGAGAGCACTTTCCAAGAGGTCCCACGGCAGCCTCATAGGAAGAGTGTTTTTCCGGGCACATGGAGACTCCCCTCCGGGTACAGTTCATTCAGCTTTCTTAATCAAAGGGATAGCAATAGCCCAGGAAGGTGGGATGAAGGTGGAACTCAGCTAACTCCATGTTGTGAAGATAAATGACATCGGTCCAAGTGTTCCCAGCAGAGAAGGAATGCAAGCTCTGTTTTCTCTCTGCCAGATGTTTCCCATACCTGTCCGATAAATATTCTGGACTTTTCAAAACCCCATCTTGATGTCTGGATTCTGTGCCTCCATCCTACCCATCCCAGATTTAAATGAGTTAGAGGGGACCAGTTTGTCCTTGTGGAGCTAAACTCACTTATCCTCTGGTGCAGGGTTACCCAGAGAGGCAGTTAGCTCTGACTGTATGGTGGGAAGATGATCAATGGAAGGTTACTAGTTTTTTTTTTTTAAAGATTGATTGATTGATTGATTGATAGGGAGCATGGGAGCAGGGGGAGGGGCAGAGGGAGAGGGAGAGAGAGAATCTCAAGCAGACTCCGCACTGAGCCTGATGCAGGGCTCGATCTCACGACCCTGAGATCATGATCTGAGCCCCAAAATCAAGAGTTGGATGCTTAATGGACTGAGCCATCCAGGCACCCCAAAGGCTTAATAAAACCCAAGTTAACTGAAAATTTCTCATGAGTCATTAATATTTGCGTATAATATAAATTCCATTTTCATTTCATGATTTTTTAAAGATGTCTCATGTTTCTAAGGCATACCTCCCTGCCCCCCTTTATCAGGACAGGCAGGGTAAGCTCTAGTCATCATAACCAGGAGCAGGAAAAGACAGTATGTGTAAGGCATTTGCATAGACTTACTCTGTGCTTTTTTATATTTTTTATTATGTACCTTTTTATTCTGTATTTTGCATATTTCCTTGCAAAGAGTAGCTCTTTTCACAATATGACTACCCCATAGCCTTTTGTGTTTAGGAGCCCGGATCTGTGTAGTTGTAGGAAAAACAGCTTAAATGTGTGTACTTTATTTTTTTCCCTTCTCTTAAAAAAGCAGTTAATGCACTCTTTTGTATGTATTCTACTTCTCAGTTGATAAGGAAAATGTTTTCCAAGGCCAAACAACTAGACTGTGAGATTACATGTTTGTCCAGAGACACACATACCTTCCCTCAAGGCAGCTGGTACTGAGTGGGTAGAATTTATTGCAATTGACATTCCTTTGTTTTATAAGGTCCTGAATATGGCATTGACCTTGAATTCTACTGACTTTTCCTGTGACTTTAGGCCTTAGTTTTTCTACCTCAAAAACGGGTTAAATGAAACCCGCTGACAAGCATGGATTTTAATGAAGGAACTGACAGTGATATTTAAGTTATAGAGGCTTTTCATTTTAAATGTAGGAGGACTTTTGAAATTCTATTTCCTTTTATTGAGAGTCTGTGATAATTTGTGTAGGGTCTGGGAAGACCCAGTGTTTTCTTTTTTCATAGTATAAATGAAACAGGGTCACCATGATCCATAGGGAAGTATATGAAATATTTAAAAGAGCAAACTATTTTCAAACTCCTGAAGCTTGTTTACCCTTTGAAATTGAAAGTAATAAACCTGATTATGTTTTTAAAATCTCATCATTAAAGCTTCCCTTTTATTTAATCCAAATTGGTGAGGTATCACTAAGTATTGCAGGATTTTCTCGGTATGAATTTTTTAAGATTTTATTTATTTGTTTGTCAGAGAGAGTGAGCACAAGCAGAGGGGAGCGGCAGGCAGAGGGAGAAGCAGGCTCCCCGTGGAGCAAGGAGCCCAATGTGGGACTCAATCCCAGGACCCTGAGATCATGACCTGAGCCAAAGGCAAAGAGCCACCCAAGCATCCCTGAACTTTTTTTTTTTAAGCAAATCTAACATCTGGATTAGATTGGGATGGGGTATTCTGACCTCCAGATGTTTGAAGTCTGAAGAGACTCTAAAACATTCACTTGTTATATCTGAGGTTCTTTGACATAAGATAGTGGCAAAGCCTCTCTTTCATAAATCAGGAGAACGCGTCCCGATCTGCAGGTTAACTCTAGAGAAATGTAGCTTGTGAGTTGCTGAGCTCATTGAAACTCTTGCTACGCTTAAGTGCCATCTGTGGAATTATAGGATGGCATCACCCAGGAGCTCATTAAAAGTGCAGACTCTCAGGCCCCAGCCTCGACCTGCAGACTCAGACTCGGCACTGAATAGGACCCCAGGTATTCTGGTGCAGGGCAAGTTTCAGAGCCCTGGTTCGGGCCCCTCACTCGTGCTTTGTGTGGACACTGCAGGCAAGTTAAGCTGCGTCTAAATTTGTTCCACCCAAAGCACTGGCTTATTTCACCTGAGTTTTAACAGACCCATTCCTTGTACCAAAAACAAACACACTCCTTTTTCATATCAAACAACGCATTCACTGAAATCGTTTCTGTCGAGGTTCGAGAGATGACCACTGTGTGACATATTTAAACTCACTTTGTTCTGTTTGAAAATCCGTTGGAAGGATTTCTGAACAGGGGAGAAAGCCAGCCTCAGGGGGAAGCAGCCACTGATAGAATGTCAGGCCACGGAGGTGAGGGGTGTTGTTGACCATGAAGGATTTGTTTGTTAAATAGGAAAGTCCGGATTCTGCGGGGATGTTGTCCAGCCCCAGCTAAGTAAACACTGAGTCTGCTTAGGTCAAACTCAAACATAATCATTGCCCTATTTTTTTCTAGCACAGTTTTGAATCGCAAGGGGAAAAGAAGCACTGAGAGGGAAAGAACAAGGGTCATCAGGCTTTCTGAAGCTGAAACCATTCTGTCCACCGAAGATCTATGCCGAACACCTAATTAACAGAGTCAGGAAGCAAAATTGGTACTTCACTTTGCTATGAACAAACAGCTGTTAATAAGACTTTGTGGAGGGCCTTGCTAAATCTGTTGCCAGGCCCCTGGCCCAGAAACACTGCATGAGCAGTGATTTTAGGAAAATAGGGGATCCGTTGGCAAGAGGTTTGATTCATTATTATATATACAAACCTGAAACCAGGAGCCATCATTGGAGATCTCTCTCTCTCACCTCCCAAGACCAGCTAATCACCATGTCTTATGAATTTCACCAAGTAAATATCTCTCGAAAAATGCCCTTCTCTGCATTCTAGCCCGAGACCCCAGGCCAGGTCCCGGGCTGGGCTCTCTTAGCTCTCACTGGGGACCACTGCACAGCCTGGCTAGTACCCCCAGCCCCTTCTGCTTTCACTCTTTAATGCATGGCCACACTACAGCCAGAGGGATCTTTTCATAGGAACTCTAAAATAATCTGAATTAAAAAAAAAAAAATCCCATTATTTTTATTGGGATTGCATTAATGTTTATAGATTACTTTAGGAAGAATAGACATCATTATGTTGTTGAACCTTCCTGCCCGTAGACTTTTCAGGCTCTTCCCCTGCATCTTGCAGGTTAATTTAAATTCCCTTCCTATGGCTCTTGTCCAATTCTTGTTAGATTTATTCTTAAGAATTTCACCCTGTCGTTCCTTTTGTAAATAGAAGCCTTTTCTTCTATACTTCTTCTAACTGGTTATTGTTTGTATACAAGTGAGTTATTGATTTCTACATAGGAATTTGCTCCTACCATCTTAGTGAATTCTCTTATGGTTGAATAGTTTCTTAGTGGATTCTTTTGGGGATTTTAGCTATATGAGAATATCATATACAAATAGTGACAGTTTTACCTCTTTTTTTTTTTTAGAGGGAGAGAGAGAGAGAGAGCGAGCGAGCCTGGGAGGGGGGCAAGGGGAGAGGGAGAGAAAATTTTAAGCAGGCTCCACGCCCAGCACAGAGCTGGATGGGGGGGGCTCTATCTCACGACCCTGAGGTCATGACCTGAGCCAAAATCAAGAGTCAGACACTCAACCGAATGAGCCACCCAGGCGCCCCTTTACCTCTTTTTTTCTGATTTTTAAATCTCTAACTTCTTTCTTTGACTCAAGTGTTTTGGCCAGCTCCTCAAAGAACCATGATAGTGGACATGTCGTCTTGTTCCTGAGTAGCAAAATGCTTCTAGATTTCCTATTATAAATGCTGGGTTTTAGGTTTAGTTAGATGTGTTTTATCATGTTAGGGAAGTATCCATCATTGCTTCATTAGTTAGCATTTTTACAGAGGGTTCTTTTAAAAATTCAGACCTGATCATGTCACTCCCTGCTTCTCATTGCTCTGAAGAGGAAACTGTTCTCACCTGCATCCCAAGGTCCTGGGCGGTCTGGCCCCTGGTTCACCAGCCTCAGTGAGGCTACGTTTTGTATCCCGGCTCCAGCCATGCTGGCTGCAAGAGCGTGCCATGTTCCTTCCCAACTTAGCACGCTGGACACCTGCACCTTCTGTCCGTTAGTCACTGTGCCTCCCACTCCACTCCAAATGTCTTTTCCTGGACAGCCCCTACTCTCTTTCCGAGCTCCTCTCAGTAGTTGCTCTCTCATGGAAGGCTCCTTGACCCCTTGCTGAGTGGATCTCCACCTAGTGCCCTGCTTCTTCCTAAAGAGCCAGGCAAAGTCAGATGATGAGGTACCATAGCTGTGAATCCCAGGTGGCCAGACCAGGGGCAGAAGATCCAAAGGAGGCCATCGTGCTGGTTCAGATGATGAGAGCCAGGCATCAGGTGATAGTCCTGGGGTTGGGAAGTAGGGAAAAGACACAGGAGACATTGTGCAGGTAAAAGTTCTATGGCCTGACCACTGAGTAGAGGCAGGGTGAGGGACGGGAAAGGGACATGTAGGATGCCCTGAGGGTTCTTCTTGGGTGGTTTGATAGTGCCATTCATTGAGATGGGGATTCCAGAAACAGGAGCAGGTTTGAGGGAAAAGGTGATGAATTTGGTTTGGGACATTCATTTAGCAATCATTTATGGAAAATGGAGAGGATGGGGACCTGGAAACCATGTGACAAGGATGGGGACCTGGAAACCATGTGTGATCCCTCAAGAATCAGGGAGTGGAAACCAGAGTCAAATCTCACAAGGGTAGTGAGTGAGAAGAGGACAGAAATGGGTTACTGTGTTTGGCAGTTTGGGGGTCGTTGGTACCTTGAACAAGAGCATTTTTAGTGGAAATGGGGATATCAGTGGAGGAAGTTGATGAGTAAGAGCTGGATGTCGAGGGGTAGGAAGTGGTAACATCCACTATAGACTTCCTATTCATGAACAGGCAGGAGAAATTAAGACAACATCTGGAGGAGAAGATACGGGATTGGTCAGTCTACAGAGAAAGGTAGAAAATATTAGTGAGAAAGGGAGTTGTTGGAGAGAGGGGCCCCAGGAAGGAAAGGAGGGCACAGTGTGTGACATTAGCCTTACACAGGGGAGCACCACCTGCCCTGAGACAAGGGGAAACAGAGAAAGGAAAGGTGGAAAGGCAACTGGGGCGGGGGAGGGGGGCGCTCTCACCTGATGGCCTTGATCTTCTTGGTGTTGTCAGAGGCCAAGTGAGAAGACATGGCCTCCCATGTCTTCAAGGTTTACAAGTGTCACTCCATGAAATAGGAAGCAAACCTGTCTATAAGGGTGAGGCAGGATTCCTGAGCCTCTGGGACAGGAGGCCATTCATGTTTTGGAGAATCTGCTCCCTGTTCTGTGGTTTTCCTCAGCAGGGCATCGGAGCATTGGGCTGGTGTGTCGATGGGCATGGTTGGCTTGATTCATTCAGGGTGGACGATTCAGCAGGGAAAATGCAGGACCTGGTGGCTGGAAAGCCAAAGCCAATGGCAGGAGAGAAACCAGTGATGAACCAGGGGGTCCAGGCTGGTAGAGGGAATTGAGAGTGTGGGGAGGATGCATGGTGAGATATCACAGTGAGAGCTGCCTTGGATTGTACTTCAGAAGAAGCATATCTGCCAGGGTTGTTAATCCTGCAGGAGTAAGAATCCGAAATATGGTGTGAAATTGAACCCCCTTCCTTTAGAATGTAATAACAACTTTTTTGTTGTTGTTAACAATTCTTAATCAGGATTCTGTTTATGACTTTGGCCTCTAAGGACAATACACAGTGGGGCTCTAGGCTTCATCTTTTCTCTCCGGCCTTGCCAGCTCTTCTGTCGTAGGAATCTGCCAGGGGGAGTGGACTGGATTTGCAAAGCAGAGTAGTGTTTTTCTAAACTAGCGATCTGTGAACTGGTGTCAGATCACCAGCTTTAATATGTGTCATTAGGTGGAATGACAAGTAATTGAGGGTGAAATTTCCCATTTTTACAGAAAAGTCTGTGCAAATCAGGCACTCCTACGTAAAAGAGTGCCATGGCTGTCTCAGCTGCTCCTTACAGCGTGCCCTCTGCAGCTGATGGGTGAGCTTGGGAAGAGGCCTGGCCCTGCCCGGCTGGTCCTTCAGCACAGTCTTGCTGAGGACTGAGACCAGATCTTCTGCATGTTCACTAGCAACCTTTGCGAGTATGTTGGGTGATCACTGAAGTTAGTCACAGCACATTCTTAGTCACATGGTATTCTGTTCAAGTGTTTCTGGTGCTTCTCCTCACATCACATCTCATCTCCTTACTTGGTTCTGTCTGAACGGTCAGAGGTCTCAGCTTCCATCCCTTGCTTTCCAGGTGCTGTCCTTTGTGGCTCTGAGCCCCTTGCTATGATCTCACTTGAGTGACATTTATAGCCATGTACCTGGTTGACAGGAACAGTGAGTCACAGTTTTCCACATTCAGTACCTCTAATTCTTTCCCTTCCAGGAGTGATGAGATTGTGTGTGTGTGCTTGGGAGAGGGGTGGGGAGAGGTGGGTGACTGTTATTATCAAAATGACTGGAATCTAATGTTGAGTCTGAATCATCTTAGCCTGTGTGGATGGTGGTGGGCAGGAGAAAGGAACAGTCTGGGGTTGACTAATGCCTTGAGGAAGTTTCTGAGGACGATCCTCCTTGGATCTGTATGATAAGCATCCAGGCACAGGTATCAAGACTTCTAGCTCACCATTTTCCAGACGGAGCGGTGTCATCTATTACAGGGTCATGAAACGATTTAAAGGTTGCTGGTCAGAATTTAGAATAGAATAGAATAGAATAGAATAGAATAGAATAGAATAGAATAGAATAGAATAGAAAATAGGGTACATCTCCTTTGGTAAGGTTAATTATTGTTTTGTAAAATTTTTGTTTCAGTTGTGTGTGTATGTGTATGTGCATTTTAAACTATGATGCAAATAGGCATTTGTTGCTATGGGTGATGGTACAAACTTTTGAAAACCACTGCTCTAGATGGATGGTAAGTCTTTAATGAACTCTTGGGGTAAGAGTTGAGAACTATTTATTCATTCTTGTATTTCCTTACCCCTAGCAGTATGTAGCATAGATATTAGGTGCTTGATATTATTTGTGGAAGGCAGGCAGGCAGGAAGAAAGGAAGGAAAGAAAGAGGGCAGGAGAGAGGGCAGGAGGGAAGGAAGAAAAGGTTGGAAGGAAAGGAAAGAAGGAAGAAAGGAGGGAGAGAGGATGGAGGGAGGAGAGAGAGAGGGAGGGAGTGAGGAAAGAGGGAGGGCTGGAGTAGGGCAGATCTGGAGATTATACTTCATTCCTCAACATCATCCAGGATCCCAACAACCATCTCTCTTCTCCCTTTTCAAAAGAGCTTCCTGAATGATCTGGAAAGTGAGTCAGTGAAGACGCCCCTAAGATAGATAGAAGTAACCAGCTTCAAACCAAAACCCAAAGATCAGAATAGTAGAGACTCATCACGGGTAAAGGAGAATGTCTGAGAAAATGCTCTCCTTAAGAGTTTATGGCATGTCTGCTCAAGAGATTTTGATGGGGTAATACAGTGCATTAGACTTCTATTGCTGCTGTGCTCAGTTACCACAGATTGAGTGGTTTAAAACAGCACAAATCATTGTCTTAGAGTTCTAGAGGTCAGAAGTCCAAAATGGGTCTTGCTGGGCTAAAATTAAGATGTTGGCAGGCTTCATTCCTTCTGGAACTCCTAAGGGAGAATGTTTCTTTGACCTTTCCAGTGTGTAGAGGCTGTCCTTGGCTTGTGGTCCTTTCCTGCATTTTCAGAGCCAGCAACATTGGACTGAGTCCTTCTAGTACTGCCTTCTCTCTGCTTCTCCTGATTTTCTCTTCCACTTTTAAGGACTTTGAGGTTACATTGGGCCCACTGGGATAAGCCAGGATAATCTCCCTATCTTAAGGTCAGCTGATTAGCAACCTTAATTCCGTCTGCAGTCTTCATTCCCCATTGCCATATAACCTAACAGATTCACAGGTCCTGGGGATTAGGACATGGACAACTTGTGGGGCCATCATTCTGTCTACCACATATGGTTTATTCTAAGATTGCCAATCATTGGTAGCCCCTGCCAAAGCTTTGGTATTTGTATAGAGTACAGTTGGGCAGGGCATGTGTGCTGTGACTATCTCCTGGATGTGATAAATAGTTCCATTCATACAGAGCTGGGTAGTTGTCCCAGGAGAAACACTGATCTGACAGCTGGTTTGGCAGGGTTAATTGGACAGCCAGGTTGTGATATTCTCTTGTGTGGTACTTTTGCAGAGCTGTTGTCGTGTTGCTGATCTACTTGATGAAGTTGTCTGTAAATAGCAGCTGTCTTCAGCTGGCTCACCTACTCCCATCTACCAGATTATATGTGGAACATGGGGGGGAAAGGAGTATGAGCATGCGTAGTAGTGACTGAGTGCCTGCATCACGCTCTGTGTAGTATCATTTGAATTTAATCTTCAGAATGGCTGTCCGAGGGAGGTGTCATTACTATTCCTGTCAAGAGATGAAGCAAGCCAGGCTCAGGGGGGCAAGCAATTCATCCAATAGATGACTCAGCTGGTCTAAGAGGCAGAGCTTGGATTCCAGCCCTACTGTTCCCCTCCCAGGAACCACGCAGAGAGGGGAGATCAGTGCCAGGCCCCCAGTACTGGACAAGAATCTTTGGTGAGTCAACTGTGTGCTCAGGTTTCCTACCTCCCATAACAAGGATGGCAGTACCAGAATCCACATCCAATGCAAGGGAATGTGTCAGTGATAGGCAGGAGCGAAGGAGCTGCTCTGTGGATGAGAATTCTGTTTTCATGATTGGGTATTAATGACCCTAGTATATCTATTGGGATTAGGGAGCAAGTTTCTACGTTATTATTAGCGTGAGTTATGTTGAAATCTCCTAACTACTGAAGGTATCCAGGGTTACTTCAGCTCCTTAGGAAATTTAGTCCGAAGTGCTGGTCACAATAAACCAAACAAATTACCTGACACATTCCCTTTGGCTTTTTAAAGAAATGTTGCTTTAATTTTTCTACCCCTTGGGCTTTTGGAAATGCTCAGCCAGTAACAATCCACTGAAGTAAAGGACCTCATGAGTTGGCCTCATCAAAGGCCATGGGAAGGAGCAGAGTTCACTGCAGCTTCTTCATTTTTTTTTGGTGAAATCTGTGTAAGATGCAGTGTGAGGCCTCCTCTGCTGCATATATTTAATTTTTTAAGTAAGTAGAAAACATGTCAGGCAAACAAAAGAACCTCGTCTTACTCATCTTGGTTATCTCCAGCACTTGCAGAGTAGATGCTCGACAATTATGTTTTATGAATAATCACATTATTCATTCCTTTATTAACAAAATGTCATTTGAGTAAGAGATTGTGTGGGGCAAAAGAGAACAGGGTAGAATCCTTACTTCAGGGAGCTTCCTGTCCAGCAAATGTATTTGCCCAATGCTTTTTTCTAAGGATGTTAGTAGTTGCATAGCAGGTATAAAGCTTATGGAAGAGTTCCTAAGTCAGCTGAGATTCGCCTGCATTGCTGCGGAAGCTCCTGAGCAATTTATTTTCTTTATCCAAGAGGTAGTTTCCTGGATAATTCCCATTATAATTTAATTTAAAATTTGACTTCCTCTGAGATAGAATTAAAAAAAGATTGCATGGAAGCAGACGTGTTTTGTACTAGAAATCTAATTAGAGCTATTTCCACATGATTTTATGAATGGAGAAATGGCTTTCATGCCACGGAAGCCACTGACATGAGCTAAATGTTTCAACCTATGGTGACTACTCAAATAATGTAGAACAATGTGGTAGGAAGAGCAGCTTTTCTGCACGTCTTGAAGTTGCCATAGACTCTTGACATTTAAGCATGTACAACTGGGGGGAACCATTTTTATGTTTTTGGATCCAGATGGTTCTTCCCAAAGGAGCACTGTCCCTGCTGATCAAGTGGGAAGTAAAGAAAAAAGTTTCCTTCTGCGGTAAAATCCACTTTGGAGCATAGCCCTACTGTTGCTGTCAAGGGACTGGAGCATCTCACCTCCCAAGATGCAGTGTGTCTGTTTCTAATGAAGATTTTGAATGGCCTGTGGTCACTTTTCTTTGAAAACCTTGTCATGTGCCTTGGCAGATGGCAGGTTTGCATTTGGGCATGAAATCTAGCACACTGCTGGCAAGATCCCTCTATTTCTTGAGACTTATTTGGGTAATAAGAATTTATAATTGAATTAAGTTGGCCCTCATAACTAATAATTTTAATTTTATGTGGGCACATGGTTGCAAGCTAAATACGAAAGACCATTATGTGTCTTTCCTGATACTTGCAAGGAGGCTAGTTTTCTTTGAATAATTATAGCCCCTCTTAGATAATGCTTCTTATTTGCCTAAACACAGAAACTCATAGATGTTCTCTGAATAAGGAAGAAGTTCAAAAGTCGTGACTAAGGCAAGAATCCTTGGGCTCCGAGAGGTCGGCCTGGCTGACATGTTCAGGAACAGCTGTCCAACTGCAGACTCTCGGGGCAAACCACTTAACCTCCTTGGGACTATTTTGTTTTGGTTTCAAGGGTGGGGGGAGGGGACCAGGTGAGCCCCAGTTCTAAAGAGTCTCTGTGTGACTGTGCCGCTTGGAAGGACAGGCTTTGGTAATAGCCGCCGGACAGAGTGGCTGGCGTGAGCAAACACGGGCACAGGTGCCCCCACTCGTGATTCAGAGCACAGCTGGTGGCCTTCGGTGACCTTGACAAGTGTCCTTTTCCGATGGAGATGTTAACAAACTGTGACATGACATGTGCTGTGGAGATGGAGGGTGCTTTGATGTCTTCCAGTTGGCTGACTCACATCTTTCCTGAGGGAGCAACTGGACTTTTGGGCAAAGGAGATAGCAGTGACTCGGGAAAACCTGATCCACTCCTCTGCACACATGCACTCTGTTCCCAGTAATTATAGCAGCATGTGACTGGGCCAAGGGTACCCATCATCAATAGCTGTAAGTCTGGGTGATGCCAGGGACAATGCCATGGCATGTGGTTTTTGACACTGCCAAGAGATAAGCCAAAGGATTGTAAAAAAAAAAAAAAAAATCCAGCTCTGAGATTTCACAGCCTCCAACAACAAAAGAAAATAGGAAAGAAAAGCAGTATTATATCTACTATGTAATTAATTGCCAATCATCTAAAAGTAAGGGAAGCTTGCTTATAAATTATATATTTATATACAGTAGTTCTATTGCATTTTGAGTTCAGGGTCAGGGAGCTCTTCTGTTGTTCTGAACAGAAGTCAGGGAGCATGGGAGTCCGGGCATGACCAGTCCCTCCTATGGGGGCCCCCCGGCTGGTGAGAACCCCCTTAGGAGCTGACGCCTGTTTTCACAGGGCTGGTGGTGTATCATATCAGCCCATCCATGGCTGGAGTGGCCCCGGCATGCTCCTTTCTCCCGTTCCGAACGTCCCCGTGAGGACTTCATTTGATCAAATGATTTCAACTTGGTGGCGACCGCCCACTAGTGCCCCTTATAATGCTTCTAGGTGCCCTGAAACATTGTATTTGGGTCACTGAAAACACAACTCTATGAATCATTTAGGCCACAGTAATAGCTGTAATTGCGTTTTCTTTTACTATCCTCTGGGTGCTTTCAAAATGGAACTCTCACCCAATTTTATCTGGTTTATCAAGTTTTTGCCGGTGTGGGTTGGGCCATGTGAAGACGAGCACTCACCAGGCTTTACATTATAAGGAGGAACCAGATTAAAGAAGAAAGGCAACTCGGGTCTCTCCCTCATTTGTAGTGGGCATGGAGCGAGCCATTTGCCTGATGACACTGGACCTGCCCCATGATGGAGAGAATCCTGGCATGACATGTTTCGTGAGAGCCCTGTCTGCGTTGGCCACGGTCTCGGGAGAGGGGACCGGCTCAGGGCATCCATTCCTGAGCCAGCAGAGCCTTTAGAGAATGAGCTTTCCGGGTTTCTCCCACAGCTTCTCTGTTTTGACCTTTACACAGAGGCATTCTGCAAGCTGTTCCGTTCTCGCTGAGCACCGAGGACCTCTGCCACCAAGCTGGGAGAAGTTCGTGGTCACATGGAAGGAATTGCCGTATCAGGTCCTTGGGTGTGGCAGACGTTGATCTCACTTAATTCTCATGTCGACCTCAAGTACTTTATGGATGGGGAACCTGAGGCTCTGGGAAGTCACCAGGTAGTAAGAGGCAGGCCTAGGGTGTGCCAACATACGCCCCGCCTGTGGGGATCTTACCTCCTAGTCCAGGGAGAGGAAGTAGGCCTGTGTGTCAGGAAGAAGGCAAGAGTAAGGGGGCACCACGGGGAAAATGCTAGCACATGTGGAGTTGTGAGGGAGGGGGGAAAGGTGTGTTCCAGAAAGTTTTCATGGAGTAGATGACACTGGGATGAACATTGAGGAAAGGCTGAGATGTAAACTGATATATGCTTTCTTTCTTTCTTTTCTTTTTTTTTTTTTTAAGAGATTGGGGGGAGGGTCAGGGACAGAGGGAGAGAGAGAATCTTAAGCAGACTCCACGCTCAGCATGGAGCCTGACACAGGGCTTGATCTCATCACCCTGAGATCATGACCTGAACCAAAATCAAGAGTCGGATGCTTAACCAACTGTGCCATGCAGGTGCTCCTAATGTGTGCATTCTTGACCAATGTCTGTCTCTGACATCAGATTGTAAGCTGAACAGGGCAGGGACCTCCCCTTTCCCCCTCCATCTGTTCCCTTTTTCCATTCTGCGATGCACCCCACAGGGTGGGCAGAGTGGCCGAGTCTGGCACGCAGTGGATGTGTGCTCGGTGTGTACTGTTTGAATGGACGGTTGGGCGAGCCTTGGATTTGGAAGTACTCGAGGCAGCGAGAATAGCGTGGGTGTGAAGAACCGGGCTAGGGTCTTGCGCAAGGAGTGGTAGCCGACGAGGCAGGACGGGCCGATGGATGTGGCACTGTGGGAGGCCTTTGGGTGCCAGACAAAGGGGCTCTAGAGGCCTGGTGCTAGCTGTGGGGCCTTGGCTAACTTATTTAATGTTTCTGTCCTCCAGATCTTCCTTATTTGTAAAATGGAGATTATGAAGGTACAACTTTCTGAGATCCTTTGGAAGATGAACGTAAGACCTGTTGAATGTTTAGCACATTGTTGGTAACTCAAGTGCTTGATGCTGCCTGGCTATTATTGTTCTTAATTCACTAGCCCTAGGGACAGTGTGACTTTCCTGTGGGGAAGGATGAGATCGGGCTGAGCCTTTAGGTAAATTAATCTGGCAGCAGTAGGATGGTTTGGAATGGAGGAAGAGACCCTGCGGGAGGTGCAAGGATGAGTTAATAGGTTCTGGAGCATGCAGGTGAGCAGTCGTGAGGACTTGAGCTGGGGGTTGTGGGAAGAATGTCGTGGTGGGTCCAGACTTGTGGAGGCTGGTTCTGAAGGACTCCGTGACTCACTAAAGGGGAGGGTGAAGGTTTGAATCTGAGCTCCTAAAGGCATCATGATTCTGTTCATGGAAAGAGGGGAGCCAGGCAGGTTTGCTTTGGAAAGATGATGAATTCAGTGTGGGTTGCGTTGACTCCATGGTGCCTGTGGAATTTCCAGATGTAGAAGTTCCAGTGAGTTGGGAGACCCCATTCTAGAACTCTGGAGGGAAGTCGGGCAGGCGAGTCCCCAGGGAAATCACCTGCCCAGAGCCGTCTGGAGGGAGTGCAGAGAGGGGGGCGAAGGACTAAGCTGGCAGGGAGGGGCTGGGGTGGCAGGTGGTGGGGTTGGCGGAAGCAGAGGTAGCCTTTACCTGCTGAGCGAGTTTGGTAATGAGACTCGGCAGCCGCCAAGAAAGAGCAGGGAGCTATGGTCATGCGTGTGACATGATGAGAACAGCTAGCTCTGCGGGATGGCCCTGTCCTAGAACCACAGGTCTTCCCAGGGTCACCCAGGTCTTTCCCATAATCGCTGTGTCCGGAAAGAGGGTTGGCGAGCCTGGGGTGCTGCATCAGGAGTCCCACCAAGGGCCTTTCGCTGAAGGCTCACTCACTGGTTTCCAGTCCCCTGAAGCTTTCCACTGGACAGCACCTTTTCATTTTCAGACGGCGCCGACGGAGGCAGCGCTGGAATAACAAATTAGGTTAATGGATGTGTCCCTCTGCAAGGAGGCCACGTCCCCTCCAGAGGATACCTAGATTCTCTTTATAGTGGTGTCGTGCAAATGAACGGCGTGCACTGTGCTGTGCTCACAGGCATCCCGGACAGGCTCATTCTGTGCTTGCCCCCCAGTCCTGAATGGGCTGTCTTTGAAGTGAGATTTAGGTTCTTCATCATTTTGAAAGGAAGGTCATCAGCCCTCTTCCCAGAAATGTTCCTGCATGTGCCTGTGGTCTGTGGACCCCTGGAAGCCCCCAGGTTAAGAATCCTTCCCTTAAAGGCTTAGCCTCAGAACTTTCCTCTTATTAATAAGATGACCTTCGACATCAAGGTGAAATCTATTCAAATATGTAGGCTACTAGCTCTTCTCAGTAACTTATATTGTTGATTGCTATAGGATAACAAATTTGTGTGTTTAAAACTGGGGAAAACAGTCCAGTGAATGCTAGGACTCATTCTTTCCGATATGAAATTATGGGGTCATATAGGTCGGATTTTTGTAGAAGAAGGGAAAGCACAAGTTGATTAAAATTACAGACGTTCGTGTTTCTATGGGATGGAAGAGTAAAATAAGAAATACATGCAGGTCCATTTTCTATTTATTTTTATAATTTGTTTGATTTTCTAAATAGGGATTAAGCTAGTTAAAAGTTATGTGTACTGAAATATCGTGTAATCTGTGAATTGAGGTGAAATATAATAACAAAATGTACCATTTTAACCATTTTTAAGTGTACAGTTCTGGATCTTGTGACATTAAGGATCTCGTGTAGTTTAAATAAGCCCATTGTGAAAAATTTCTAAATCTTCAAAAAAAATGAGAAAGCAGAAAAGATTGTAAGAAAGTATTTAACCGGAAAGATGTAATTCTTGAACTGAATTCTAAGGTGTCACAAATTGGGGATTTCCTAGGCAAGAAGACCATAAGCATTTAACAATGCTTTATGGAAAGTTCTCGTAGATTTTAGAAGTAAAATTTTTTTTAAATGGGGTGATTATTTTATTTTGCTAGAGGACTCAGAAAATCTCCAAGGCAGCCAAATTCAGAGAATTTTAGAGATTGTGAGATTAAAATCTGGACTTTGAGTTGTGTTGTGAAGTACGGAAAATCAATGAGACTCTTGAAAGCAAGTGTCAGGTGTAGACAGAGCTCTGTATTTTCATTAGCTGAAGTTAACATATTTTCACAGGTGTCTACAGTACAACACAATGCTAACATCTCACGTGAATTTGCAAATGTGAGCATCACCATAGTAACATCTATGTTAGACCTTTACATTTAACATTGTTAGCAGAAGATGCTTGTACCTTTGTAAAAAAAAGACTTTGTCCCAGAATAAAAAGATATTTTTCCTTGTATTATGCCACAGGATGTTCATCCTTTGTCCCAGGCATTGTTTTTGAAATTCAAGTCTGGATGTCATATTAGAAGCAGCCAAAATATTAGTGTTGGTGTCAGGAAGTTCGAATACTATTTCCAAAAGCAGTTTGAGCCAAAGCTGTGGAATTTATGGATGTACTTGGCTACGGGGGATAGTAGGGAAGGCTTTGGACAAATATATCTTATAAGTAATAAATTCAGGGTATTGTCCAGACTGTGGTGAGTTCCAAGGGCTGAATTCATCTAGAATTGAGCATTTATGCTGAGTTAGCTGCTTCACTGCCTAAAGAATCATATTGCCAAACAAAGAGTCTTTGTGGCAGTGAGTGCAAGGGTTGTTGGGTGACTTTAATACTGTGTCACTTAGGGTTGGGACAGTCCCCCATCCAAAGGAAACGTCATTTCCCCCCATCTCGTGCAGCCATTTACGTCTCTTATTTCCTAATAAAATTTTTCCTTTACATGTATTACCTAATGCCTCAACATCCCTCTTAGGTAGGTCCTATCATCATCTCCCTTTTATTTCTTATTTTTTTAAAGATTTATTTATTTATTCTAGAGAGAGAGAGAGAGTGCGCGAGTGGGAGGTGGGGCAGAGGGAGAGAGTCTTCAAGCAGACTCCCCAGAGTTGTCAGAACTGACAACTACCATTGCAGAGTGCTTGAAAATATCTTTAAGAACTGGAAGAAGATAGGGGAGGATTTCTAATGATTGGGAGAGGACTGATTTTAGTCCTGGTGGGTATTGATTTATGGCCCCAAATTAGAGCAATACACCGTTTATACACAGGCAGTGAGAAGTGCCCAGGGTCCCGAGATGTGACCACCGGTACTCCAGGAGGAGCTGAAGGGGCGGACTGAGCAAGATGTCCTAGGGGCGTCTTGCAGAGTTTCACCACTCAGAAAGTGCTGCTCACTGGAGTAAGTCTTGTGGAAGCAACAGGAAAAGTGAAAGCAGGAGCCTCTCCTAGTCCTCCCACGGAGCCGTTTTAGAAGAACGAGCGGTAAAGTGATGACAGCTAACCTCTATGGGATCAAACGGAGCCCTGTGAGAAGGGGAGAAGCAGGAATCCACTTAGGGTTCCTTAGGTGTTTTTAGAGAGGCAAGAGGAGGAGGGGTGAGGGCATGAGCTCTTCAGCCAGGCTGCCTGGGTTCAAATCCCAGCTCTCCCACTTACCAGTTGTGTGACCTCAGGTGACCTACTTAACCTCTCTGTGCCTCAGTTTCCCATATTTAAAATGGAGATGATGAAGGGCATCTGGGTGGTTCGGTTAGTTGAGCGTCCGACTCTTGGTTTTCGGCTCAGGTCATGATCTCTTGGATGGTGAGATCCAGGCACGTGTCAGGCTCCTTGCTCCGTGGGGAGTCTGCTTGAAGACTTTCTCCCTGTGCCCCACCTCCCACTCACTCACTCTCTCTCTCTGGAATAAATAAATAAATCTTTAAAAAAATAAGAAATAAAAGGGAGATGATGATAGGACCTACCTAAGAGGGATGTTGAGGCATTAGGTAATACATGTAAAGGAAAAATTTTATTAAGAAATAAGAGACGTAAATGGCTGCACGAGATGGGGGGAAATGACCTAAGAGGGATGTTGAGGGATTAGGTAATACATGTAAAGTACTTGGCTCACAGTATGTGGTATATGAAGGTTGGCTATAATTCTAATTATTCTGTAACATCATGTTTATCAGGAAATCCTGACCACCTACCTAAGAGCCCCTCTTGCTAGGTGTGTGTTTAGCTTATTGGACTTCAGGGTTAAGGGGCTTCTCCCGGAGAACTCCTGCAAAGCTTGGCACCAAGTGGATGGGGGGGGCCCGAGAGATCTGTCACTGAGGGTTCACTCCCCAAACACTGCATTTGCCAAATACGAGTTGTTTTGTTTTTTAAGGGGTAGTTTCTTGTACCCCACATTTGCACAGAAGAAGACCTGTCCAAGCAGGCAATCTGTATCAGAGAAAAGGAGCTGATGCCCTCCTTCCTCCATCTTTCCTGTCCTTCTCCACAGGTGGTGTGATGTGATGGGTGACTGAGAGTGTGACTTCTGGAATCACACTGATTACTAGCTGTGTGATGCAGGGCAAGTTATCTAACTTTTATAAACCTTAGTTAGTTTCCTTATCTGTGCAAAGGGGCCGATAGGGATATTTACCTCATAAAATGTGATGATTAAAAAAGATAAAGCTTGAAAATGATGTTACCATTGAGGGGAACAGGGTGAAATGTGCACGGAACCTCTCCACTATTTTTGCAAATTCCTGTGAGCCTATAATTATTTTTTTTTAAGTGAAAATAAAAGCATGCAAAGAGCTTAGCATTGTTCTTGGCCCACAAATGCTGAGAAACTTACTGAGTATGTGTACAAATTTATTGAGTATGGATGCCCTCTACTAAATATTTTATATGTACAAATTGATTTCATCCTCAGAACACTGCTGTGAGGTAGGTCCTAGGGTTATATCCCCATTTTACAGATAGGGAATCTGAGTCACAGAGAGAGTAAGCCACTTATCCAGAGTCCCCCTGATGTAAGTACCATGGGAAGAGCTGGTGGTCTGCTGCAGAGCCCCATGCTTTAAGCACGGTGCTGTGTGCTTCTCCTAGCGAGAGCTCAGAGTGGTGAGCTCTTCTGGTGATGATAGAGCCCTCTGTTTTAGCAGCTCCTGGTGCCTCGTTCATGTGATTCCTGAAGGGGAAGAGAGCCTTTCTCCATGTCCTAGAATTTGTGCCCTAAATGACTCATGTTATTTATGACCAAAGATGAGTCTATGTGTAACATTTATAGATACCACCAAATCTGGTGGATTTGTTAATAACTTGAATGATGGGAACATTGAAAATGATGTATTAGAAACTTCCATCAGAACAGCAGAGGCTGGACAGAGACTGCACACACACACGTCCTGCACAGGAAGACAGCCACGGGCGTAGCCAGATGTGCTTGGGGAGATCTGGGTATCTCTCGGGAGGCCGAGTGTAGGACTGTGGTGTTTCCTCGAAACAGGTGGGCTTTGGTATATTCATAAGCAGCAGGACACGGCCAGACCAGGGAGTTATGTTATGTTCTGGCCATTTAGCAGACCCTTATCAGAATACCATGTTCACATTTGCTCTTCCGTTTCAGAGGTAACGTGGAATTGCCTGGAGAAGAGCCTGCTGTACTAGCCCTCACGGCCGGGGGCCCCCAGGGGCCTGCTCTTCTTCTGGGGGTGTGACAACTTCTCTTTCAGTTCATGGCTTGAGCTTTTCTTAAAAGGAAAAAAAAAAGTCTTTAAAGAGCATCTTAGCGTTGGCAGCGCTGCCCCTTGAGTTGTAGTTACCTTGAAGTTTGGACTCTGAAAGAGCCTCCCTGTTTCTCAGGGCTATTTGTCAGGCTGCTCTGTCTGCAAACGTGGGCTGTGGTCGGGGGTCATTTCTAGTAGCCTCCATGGCATTCATGGCTGCCCAGGCCTGAGCGTGAGGACTCTCACAATGCCCACTTTGTATACGAGGAAAGAGATTCCCAGGTGCCCTGCAGGGGTTTCCCCACGTCTCCACATGGCCTTTCCCTTGATTAAACTCTGGAACACACTCCGTTCCCAGCTCCGGGGAGTAATGGCCCTTGGTGACTGATCCCCCTAATGCACTAGTTCTACTTCGCCCCATGTTAGAGAACTCGCACATGCCTGTGATGGGACATTATTCCCCACCTCCACTGCTGCCTCGCCCCCAGGCCTGCACCATCATTACCTCCTGATGGGGCTCCCTGCGCCCCCTCCCCCCACATCCAGCCCTGTTCTCAACACAGTGACGGGTGATCTTTTCAAACAGAAGTCATGTCATGCCACCGATGGCTGGGAAGTCTTGCATGAGCTTAACCTGTCTGACCTGCCCCAGTCGGCCTAAGCTCCCGTCCCTCTCTCCTTGCTCCTTTGCTCCAGTCACCTGGCTTCGTAGCTGCTCCTCCAGGACCACTCTTGCATGTGGTCTGGACACTTGCTGTTCCCTTTGTGGGGAATTCTTTTCCCCCAGATGTACACATGGCTGGCTTATTTCCTCTCTTCCTTCAGGTGTTGAGTTAGATGCCACCTTCTGCTTATGCCCAACTCCTGAGGCTGCCCTATCTAAAGTGGAAATTCCCATATACTTCATATCCCCCTTCCCTACTTTGTTTTTTAAAGATTTATTTATTTATTTGAGAGGGAGAGCGTGTGAGCTGGGGAAAGGGCAGAGGGAGAGGGGCAAGCAGACTCCCCGCTGAGCACGGAGCCCGACATGGGGCTCGATCCCAGGAACCTGAGATCATGACCTGAGCTGAAACCAAGAGTAGGACGCTTAACCAACTGAGCCACCCAAGTGCCCCTCCCTCCTTTGTTTTTAATCCTTTCTTCTGAATACTATCTAATACATGTTTTACTTTTTAATCTTGCTTATAACCTCTTTCCATTAAAATATATGCTTCTTGAGGGCAGAATTTTAAAATATGTTTTATTCTCTACCGGAATCTTCAGGGTCAAGAATAGGGTCCAGGTAGGGGCACCTGGGTGACTCTGTCGGTTAAGCGTCTGCCTTTGGCTCAGGTCATGATCTCAGGGTCCTGGGATCGAGCCCCACATCAGGCTCCCTGCTCAGTGGGGATTCTGCTTCTCCCTCTCCCTCTGGCCCTCCCCTCTGCTCGTGCTCTCTCTCTCAAATAAATAAATAAAATCTTAAAAAAAAAAAAAGAATAAGGTCTAGGTATAGTAGGTGCTTAAAAAATATTTGTTGAATGAATGAATGATGAGTAATATTGCTCATAATCAGTGTGAGTTCTCCGAAGTCAGGGCATACAGTCTGTCCTCAATAAAATATTTGGAACCCTCAACCTGCAAACAGGACAGAGAACCTCCTATTCTGAAAGTTGAACTGTTTGCAGGGAGAGAAGTGGCTGTGTAACCTATTTAGGTCTTTTCTGACTCTAGCGTCTCCGACCATTTCAGTGCTAATGCAGAGTGAACCTAACAGTTCTCCAGATTTCTGTTTCTGCCTCTTTTTTTGTATCTGTAATAGTTTTGTGTCTGCAAGGAAGTCACTAGCGGAAGTTGAGAAGAGGGGCCTAGCTCACCTTTTAGGAGGTAGAGGTCAAGATAGAGACAGCAAATGGATGTAACATTTGTCTAGAAGGATCGCATGTGGCTCGGATCTTTCCAGACTTTGCAAATCCTGCATTCCGTCCCTGCAGGTTTCTGATCTTTGAGAAGAGAGCTCTTTAACTGCAGGTTGTTTCCAGGCAGACACCAAATACTTGTTCTTATTTCCAAAGTTCTGTTAATTTGGTTATTTGTTCTCTGAGGCTGTAGCCTCCTCGTGGCTCCCTGCGTCTGTAAGTGTTAGATTGGCAGATGTGTTGCGTGGGAGTAAGGAAGGAAAATTTCCTATGTTAATTTCTCTCTGACAAGCACATGGGCAAATCTAGACACAGCCTCTTGTATAAAAAAGTATAGGATAAAAGAGGAAAAAAAGAAGTCTCCATTCTTTAGTGTGTGTGTGAGTACTATTTCCATACAGAAAATTTCCTGTAGTTTCATGGAAACCCATATTCAAAACATGGATGGGCTTCATTTACTTCTTCCTCAAGTGTAGGATTTAATTAGGGAGAGAAAGTCCTGCAATATCTCAACTACAGTAGTTTATTTATGAATGGAGAACAGCTTTTCCTGATGGTCATGGGCACAGACCTAGTGAGACTCAAGAATGCAATACTGAATTCTCACTCAGTGCCAGGATCCGGGTCTGAAGCTTTATGTGCATTTCTCACTCTTCCTCAGGACAAGGCAGTGAGATCAATGTTCTTACAGATGCAGAAACTGAGGCTTGGAGAGCGTTGGCTGAAGGTCACATAGCCACTGAGCGGTAGAGCCATGTGTTTAGAGCTGACAGTCTGATTTCAGAGGCTGTGTTCTTACTTTACTGCACTAAACTTCCT
>NC_138376.1:121839208-121887473 GCF_054177405.1 Leptonychotes weddellii
TAATGTGGCAGGTGTCACATTTGTTCACAGTCATTGGCCAAAGCACGTTCCATGGCCAGTCTGGACAGCGGAGCCAGAGCTCTGTTGAGGCTACCAGGAAACGTTGCAGGTCACATGACAAAGGGCAAGGCTGTGTGGGCTTTTTGGGGTTGGGCATGGTGGGAAGTGTGAGTCTACCCCTGGAGAAGCTGGAAGTCTGCACTCTGTCTTGGCCCATGTAAGGATAAGGAGGAAGTCTGCAGTGACGTCACCATCATGGGTTAGGTATTTGATCTTGGTTTGCAAATATGCTCTGTGCAACTAAGTTTGCAATTCCTTGCTCTCACTTTCAGCATCTGAACCATCTTTGGGGACTGCTTTAGGAACCATAGGAAACAGCAAAGTGGTTGATTCTCCAGACTCTTGTGTAAGAAACTCTGAGAACTGTCTTGACCTGAGAAGTGTGACCATGACTTTCAGAGTCCTTGGGCCCATGTTTTTGGACAAGGGTACTCTCACACCAGACGGAGGCATCACATGGCCCTGAACTAAGAGAGAGGCCAGAGCCTGGGTAAAGGGAGGTGGTAGTGGGTTGACAGGAATCTCCGTGGGCACTTGCCTGGATGGAGGCAGGGGGCTGCAGAGCAGAGACCATGGCTGTGATGTAGGATCTCTGTGTCACATTCATGGTACTGAAGTTTATCAGTCACTGGTAGCTATAGGATTAAATAGGGAGGGTGGGAAGTGAACGTATCCTGGAAATTATGGCTCTGGTGTGCGGATCTTAGATGCAAATTTTGGGGGGAATAAAGCCGCAAGGCACATTTCTATTTAAGTTCAGATAAATTTTTATAGATATTTGGAGCCACCTTCTTATTTTTAAAAAAATATTAATAGCATCATTTATTCAACAGGTAATGGATTCACAATGTTCAAAATTCAAAAGGAACAAAAAAGTTTTCAGTGAAAGTCTTCCTTTCCACCCTGTCTCACAACTTCCTTCAGTTCTGCTTGAGAGCCCGTTATTAGTTTCTTGGGCGTCTGTCCTTCCCCAGACCCTTCATGCATAGGGTAAGACACATCCTTTGTTGCTGGAAAACTTTTTACAGAACAAAAATTACGTTAGAAATTAATTGTGCTGGGGGCGCCTGGGTGGCTCAGTCTGTTGTGTGTCCGACTCTTGATTTGGGCTCAGGTCATGATCTCAGGGTCCTCAATCCAGCCCCAAGTCGGGCTCATGCTGGGTGTGGAGCCTGCTTAAGATTCTCTCTCTCTTTCTCTCCCTCTGCCCCTCTCTCCCCTTCCCCTCTCTCTAAAAAAAAAAAAAAAAAAAAATTAATTTTGCTACAAACTTATTTGGAATCTTCTAATAGGTGTTACATTTGAACATGTTTGTTCCTCAGTGCATAAGATTTTATTACTCAATATACTATAGGAAAAGTATTTTGTGTCAGTATAAATGTCTTTGCTCTCAAGTTGAATAATGTAAGAAGAGAAAGTTTATAAAAAGAGTTAGTACAGGTCCAAGTACTGGGTATTTTAAAAATTTAGCATTAGCAATACAGTTAACTCATGATACAAATCTTTTCATTTTTTGCTATTGAACTTCCTTTAAATTTATTTTTTTGTCATTTTATTTTTTTCATCATGACAGTGCAAGCCCTAATCCTCATCCCTTGTTTCCCCCATCCCCCCCCCTCTGGTAACCATCAGTTTGTTCTCTATAGTTAAGAGTCTGTTTCTTGGGGCGCCCGGGGGACTCAGTCGGTTAAGCATCTTGATCTCAGCTCAGGTCTTGATCTCAGGGTCATGAGTTCAAGCCCCACATTGGGCTCCACACTGGGCGTGGAGCCTACTAGAAAAACAAAAAGAGTCTGTTTCTTGGTTTGTCTCTCTCCTTTTTTCCTTCGTTTGTTTTATTTCTTAAATTCCACATATGAATGAGATCATATAGTGTTTGTCTTTCTCTGACTGACTTATTTCACTTAGCATTATACTCTTAGCTCCATCCCTGTTGTTGCAAGTGGCAAGATTTCCTTCTTTTTAATGGCTGAAAAATATTCCATTGTATGTCTATATACCACATCTTCTTTATCCATTTATCTGTCGGTGGACACTTGGGCTACTTCCATAGTTTTGCTATTATAAATAATGCTGCAGAAAAATTCAGTATCCTTCTGAATTAGTATTTTGTATTTTTGGGTAAATACCCAGTAGTGTGATTTCTGGATCGCAGGGTAGTTCTATTTTTAACTTTTTGAGGACCCTCCTTACTGTTTTCCACAGTGGCTGCACCAGTTTGCATTCCCAGCAACAGTGCATGAGGGTTCCCCTTTCTCCACATCCTCGCCAACACTTATTGTTTCTTCATGATACAAATCTTTTATCCTCATGGTGCTTCAGCTTTATTACCTGGAAAATCAATAGAAGGATGCTTGTTATCCAGCCTCAGAATAGTAGAAGCAAGGCTCTCTTGAAGGGACACATAACATTCAGAAGGTTCTCTGAAAACTTCTGCACCGACTGTTATTACAGAGTGAGTTGGTAGAAGAACGAGTAGATCAGTAGCAGAACACAAGAGCTCTCTTTCCCCCGTTTTCAAAACTCCTCCTAGTCTTCTAAGCCCCTTTCTCTGAGTGCACCTGATTGTCGGTGGCAAAGTAAATATTATTTCCATTAACCACAGAGAAAAAAAATATTTGCAATACATCATTTCCCTGGCAGTTTGCCCAGGGCTCTTCTTCTCCTGGAGCGGAAAGCATCCCTGGTGGGCCCTGAACAGTATGCTTGTGCTGCCTGCAGAGACAACTGGCCGGCCGAGCCCGAAGCCCTGGTCAGATGCCTCCCGAAGAGTCACGCCCGCCTCTCCTTCTGCCTGTTACGCAGCAGGTGCGCTCTTGGAGGCGTCCTCTGCCGCGGGCAGCGCTCTGGGTGGGGTTTTGGTTTTTTTTAAACAATTCTAAGACGTTTTCGAGGAAGATTTATCCAGAACTCGATCAAAGAACATCGTTGGGCAAAAGTGAGGTAGTCATTTACTGTTAGTAGTTTGAAGCCAACTTTGGTAAGTCCGTCCACAGGTCACTTGGGTTGGGGGCCCCCTGCCAGAGAGAAGGGGGGAGCACAGTGGCCGTGCCTGGGTGATCCTGTCCCTGCCCCTGCTGTCTCCACTCTGCTCCAGTCCCTCGTGCCTCATCCTTGGCATTCATTGGAGGCAGAGGAAAGATACCAGAATGTGGACTTTCAGTAAAACCAAAAACTGCAGAGAACCACCGAAACTGGTCTCTGCTGACCCACAGTGGTGCTGTTGGTGAGGGTGAAGCCCGTCAATGTGTAGGGGATTAGCACATGTCCAGCTTTCCCATGAATGACTCAGAGACTTTTCCAGCACAACCAGCTTAGATGAATTAGTTGTATGTGGATATTTATGGCCCCTACTGATCTGATAATACTCTGGCTAGACTGCTAGCATTCGGATCCCAGTTCTGCCTCTGAGTAGCTGTGTGACTTTGGGTAGTGCCCTGACCTCTCTGGGCCTCAGTTTTCCTCCTCTATAAACTGGAGGTATCTGCCTTTTGGGGTTGTATTTGAAATTAAATGTCTTAATACAGGCAATGCTTTTAGAACAGCGCCTGAAGTATTGTAAGCCCTGAATGAATGTTGTTATTGAATTATTCTTCACAGACAGCTAACATTTATAAATGTCTTCTGTGTGTCTAGCTTTGTGCTGAGTCTTTGTCTGATATTTCGTTTGTGTCTCACAATGATCTCGTGAGCTTTATATTTTAGAAGTAAGGAAAATGAGGACCAGGCACTTGTCCAAAGTCAGTTAATAAGTGGCAGAGTAAAAATTTTAACTTCAGTCTGTCTGGTTCGAATTCCACACTTCCAAAATATTATTATGGACAGTCTACACATTCACAGTGAAACCCACTGTTGGTGAGCGTAACACAGCTAACTGCAGAATCCCAGGCTATAGGTGCAAGCTCCACCTTGTGTCATCACATTTGATATTTGCTTGGGGGGACCAGGAAACTACTGTTGGTCAAGGAGTTCTGAGAACGGAAGAAGTTCTAAGATAACCCTCCAGTAACATGACCTATTGTTTTCCTTTCTAAATCTAGGGAAGTCAGTGAAGATTTTTCCACCTCAGTTGCAGGAGACATTTTGTGGGCAGCCTTTGATAAAAAGTCATTCACAGGCCGTCACTTCCCCCATTGAGAGACTGGGCAGAGCACTCTTCCAGGGTCTGGTCAGTTGATCAAGGATGAGACCAAAGCAGGTGGAAGAGAGGCTGTGGTCAGAGGAGGCTCAGGCAGGATGACCCATGGAATGACCAAGGCAAAGTCTGAAGTAAACATGTGGCCAGAAGTTGGGTTCAACATGGAGGGAACAAGGACCGCAGTGGGGAGAGTCTCTGTGGAAGCCAGAGTTGGGGGCGGCAACTCTGAGCCTGCTGACAGGGGTGGGGGCTGGGCTGGGGGTCCGGGGTACACCCCCAGTGACTCTTAGGGAAGGATTTTAGCATTGCCACCCCCCCACACACAGTTTATATACATAGTTTGTGTATCTGTAAAAGTATTGAAAATAATAGCTCCAAATCATTGGAGATAAATCATTATTACTCAAAGGGATAGAAGGATTCTAGGAGTTAATTTTGCTTCTGTCTTCTGCCTGCTTCTTGTGGCATTTTTGATTAGACAAGGGCCATCATAGTTTATTAAAAATAAACAGAACCAAGTTGAGCTAGAAATAGAAGGATCCTTGGTTCATTTGTCCTGCCCCTGTCTTCTTCCTGTTACATCTCCATTTCATGTGGTTGTCTGGCCAAGACAGTGTCTATTTTTAAAGCAACAGAGGATGCTTTCAGGCTTGGGTGAGAAAGGCTGGCCTTAGTGAGCTGGGGCTGCAGCGCCTCGCTTTGGCCCAGCGGCTCCTCACAGTGAGTCACAGACCTCCTCTGCCATCTTGGGATGGTGAGTGGGCCACAGAGGTGCAGGACTGGGGATACGTCCTTTTAACCTTCTGTAGAAATTATGTGGGAAATCGTTTAGAATCTGGTCTGAAAGTGAAATCCCCTTCCACGTTTTTCATCCCAGGCCTTTAATACTGTTTTTTTTTTTTTTTTTTAAAAACTATATTTAGATGCAGAAACAAAACAAAACAAAACACCCAACTGAGGCAAGATGCTCAGGCACAGTGTTGGCCCAAAAGACTGAGTCACTTAGTGGTGTGGAGTTCACTGGGGCAATTGCAGGTTTTAGCAATTCCGTGTGATTTTAATTTGATCACACTTCTCTGTTTATAACCTTTTTCCATAAAGAATTCAAAGTGCCCATACTTCCCCCTTACTTCCTGCAATCAGAGCTGTATTGGGTGATATTTATTATGTTAGGGACATTTGGTGGCTAGCTCCGTCCTTCCCTGGATCTAGATATTCTCTCATCTAAGTTCCACCTCCAGAAAGTCATCTTGTATCACATCACGCACACAATGCCCCCTTACAGCCTTTCCTTGCAGCCATATGCACCGTTCCTAAAACCCCAGCTCGGTTCCTACCCCATCCCAAATGTTTTCCTTGACCCTTCAGTTAGTCTGTATCTCTTCCTTTTCTGACTCCTTGACACATTCTCTGTATCACATAATTAGTAACTTGCTACATAAGAATTAGATGCTGATGTATTTGTGTATATGTGTATTTATATGTACATATAAACACATAGGTATATGCATTTGTAAATACATGTTGTCTGAATGTAATACCGTTTTATCCACTGAAGGTTTTATTTGTACATGTAGTTTCCAGTGTGGGCAAGAGAGTCCACTGTTCTGGGCTTTACGGGACCTCGTTTGGGTCCTTCTGTTTCTGTGTCTCCCCGTGGGGCCAAATGGACGTGCCTCCCCCTTCTTTTAGACCTTGCTCTGGGTACCTGGGACTCAGAATTCCTTGTCCAAATGGCCTTAACCCACTTACAGAAGCCATGTGGGCTTCCCTGTGTTTGTGGGGCTGTGCACTCCAGGCCTGAGGGCTGGGCTGCAGTGGCTGTTGGAGAAGGTTGCGGGGTGACAGTGCTGGATGGCAGCCTAGGCTGTTCCACACAAGGGAGCTGAGGCAGGGTGGGAAGGAGAGCGAGGAAGGCCAGGCCTGAGGACTGGGTGTGGAATGCCCGGGAGTCCAAGAATCCTAAATAGAATTTGGCCTTCCAGGTCCTTATGGAATACATTTTGTCAAGGAAGGGGGATGGGGTCATGCCTGGCTCACTCAGTCTGGAGAACATGCAACTCTTGATCTCGGGGTTGTGAGTTTGAGCCCTACGTTGCGTGTAGAGATTATTTAAAAATAAAACTTTTTTTTAAAAAGGAAGGGGGATAAACCCATTTCATTTAAGTTTTTACTTTGATTCATGATGTTTACATATGTAGGTGTAGGGTACGTGGGCCTCTTGTACTCTGACCCTCATGCCACAAATGTTGGGGCTTTTCTCCCCAGTAGAACTACTAAGTTCTTGTCAGCAGTATTTAAAAAATATTTTTGTTTGATTTCTTTGTAACTGGGGTGCTTCAGTCTGACTTTGAGTAACTGAAAGGATATATTTTGGTTAATTACTAAGTGAAACTTTGTTCTACCATGAAGCTTATCCCTGTACCAAGTAACTATTTCTCCTGCCTGTAATGTGTGTGGGAGTGGATAAAAGTCCCTATATCTATTAAATGACTAAAGTTGAATATACAACCTCACAAATAATCATAAAAAATAATTTTGCTCAATATTCAGTTTATGTCAACAAATACTATTTTTTTCATCTATATTGCATTCACCTCTACCTGCATATACCGATCCTATCCTTCTTCCTTTCTATTGTTAATTGTCCAAAAACCATTATTAAGTGTGCCAAGCGTGTGGCCAGGCACAGTGAAAAATACATGAGGTCCCTACTGAAATTCTATGCTTGGAACAAAGAGAGGACAAATAAGAAACTTTAATAGATTTTCAGATTTTATGGCTTTCACTGTAAGTGCTATAGCAGAGTAGACTGTTGGTTTCTTGAAGAGAATATTTTCCTGTTTTCAAAAATGAGATCTTTTTGGCATTTAAAAAAAGTAAAGATGGAAGTGCTTTCATTTATTAGTAGCCCTTTTAGTTCTCATAATTTACTTCAAGGCAGGGACACGATTTTTCCCATTTTACAAAGGAGAAAATTAGACTCAGAGAGGTTTAGCGACTTACCCAAGGCCACACAGCTGTGACCCAGAAGGGCCAGGCCGAGAGTGAAAGTCACTGCTTTCACTGCAGGCCTCTTTGTGCCACCTGGCACCTCCCAGGCACCTAGGATCTTATCAACAGACTGTCACAAACACGTGTCACCTGGAGCAAGATGCATTTCCTGTGGGGTGAGATCAGGTTCGGAAAGAAATGAGAAGCTTCAAACCATGAAAGATTTTGGTTCTTCAAATACAAATTTCCCACCAGATACAGGTTTATCTGAAAGTTGGATAAAAAAGGAATAGAGAGGGGTGCCTGGGAGGTTCAGTCGGTGAAGCATCTGCTTTCAGCTCAGGTCATGATCCTGGGGTCCTGGGATGGAGCCCCGCATCGGGCTCCTTGCTCAGCGGGGAGCCTGCTTCTCCCTCTCCCTTTGCCACTCCCCCTGCTTGTGCTCTCTCTCTCTGTCAAATAAATAAGTAAAATCTTTAGAAAAAAAGGAATAGAGTATCCTTTGTATATTACATGAGTATCATTCAATTTCCTTTAAAGTCACTTTAAAATAATCAGATTTTTTGAAGTGTAATTTACAGAAAATAAAATTCACCTATGTTAAGTATATGTTGGGTATAGTTGGACAGATGTGTTCGGTCGCGAAAACATCTCCACGGTCATAATAAGGAATTTCTAAGATCTTCTGTGCCCCTTTGATGTCAGCCCCTTCTCCCGGCTCCTGACAATGGCAGATCTGCTGTCATGATAGTTGGGCTTTTCCTAGTATCTCATATAAATGGAATCATACCGTTTGTAGTCTTCTGTGTCTGGTTTCTTTTACTCACTTTGGGCCCACTTTTAATTGTTTCTGCTTTTACTCTTTTGGGCCTCAGGGCACATGAACGGGGCTTTACTCTCCAAGTGAAATCAGATGGTGCCCTAATTCCCTGCGACGTAGGAAAATTCACTCGGAGACTTAGGCACCCCAGGGCAAACCACTGCTCTGAGATTTCCCGCCCACACATTGATGGGCTTTAATATCTGACCCCGATGGCTTGCATGGCAGCTTTTCCACTTTCTAACTGTGTGATCTTTTTTTTTTATTCTTATGTTAATCCCCATACATTACATCATTAGTTTTAGATCTAACTGTGTGATCTAAAGGTTTACTTTCTCTGGGCCCTGGTTTTCTCACCTCGGAAGTGGGGGTAATAATTGGATATCCCTCATAGGCTCATTTGGGCCAAATGAGATTTTACATGGAACGGACTTGTATCTGGCCTATCATGCGAATTAATAAGGACGATGATTCTTGAGGTATGGCTACTACTTCTGCTTTCTGTCTAATCACAGACCTGTGCTAGGGACCCACGAGGTAGAATGATGGACATTACCCATTTATGGTATTTCTCAAGCCACGCTAATTTGCAGATTTTTTTGTAACGCATCATGAGCCTTATCTGATGGTGCTTTTGAGGCACATGGTAACAACGTCGGTAAATATTTATAAATGTTAGCAAATAAATGTATTTGAAGAGGAATAGTTCCAAGCCCATGAAATACACAGCATTCAGAACTAAAGAGAAGTAAATTGCCAAATTGTTTCATGAACCAAGGAATTCCTGAATACTCAATATTCTTCTTTCACTTTTGCATAGAATATTTTCTTTGCAAACTGAAGGGCCTGGAACTAACCAGCCCTTGAACAGATCAATTTTATGACTTCGAGAGATAAATAAAAAGCCAAACCCGTTTCTGAAAAGGTCGTATCTTTACTACAAACCTATTTATGCCTTTTGACAATTGGATTTTAACACCCCTCCTTGAATCTGTAAACTGGACTCTAGTCAGCTAACACAGGTGTGCAAATGGCAATAAAGTGGAAGACAGCTTGTTTCCCATAAATATTAACGAGTTGATTCCCAAGTCAAATTTCCTCAAGGCATGTGTCCATGTTCAGCATTTTGCCCCGATTTTAACTTCTTACAATATTATGGATCTCTACAAGCAGAAACATGTTAGTGTTTTTAAGTAATAACTGTTGTTAACTGTGGAAGAGGTTTGGATGTCAAAAATCTGGTCTTGTGTTTATGCACATTTGCAGAGGCTGGTTGTGTCCTTCTGGACAGGTGAGATCTGACTCCTGTTGGGGTGGAGGGTCGACATGGAAGGACAGGAATGCCGAAACCACGCTTATGATTTCCAAAGAAACCAATTAACCTTTGCTATGATCTTGACCTTCATCAGAGCTTACAGATGCTAATCCTTGCTGCATCTTCCTTTGATAAATTTAGCACAAATCAATATCAGAAATAATAACAAGTTTTGAGGTATTTGGAGAAGTGGCAAATAGAAGGACAATGACCTTGCACATTGTCCATGTCATGTGCTGCTGTCTGAGTTGGAGAAAGGTGAAGTCTGTACCTGCTCCTTAGCAATCAGAGCAGAGTCATTCTGTGAGTTGGACTATGAGTTCCAAAAGGGCAGAGTAGCCTCAGTTCATGGCACAGTGCCTGGCACATAGTAGGCCCTCTATTCAATAAACATTTATGTAATAAATATGTATTCCTTCAATAAGCATCTGCTAATAAATGAATACATGGGATACTGAAATAATAGGTTAATCTACTTCTGGACTATGGTAAAAAGAATAAGAGCATTTGGTTCAGATAAACCAAATTCAGTTTTTTAGGGTGAAAGATTTTATAGAAATTAAAACACAAAAAAACCCTCATACTTGGATTATTTTCTGGAAGCATTGTTTCTTAAATATTACTTATTGCAGATGGCATATGCTTTTGAGGGGAAACAAAAAAGCAAGCAATGGAGCAGAGAGTGCCTGCTGAGGTCTCAAGGGATGCATGGGGTCCCCAGGACTGTGGGGGATGACAGTCTGGTGGTCCCATGAGCTCTGGGGAGTCGTCCAGAAAGTTGGGATGGCCTGGGGTGCTGGCCTGACCTAGTGCCGTACTGATACTGGTCTGCGATTTCTGAGGCTAAGGTCATGGTGCCCCACCAGCCCCTCCCTCCACCCAAACCTGGCCTTGGACTGGACAAATTTCCAGTCTCTGACTTAGGTTTTACATTTCCGAACTGCCTACCACCTGCACTACTAATTTCCTAATGTGCTTAGAATTTTTCTACAAATGGACTCACTTGAAAGGACTTAAGTTTGTCCATGAACCACTTAAACCATCTGCTTTCTGAGTCACCCTTTGGGAGACACTGGCCTGCCCATTTCTAGCCTGAAATAGATCACCTTTGCTTATACTCCTTTGTCTCCAAGCGGAAAAACAGTTCAGATAGGATTTTTTGTGAGGGAGGGTGGGGAGTGTGTGTGTGTGTGTGTGTGTGTGTGTGTGTGTGTGTGTGTGTTGTGTATGTTTGGTATGAAATTGTCTAATACAATTAAGGATTTAAAAAAAATACTTAAAGCCTTATTGTAATTTTAAAATCCAGTAGGCCCTATGTTCTGCTCAATTCTGTAATTTCAGCCTTTGCCTTTAATAGACCTTATGACACCTTAATTTTCTGTACTGTCAAGGAAATTTGGGCTTAGATTTTATAACCGAAATTAAAAAGAAAGATGTTCGACAAATCTCCTAAAGATCACAAGACATGGGAAGTGTTCTTTTTAATCAAGAAACTGTGGTTGATCCTCTAGAGAAGGATAATAAATACAATATTCTTGTTTTCCATCCATCCCCCACTACCTTTTACATGATAGAAATCTCCTCTCCTACAAAACTTCTGCTCTGAGCTGGGTTGATTTATGACAACTGTAGGTGTTATGGATCTTGGTATTTCTGGATTCCCAGGGGCATTTTCTTCAGACAGGAATTCCAAAGGGATCTCTACTTTTCACCCATGTTCTTTAGATTCAAAAGACAGTCTGTGTGTTGATCTTTTATTTTGAAGCTCTGTGAAATCTGAATGACAGTGTATCAGTACCCAGCAACCCTGAATCCTAAATTCACTCTTCTCAGATCCCGCAGAATAAAGCTTTACATTCTCATGAACTCTTACCTTTTCCTTTCTCTCGTGATCTTCTGCAGTGAAACTGGAACCATCAAAAGGACTTAATTCTAAGGCACATTTTTTTACACAAACTTGAGAGTCTCATATTTTAGTATCTTGTTTTGTACTAAAAAGGATCCTCTAATAATTGGACTCTGGGCATAGATTGACCAGCTATCCTGGACTTTAAATTCATTTATTCGTAGGTGTTTATTGAACGTTCTTGACTTCAACATCATTCATTCATTTGGTAGGTATTGAGCATCCACTGTGTCCCAGATGCAATGCGAGGTGCCAGAGGTGCAGCATCTTTCCTCCAAAGACCAGCTGGGTGACTGGCTGGTCCACCTAAACTTGTGTTAGATCGCATTCATCCTAAGGCCATTGTTTTTTTGTTCTTTTTTTTGTTGTGGACCATGCTTGACCCCACATATATACTTATTTCTGGTGGCAAGTGCATTCCTTTCGATTCTGGCTCTGAAAATAGCCCTTATTAGTTGGCAGGTGTCATTCCAAACCTTATGCTTATTTCAAGGGCTTTAGGTATGGGGTGTATAAATTAGGTCGAGGCTTCTTGGAGAATAGGAAAAACTATCCTTTGCTTAGACAAAACATGTTTCTTTTCCTCACAGGATAGGACTGGTGTGGCAGTATTGTTCCTCAGAGTCCTCAAGGCTGCGCAGACTCCTTTTTGCACTAGGTGTAGCTCGCCTACATGTCCAAGATTACCTCATAGTCCAAAATGGCTGCTCTAGCTCCAGCCATCATATCTGCCTTTCAGCCACCCAAAAGGTCAAAGGACAAAGAAATAAGGTTAGAAGATTTGCATCAGGTATTCTTTAAGCATTGTGTACTTATTTTTCTAGCCATGTGCTCAATCTTAGCTACTTGTGAGTGCACTTTTCTTCTAATATCAAAGAGTAATTCTCTGTCATCTCTCTAAATACTTTATGGTAATGGATCATGCCCTTCAATTCCAGAAGATCCCTGGCTGTGAAACATGTTTATCCATAAAAAAAAAAGAGGAAAAGCGCAACACAACATGACTGATTTTAAAAATGCTTCTAATGCATCTTTAAAAATGAACTCACAAAATTAAAAGCAAATAGAGATAAATGCTCCCATTTTTCTTCTGGCACGTTAAAAAGCCTCTGAGAGTGTTGATGGTTTTCTCCATTTTCACGAAGGAGTATTTGATGGCACCTGTGGGCCAAGCCAGCTCTCTCTTGTTCATGCTGTATATGACACTGACATCACGTCTAAATGCCCCCTAAGCAGCAGCGTAAGCACAATATTGATTTCAGCCAGACCAGAAGCATCGCTCCGGGAGTGCCCCTGACAGCCCTGGGAACGATGCCGTTGGGCACCTTGGGCAGAGAACAGGCCTCCATTCAAGTGTCACGCGTTTTAACAGTCTTATTTATTGCAGATGAAGAGCTTCGCCCATGCTGTTTTCCAGCTGCTCGTCTGTGGCCTAATGTTTCTTGGGAGATGCTGCCAGTCCACTTTGAAAGTCAGCAGTAAGCCTCTAGAAGTCAGCTGAGCTAAGCATTTACTGTAGTATCATTTCTCTCCCAAATTCTCGAAGCAGTTCCCAGTCTGCGTGGCAGGATACAGGGTTAGCAGTGGCTACTTGATACAGACAGTCCAGATCTTTCTGAAGATGCGCCGTCTACGTGGGCAGCAGAAAGTGTGCCAGAGACGCCTAAAGAGGGCCGAGTGATGGATCATCGTGTCCTAGGGGAGAAGCACTCTGGAACAAAAAAAGACAAAAGCCAGGGAGGAAAGCCCGCAGGTCTCCAAGGTTCGTGGTGAGCCGGCGCTCCTTCTGGTCCCACCCTCCTCCCAAATGCTGCAGGTAAATCTCACCTGAGATCTGCACCAGGCTGTTGGTAGACTCAGAGGCTTCTTAAATCCAGAGGCCCCAGGGATGCTGCTGGTTTTTGTTTGCTTTTGTTTTGTCCTCCGGCTCCTGGAGTTGCCGTGAAGTTGGCGGGGTCGGGCTGTGGGGGTTCTAAGAGCCCCCCGCTTCCCGGCTGGGACGCCACCCTTTTCTGCAGGACTCCGGCCACGTAGGGACCATTGTCGTTTTCTTCATGAGGCACAGAACGGGATCTTTCTTACAGTCAGCTGGGGATACAGGCGGCTCTTGTTAGAAAGCAAATGACTGTGGGACACGCGGTTTCCCCTCAGAGAAGGCAGTTCGTTTTCCACGAGGAATGAGAGGAACGTGCTGGCCCGTTGGGCGTCTGAGCAGCGCTCTCCTGGCCCTGATCTCAGTGCCAGGTGAGGTTGTTTGACAGCGGCTCCGCACGCCACGCCCTCTTAATCTGATGGGGGCAGAGGCGAAGGAGCCGTTGGCATCAGAGAGGGAACAGAGGAAACAGGAGTTTTGCTTTTTTTGGCAATGGCTTGGTTTCCTTGCGGTTGGTGGAGGTTTGCAGATTGCTGCCACCGTCGTGAGAACGCATGCCCCCGGCTCGCGGGAGACGGGCGGCTGGCTTCGGCCGACACCTGCTTCCCGCGGACGCCATCAGGCTTGCGGCCCCTGATACCCAACGCCGGGGCAGGCTCGGGGCTCAGCAAAGACCCTCCCAAAAGTGTGTGTGGCCTCGGAGCCTTTCGATTTTGTAATCGGTCTCGAGGACCTAAAAATACTCCTGATGCTTTCAGTTGCTCCAACACAGTCTCCATTTTGCCCAGGTGGCCCAGGTGGCCCAGGTGGCCCTCTCCTGCTTGTCCCGCAGGTAGAAGAGAGCCGGTGGGGCCGAAGGCGGGGCCGCTCCAGCCTGGGCTCGCCTGAGTCGGGGCCACGGAACAGCTCGTCGGTCCCCACGCCATGGAAACTCAGACTCTTTAAAGTGGGAAGGACCCCAGCTGCCCGGTCCAGTGCCCAGCCGTCCCAGGCATGCCACGATCCAATTTATTTGAGAGCACTGTTAAACCTGCCAGGAATTAAAGAAAGGCAAAGCCCCGTCATCCCTCCCCTTGGTAATTTGTGTTTCTCTGGAGTACAGGTGTGGGTCGACAAAGGCAGCGATCCCCATCAGGCTACGCTTTTAAACCCCCCTTTTTTTTTAAGTTTGGAAATTTGCCAAGGAAGGGAGAGGTTTCAGATGAGTTTTACAATTATTTGGACAGTTTGCCTAACCATTTGGTGCGGTCCACCTCTACGTTAAATTGCTGTGGAATGATGTTCCCATTAGCAATCTGTCATACATGCTGGTAAAAAGACTGAGCTGTCATGGACACTTCTTTGGCGCCCAAGTTGGCCACAGGTCGGGACTCAGTGGTGAGGTGTTCCTCATGACTCAGTCTGAGGCCCCACGGGCTTCATCTGTTTGCTTGCAACAAACAAATGGAGTCCAGAGTCATTCCTGTAGCTTGGAGCAGGAATATTAGTTGGTATGGTTTTGTGGATTGGGTTGCTTGAGGTCATTTGGGAATGGTATTTTCTGTAACCGGAATATGAAGTCGGCAATTTGTTCTAAGAATTCTAGAGGGGAACTATCCTATAATGTTTTAAAATGGACAATAATGCCTGCACTATTCTCCCTTTTGCTTTTGCCTTTGTCAGTGAGTAAAATGCATGGAAATTAAGATAGCCCAGTATTCTCTGGAAGCTTTACCAATCGTTTAAATGTTATGTTCTTTGCTTTCTTCACAAGTCTGAAATTACAGAAATGTGGTTTTTCTGTCAACTGCTAATAGGTGATATCCATGTCAGGTGATGCCTGGAAGTCAGTTGCCCTTGGCACGGGGATCTTGTTGAGATCTGAGCTGTCGATTCTGCATAGATTCTGTGTTCTTGGTTTTGGTTGTTCTGAGGAGTGTCTCATCCAGTGGCCACTGCCTGGCCCCTCCTGCTCCCTCTCAACTAAATGCAATATTGAGAGCCCCCCCCCCGCCACAACAAAGAAGCCTCGACCACCATGCTGAGCTTTTAGTTGTGGGCCTGGGATTGTCTCTGTCCTGGTGACAAAGAAGAGCAAGTTGGGACAAATTAAACACAAGACCAAAGAAACCAACACATAAAACAGCCACGAGGACATCTGCTTACGCTGGCTTTGCAGAGAGGATGAATAAACAGCTGCTGTCTCTTTCCCTCACCCCCCACCCCATACACTTGGGGCTGTTTCTTCTCTTTCTGCAGTCAGTATATATGAGACTCAGGTTCTTGACATTTATTTATGTTTAAGACTAGAGGAGTGTTTTTGTGGGGGGTTAGGACGAGGGAGGATTATTCAGGGTAATTTTATGTGATTGCTAACAAAAGTCTTTTTTTCCTCTTCATAGTTCCCATGGTGATTTTTTTTTTCATTTGGCGTAGCATTGATCTTGTGGGTTTTAATTAGATTCTAATAGTCCCTAGGAGCAGAGAGTGTTGTGATTCGTTGGTATCTTCTCTTGTTTAATATTTGTTGATGGTTAGACAACAAAAAATGGTACAAAATCTATTCTGTTGGTATCTGTTACATTGTTTGATACCATAACAGGAATATAAGGGCATCATGAAAGGGAAAAAAATTAATAGTAAATGCTTTTGCCTTTTTTTTCTCTTGAAAATGTCAACTCAAAATTCCTTTGGAATCACCTGGTAAAATTACAGTTTTCAGAATTCACAAAAGTGGATAGACCACAGAGGTTCCCAGTCTGTGGGCCTTAGCCTAGGGGAGGCTGGGGGCGGCAGGGTTATAGCAAGGGGTCAAGAATGCAGTACTGTCTGTGAACAGTAAGTACTATGCCTTATGTATATATGTGTGCTATTACAGTTTTTCAAGTGCACGGAGAGTCACTGTTGTGACTAATCAAACATAAATTCAATTTAAAAGCACAGCTGAATTCATGATAGCCTTCTATAATTAGTATTTTCTCAATAATCAAAAGATATAAAATACAACTACTACCATATAGGGATGCACATAATTTTTTAACATTAAAAAATAGTTCCTGTCTTTGAAATGGACAGGGACCACTATTCTGAACTATTTATCAGAGTCGTGTTGATCCACATATTAACCTGGAGATGTATAGGATAAAGGTATTCCTCCAAAGGTATCTATGAAAGATCTTTCTGGAAAACAAATTGTTGACATTCGCTATAATGTAGAAAATGTGTCCTATAGCTTCTGCTGTTTCTCAGTGATAGCACTCCAAGTTACTGTTTGATGGGGGGACCAGCCTCACAAACAGAATAAGTCAGCCTCTCCTTGGCTGCTCCCTATATCCCCTTCCCTATTAGCCTTTACAGTTTCCCCAGCTGTTAGGAGGGGGATGAATTCCTTGCTTCTGTGGTAGTGGCTGGGAATTTGGAAACTGTGTTGGAGAGGCACTGTGAGTTGCTGAAGAATAGGACACCTTCCATTCTGTGACAGTGAAGTTTGACCAAGCTTTTACTATGTCTAGGTGCCACTCACTAATGAATGTTGCCCATCAGCTGACATGGGAACGGTTGGGGTTTCTGGGGGAGCTGAAGTAGAGGCACCTGAAGAGAGCCTCAGGATTGGAATCTCTTGAATGCGTAAGCCTGAAGAACCAGGTGGGGGAGGAGGGATGGCTTATATTCCTTAATTCCTTATAATTCCTTAAGCCTGAAGAACCTGGCAGGGGTGGCTGGGAAAGGGGCACGGTTAATGGACGAAGCCTCCACTTCCTTCCTCTAAGTTGCTGGGTCCATATGGAACTGGAATGTCTTCCTAGGTCTACTTCTCCAAAGATCATTGTTGATACCTCCATAGCAATTCTTGAATTGCCATGATGAGGAGTTTTGAAGAAGCTTGCTGCTGAGGGCTGAAAAAATAAACTCTCCGAATTGGGCACATCATTAGATGTCTTAGACATCACTGATTCCAGTTTCCCACTCCATACAAGAATCCTTCTGTAGAAAAGCTTACTAGAAGTCTAGAATCAAAGAGTTCTGGATCACCTGAAATCAGGAGTGCTGGTTCTTACTTGCACACTTGATTTATATGGAGACAGAAAATAACATGGCTAACCTGGGCCTGTGTGTAAACATCCCATTTGCCAGTGAGTGCAGATGCGTTAGAGGGAATAAGTGAGGTAGGGTTGCGCAGGGGGGTGGCAGAAATGCACGCAGAGGCATGGAGTGCTTGCGTGTGACTTCTGACCACGGTCTTCTGGTCAGTTATGTTTCTCCCTAGCAGAGGTTGGTAACCACGGGAGGTAAGCAAATAATTCCTGTATCTATTTTTTCCTGTTTGGACAATGAATGCAATGTCCGTGTGCTCAAAAAGGCTCCTTTTCCTGACTGCTAGCCACAGTGATTGGCTTAGGAAGAAGCAAAGTAAGAGCTGGTTAAAATGCACATGCAGTTTGTAGTGGGGCATTCCAATGTCATTGCTATGTACTTTCGGTTTTGGAGTCTGAAATAACACACACATTCCAGGGGCCTGAGAAATTCCCAGGTGGCCATCGCCATAGAAGTTATCTCATTAAATCTCATTAAATCATGGCAGAGGGTCCAGGCTTCTAATCTCGAATGGTTCAAGGGGAAAAGTGGTCTCTATGGGGGAAAGATGCCTTTGAGAGACAGTCCACCTGTGGGCAGAGTCTCCTGTGCCTCTATGAATACGTTTGATGTTCTCTTTCTCCTCATTAAATAATGACTATTACTAAAAATAGCTTTCAAAGGGACATCAGAATACAGCTGTGTATTGCAAGACATAGGCATCAGGCAGATCACTGTAGATTTTGGAACTTTGATTTCCCAAACTCATATGAGCAGTCATTACCAGCCCAAGCCCCACTGCCCATGTAATTCCCAAAGGCAAAGACATTTGGATTGATAAAAAGTGTGCTTCCTGGATATGCTTCCAATTCCTACTTATTTTTACCACAGCAGCTATATTTTAGGTTCAGGTCTTTACATTAGAAGCCTCCGTCCCCACCCTTCCAGACACATCCTCCTTCTGGCTATGAAATAAAAATGTGAGTACCAATGGCGGTGCCTATCCAAGGTCCAAGGCAGGGCAAGGAGATACTAGCCTCAGGTGGACACCTCCCCGCTGTGGAAGGGGAGCAGAGGTAGAGGGACAGAGAGGGAGGGTGGTGGGTGGGGTGAGCAGATTCTCTGCTAGGCACTCCGTGACCCTCTCTTCCACCCTGTAAAGAGGATGCCAGGCAGTGCAGTTCCAGCGCTTTCTAGCTGGCCATTGTATGTATTACCATAGTCAGGATTTCCAGAATTAGCAATATATCACTTTTGGAAGCTACCCATTGGAGCACCCAGCCCCTGTGAGAGGTAGAGCAGTCTGAGTCTTGAGGTCCTCATCCGTGAAGAGCCTGTCACTAATTTAGGATCATTTTCATGCTTTAGAAAAAACTTTAAAAAGCCCTGTTGTGTCAGCTCCTGGTCTAGGCAGGTGGCATGGCACCAAATGAGGCTTTGCGGGTGGGCACTGGGCACCCTCATTTCCCTAGATACATGTCCCATGTTCATTGCAGCACTGTTCACAACAGCCAAGATGTAGAAACAACCTAAGTGTCCATTGATGGATGGATGAATAAACACGAAAATGTAGTATCTACACGCAATGGAATATTATTCAGCCATGAAAAAGAAAGAAATCCTGCCATCTGGCAACAACATAGATGAAATTGGAGGGCGTTGTGCTAAGGGAAATAAGCGGGTCACTGACCGATAGGTATTGCCTGACACCGCTTATATGAAGAATCCAAAAATAGTTGAACTTGGAGAAGCAGAGAGGAGCCTGGTGGTTATCAGGGGCTGGGAGGAGGAGGGAATGGGGAATCATTATTCATTGTATCAAGTTGCAGTCTTGCAGGATGAAAGAGTTCTAGAAGCCCGCTGTGCAGAGTCATTCAGAGGGTAGATATCATGTTAAGTGTTCCTACCACAATTTAAAAAAATTAGAGCAAAACTAAAAAAAAAAAAAAAAAGATGCAACTCACTATCGAGCCATGACCTTAAACCTTCTCTGAGCTTACTTGGAGTTTCTGCCTGTTCCATCTCTGCCGTGAGTCTCCTGGTTTTTCTGCCACCGTGTAAAGTGAGCTCTTCCTTCTATTTCTCTAAATTTACCTCTTCAGCTCCAAGTGGCCTCCTTAACTCTGTGACTGCAGAGAGGAGATGGGCATGCCTGTTCATCCTTCCTGTGCTTTTCCTAACCTGTTTTCTGGCGGTGTTCACCCTAGGTGTCCTCAAGATCTCTGAGGTTACACGTACAGTAGTGGATCCTTTCAGAACTTCAACGGCAAAATTCCCTCAAAGCCAGAAGCCCGTATTATATCCGGACTTAACAAGAAAGACTGTATTTTCCTTTCTCTTTGTTGTTACGCTCTGTTCTACCACAGCTGGGAAAAAAAGCCGTGCCTCCTCTTGTTCTCAGGGCTTTTATTGACCAGGTGCAGATTCCCAGGACTTTTTATAAACGTCTGGCTCTTTATGGTGAGGGAAAGGAGTGTTGTAGTTTCTGGCTTCTAAAGATCTCTTTGAGAACCTCTCTGGAGGATCAAGCATATCCTTGTGTTGCTGTGCATTACAAATCTCAGAAACAGAAATGATTGTGTTTATGAATCACCCCCAGGTGTCTGTTCTCTAAATCTGCCCCTCACAAATGGGAAAAGAGGATGAGGCACTCAGTTTCTAGTGCCTGGCTTGGGGGCTGCCAGCCCTGCCCTGCTTTGGGGAGGGCTCCCCTCCCCACGCAGATTCAAGCTGGAGTCACCCACTGCGAAGGGCTGGCTGTGTATTGTACAGAACAGACTTGGTTGGTGCAGTTTTAGTTGTTTAACTGTGACCCTCACACAGTTATTAAGAAGACAATGGTCTCATTTCATTACTAATGAAATTTCCTAAAAGCCCATAAAGACAATTGCTTCTGGGGAACAGTGTCCAGATTCTGTGTCAGCTGAATTGCAATGGGCAAATGCGCATTAAATGAAGGATCATTTATAATACTAGTCATTAGATATGTAGACATGCACAAAGAGCAAGTGGGATGGATGGAAACTAGATCCTTTGGTGGGAAATGCTTAGTTTGGAAAGTAGATACCTAAGAAAATAAGAAAACAGGAAAAAGCCACAGCTTGCTGTTTCTGTTGTCTCTTTGGTGTTTGGAATATGGCAGAAGTAGGGATGTTGACTGCTGAAAATTATTTCTCAAGCCCATAGCCTTGGTCTTACCCGTGTGTGTTTTGACAGTGATGTTTTATGAAACACCTCCCACGCCCCCCAACACCTTACCAGAGGAAAGAGACATTGAGCCTAGAGGGAGAATCATTTCAAAGGAAAATAATCCAGTGGGTCCATCTAGCACTCCCGCTTGAGAAGGTCCTTCCAGGTGAAGATGGCCATTGACTGATCTACTCTTTGATGTAAAATAATCCTCAACATGAGCAGATGTTGCTGAGCTTTGTCCCACTCTCCACTCCCCACAGCTTTGATTGATCAGATTAAAAAATAATGCTAATGATAAAATTTAAAAAACTATAGTAAGCAAAGATTTTTTTTTTTTTTAAAGCAGTAATAGAGAGGCACCAGGGTGGCTCACTCAGTGAAGCATCCCACTCTTGATCTCAGCTCAGGTCTTGATCTCAGGGTCGTGAGTTCAAGCCCCGTATTGGGCTCCATGCTGGGCATGGAGCCTACTTAAAAAAAATTAAATTAAAAAGTAATTAATTAATTTAAAAAACAGTAATAGAAACTCAGTCCATGCTTAAATATTTCATTGTTATAGCCATAAATATATGTTGAAAATCCTTCCTTAACCTGGAAGTTCAGAAGTCCTAGAGATTGATGAGAATCATTCCCTGCTGTTGAGAAGATTGCAACCTGGAATATTCTGTTTGTATGTTTATTTTAATACATGTGCTTTTGTAACATTGTTCTTGACTATGTATGCTGAATAATTCCTTTCACTGTAGGACTTTGAAATAATTCATTTCTCTACGCTTTTCTGCTCCTATGACTACAGCTAGTTCATTCAGACCAGGAATTATCAAATTGTTCTTCTGATTAGATACTTCACTTCTTAGCTTTATACGTAATGGGTGTTCAATAAATACTTGACTGATTTAGTGGTTACTTCCACTCTTCAAATTACATCTGTAACTTATGAAGTAGATTTTGGGGTGAATATGTGAAACTATCATTTGTCCAAATTCACCATTTTTTTTTTTTGCTGTACATGAAGGATCATGAAAAATATCACATTCTCTTTTCCTGCCTGTTCTAGTAATCTGTTCTCATTTAAGAAACCACCCCAAAACTAGGGCTCAACACAAGTTTTGGTATACCATCTCACGGTTCTTTGGGCTGACTTGGTTCAGCTGGGCAGTTTTGGGTTAGGGTATTCTGGGAGTGTGGTACTGACTGGGCTGGGAGACATGGCTTCTTCACACATGTGTGCAGCTCCTGTGTGAGGGTACCTGGAGTCCAGGAGGCTGGCTGAGCATCTCGTCTTCCCATGCGGCTAACTTTGGCTTCCTTACAGCATGGTGGTCCTGGGTGTTACAGGAAAGCAAGGCTAAAGCTGCAAGACTTTTTTGAGCTAGGCTTGGCAATTCCAGAACAGCACTTGGGTCACCTTTTCTCAGTCAAGCAAGTCACTAAGACCAGCCCAGATTCAAGGGGAGGGCACTTAGATGTAATCTCTCAGTGGCAGGAGGAGCAAAGAATCTGCAGCCATCTTCAATCTGCCACATGATGTATTAAAAAGTAGCCTTTCTTTTTAACATTTTAATGATTGCTTATTGAGTTGGACCAGTTAATAGTGACTTATTTTTGTTTCAGAAAAGCACAAATATGGTCAGTTCTCCCACTGAGCCATTAAATTTTAGATGACGGTAATTTTAGATACTACCTAACTTGTCATAGCCAAGTAGATACCCTTAGGTGCCCACTTTGAAACTGATACCAGCTTATCAATTCTGAGGTCCTGACTCACTGGTATTCATGAGAGCCTTTCTGAGAATTTTCTCCTTGAGAACAGGACTTTTGGGGGCCAGAAAGTCACAACAACCGCAGTACAAATACCCAAGCCCATTAAAACCATAACCAGCCTCGTAACAAGATATTTTCCCCAGGAACCATGAACATTGTGAAATTAAATAAAACAGGCTAGTTAGAGCCTTTCCAGGAGGAGCTGTTTTGAACCATGACGGCCAGATAGTTAGCGTCATTCTATTTAGCAAGAGAGGGTAAGAAAAACAGACATTTCCCAAGGTTGGCCTTTCATGAAGTGCCATGAGGCTCTCATTAAAATGTGATGTACTGAGATCCTCTGTCCCTGAGGGCAGCTTGTTCTCTGCGTCAGCCTTGCTCCAGAAGTCTGAGCTGGGGCATTTAGGCTGGTTCTGCCCTGGCACACTCAGGCCTCTCTTAGGAAGAACGAAGAGCCCACGGGGAGGGTCCTGTGCCGGCTTCTGGGCTGCCAGCCCCATCTACCTGTGTGCTTTGCCAGTGCCGGTCCCCATGGCAACTCAGGCCTCAGTTTGCCGTGCTCTTGGGAGCTCAGCGTACCCTGTACCGTCTACACAGAAAGAAAGGGAGCTGCTTCCTTGAGGCCCCGTCGTCGCTGCATCCCTGTGCTGGGACGGTGCCTGACACACAGTAGGCTTTCAGGCCGCGTTTGTTGATGGAGCAGTAAAAGGCCGGAGTCAACATCTGTGCTTTTTCAAAATACTGAAAGAAATAGGGAAATTTTGACGAAAACTCAAGCGTTTTGGCTTTTCCTGAAAACCGTGGAAACCCGGCGACGCTGGGCCCGAGGGGCAGTTATTGGTGGGAACAGCATGGCGGTCCTCTCTGGGTCACCTGGTTTTCTAGGGGCCCATGGCCACCTGCCCCGGCTGCCACTTTTACCCACCTCTTCCTTCCTTGAACCCCAGAAAGCATATCCCACATGTCATCTCCAGGTTGTAAACACCTCAGGGTGTTTCAGAAATTCTGAAATTTCAGAAAAACTGAAGGTTTTGTTGTTTTTTTAGAAAATAATTGCCTTATTAAAATAAGTCAAGCAGAGAAAGTCAATTATCATATGGTTTCACTTATTTGTGGAACATAAGGAATAGCGTGGAGGACATTAGGAGAAGGAAGGGAAAAATGGGGGGGCGGAATTGGAGGGAGAGATGAACCATGAGAGACTATGGACTCTGAGAAACAAACAGGGTTTTAGAGGGGAGGGGGAAGGAGGGATAGGTTAGCCCGGGGATGGGTATTAAGGAGGGCACGTACTGCATGGAGCACTGGGTGTTATACGAAAACAATGGATCGTGGATCACCACATCAAAAACTAATGATGTACTGTATGGTGACTAATGTAACATAATAAAATTAAAATAAATAAATAAATAAAAATAATTGCCTTATTGAGCTATAATTCACATACCACAAGAGTTACCCGTTTAAGGCACACAATCCAGTGGCCTTTAGTGTGTTCAGAGCTGTGCATTCATCAGCACTATCTAATTTGAGAACATTTCCAAGAGAAACCCCGTGCCCATCAGCAGTCACTCCCCATGCCCTACCTACTCCAGGCCCAGGGAACTGCTAATCTGCTTTCTGTCCCTATAGATTTGCCTATTCTGGACACTTTGTATCCATGGAATAATATAATTTGTGACCTTTTGTGCCTGGCTTCTCTCATTTAGCATAGCGTTTTGAAGGCTCATCCATGTTGTAGCCTGTATCCATGTTTCTCCCCTTTTTATGGCTGAATCATATTGCGTTGTCTGGATAGACCGCATTGTGTTTATGCATTCTTCAGTTGATGGACATTTGGGTTGTTTCCATGTGGGGGCTGTTACAAATAATGCCTGGAAGATTGTCAATCCCACTAAATAACTGTGTGCTAAGTAGCACATCAAGGATGAGAGGGAAAACTCCACGTCAGAAAAACAAGGAGAGGTTATCAACATACCAAAAACTCTGGAAAATCACTCCTGTAAGAAGGCAGAATATAATGTAGCAGCTCCTGAGTTCCAGAGGGCAAAGGGCACACCAGGGAAAGCATGGCGGTGGTGGAGTGGTGGCTGGAGAGGGGGCGACCCTCACCAGGAAGCATGGTCCGCGGGGCCTGAGGCTGAGTGCAACCTGCAGTGGCCTCTCTGAGCTAAGTCACCTGGGGAAGCTGTCCCTTGCCAGTGGAAAGGACTGGCCCACGCTGTCAGTTGCCAGCTCTGGGCATCAGCGCTCATGGACCTGCTCAGGTTAGGGGCCTCCCCACGTAGGAAGAGGGTTTTTCTCCAGGCCTGCAAGCCACATGGCCTTGATATTGGCTACTACAGCAAATAATGCCCCCCTCAGGCAGTTCTCCTGACAGCCAGAGGCTCCCCTGATCTCAGTTGCCCCAAAAGATGAAGTCTGTTTTCAGAATGACTGTCTATGATTAAGGTGAAAGTGATTGAAGGAGGTCTTGCCCTTCTGGGACATCATTTTGCTGAACTTGTGGGAGGATTCTGCCCATTTTCCTGTGTTCTGTAGAGGATGAGCCTGGAATGATACTTGCTTTATAATAAAAAACAATAGGTACGATTTACTGATGACCTGCTGTGCTGTAAGTCCATTCTTCCTATTTTAATGAGCCGAGCATCTTATGAAGATGTTTTTTTCCCATTAACTGGATGAGAAATTTGAGGCTCAGATACAGCAAGGAACCCAAGGTCATTTGACTGGTGAGTGGCAGAGCTCGTGTCTGAGCCCTGGACAGATAAATACCAGATCTCTGTTCCCCTGAGCCCATCTTTCCAGAAGGTGGTATTTCGGGGAGGGAATAGGTTTTTTGTTTTTGTTTTTTTAAGATTTTATTTATTTGAGAGAAAGAGAGAGCAAGCTGGGGGAGAGGCAGAGGGAGAGGGAGAGAGAGAGAGTGAGCGAGAACGAGAATCCCAAGCAGACTCCCCACTGAGTGGGTAGTCCAATGCGGGGCTCGATCCCAGGACCCTGAGATCATGACCTGAGCTGAAATAAAGAGCCAGGCGCCCCAGGAAGAGGTCTTACTATGAATGACAGATCATATCTTTCTGGGGCAAACTTGTTTGGTAGGTGAGTCTGACAGCAGGGTCTACCCCCTTTGGCCCATGAGCCAGTGCCCTCCTCCGCAGCAACCTGAACCTGTCCTCAGTCCGGCCTGCACCCCCAGCTCCAGGCCTTCCTTCACCGTCCCCTCGGTACGGCCCACGAAGCGCTGCCCTCCCTTGTGCGAGCTGATGAGCCCGTGTCCATAAAGGTGTGAATGCCCAGGTTGCACGCAGTGTTAGCATCCACAGCCCTCCCCCCTCAAATGAAAGTCCTTCTCAGTAGGTTTTTCAGGCTGTTTTTGTCTTGGGTAGGATAAGCGAGGTTATGCTAAGGTAATAAACAGCTTCAGAATCTTAGTGCCTTGTGACAACAAAAGTCTATTTCTTGCTCAAGCTACATGAACACTGATGCCCGCTGGGGATTCTGCCCTAAATAAGCGCCTCAGTCGGGGACCCAGGCTAATGGAGTAACAATCCCCTCACTTGTTGACACCATCAATTAGATGTTCTGGCCTGGAAGTGACACATGACTGCCGCTCCCAACTCACTGGCTCCATCCAACTGCAGGGGCTGGAGGGACAGTCCACCCAGGTCCCTGGAAGTGGGGGAGAGCTGGAAATGACAGGCGAACAGCGCCTATGTCCACCACAGATGTCTTGGCACCCTCCTCCCCGGCCGCTGCCCCCCCTCTAACCATGAATTACAACAGGGATGGGCCTCGGGCAGAGAGACCCGGGCCCCCACTCTGTATGGTGGAGAGTAATATTACTTTTAAGTGTGTTAAGAGGATTACATGTGCCTGGCACATAGCAGGTGTTTGGTAAATGACAATTTGTAAGGTGCTGTGTAGGAAAAATTATGGTTTCTTAATAGCCAAAAAAAAAAAGGTCTGATAGTCCACTGTCTTTCAATTCTGTTTTCCCTAGATAAGCCAATGTCTGGGATTCTATTCTAAGGGCAGGAAGAAAACACATTTTAAAATGCTATTATTTATACTTTTGAAGAACTGGAAGGAACCCAAATTAAACATCCAACCATAGAATTATTAAGTAAATAATGACATATAGACTTCACGAAATGTAATGTAGCCACAAAAATAACAGGGAAAATTATATAACAACATGCAAATTGCTCCGGATAGTATATTGGTTGAAAATATGTTACAACGTTGTAGATATTCATCGACCACAAGTGTGTTCAAATAAGTGCAGATGAAAAAAGATTGGAAATGAAAATACCAAAAGTGACAGTTCTATTAGAATTATAAAATTATGAATATCTTTCAGTGTTACTTATGTCGTTTTAAAAAACTATTATCTTACAGATAGAAAAACTTCAGAAAAATATCCTAAGTGCGTTTGTTGATCTACTGAGAGACTGTTAAGAAATTTTAAAGGTAGAAACATTAATACCGTAGTGGACATAGATGAAAATACTACATAGATGATCCCTGGTTCACAAACCCAGTGGAAGAAATTGGGCCCAAGGTAAAGGAAAATGTTTTTAGAAAGCAAAAGTAATAGAACGTTGCAGGAAAGCATACACACACACATATTAGGATACCTTCCAAATGTGAGTAGGGCTTGTCAAATTTGCAACCTGCAGAATTCTTGAGGAGTAGAAAACTCTAGAGAGCTGGTTTAGCAGTCCACCACTTGGCTTCAGTACTTAGTGGCCAGTGGCCGGGTCAGCCCCACCCCCACCCCCGCCCCGCCCGGACACGTGAAGGCCTTGTGTGTCAGAAATACGTCTTTTCTATTTCTATAAGGCTTGGGTCTGTTTCGGCACCTGACCCAGGGTAGCTCCATGGTTTCCGGAATCTCCAGGACCTCGTTTAAAGCTCAGGTCCCTGTATCCCCACCCCTAGGAATTTGATTCTAAAGGTCTGGAGTGGGGTCCAGGAAGGAATCTGCTTCTACACTCTCCTGGGCCTTCTGATGCAGGTGTGTGAGGACAGTACTATGTGCCCCTCGGGGAGGCCTCCGAGATGTGTTGGTAAGATGAACAAACTAACAAGACTTATGAGGGATCCAGCTTTAAATACAGTCTGCTGGTCTATAATTCTCGTATTTTCTGGTGATTTCTGTGTCAATGGACTCCTAGCCTCTGAGCTTCCCCCTCTGGGAAACCCCCACCCCCAGACACACCTGCTTCTCCCTTGGGGCTCCCTGAAGAAATGGGTTTATATTGCACAACTGGCCTCCACAGAGGATTCCACATATGCTCAGAAGTGGTTTGTGTCGGTTAATGCCGCCTTACAGGAGAGGGAAGAGATTATCACAGGAGGGAGCTGTCTAAAATTAAGAGTCTGTGGGCTTAAAATAGCTGGGAAAGTGGCTCCCTTTGTGTAGAAAACTGAACCTGTTTTGCTGAGCGCAGTGCTTATTAAGCAGCCAGGGAGAGAAGATGGTCTTGGAAGGCGGGAAGGGAGGAATGAAACAGAAGTTCTGTTGTTTCAGCTTTGAGAATGCTCCTCCCCGAGCCAGGGCTGTGACGTTTTGTGGCCAGATGCAGGAGAGTTCATCTTGAAGATAGGCAAGAGAGCCTCTGTGCCTATTCCCTCATCTGTAAAATGGGCTTCATGGTGGTGTCTACTTCATGGCTTGGCGTAAGAGTCAAATGAAATGCCGTAGATAAAGCACTCGGGATGGTACTATTATGTTTCTCATTGGAGAACGCACATGGCATTCCTGCAGGTGGGGATGGTCTCCACCAGCAGGAAGGAGCCTCTGGTCAGGACAGCCGCTGTCTGCAGCCAGGGTGGAGGGATGGTGGGGCATCAGGAGGTGGGACAGAAGTGTGTGTCCCCATCAGCCCGGGAGGAGGTGGGGGGAAGTTAATACAGGCCTTGAAATCAGCGTACCTTCAGCTACGCATGGAGAGGGGGCAGGGTCGGGCCTTACGCAGAGAGGTAAATGTTTATTAAGTGGATGCATGGGTTTCTAGGACCAAGAGCTATGATTCCTGCTTTGATTTCAGACTATACTACTTGACCCATCAAACAAGTAGAGTGGAGGCTTGCTTCTGGGAATAGAAAACACAACTTTAATGCCTGAATCCACATTTACCATGTGAATTAAAAAAAAAAAAAAATCAGTCTAGAGGTGATTTTCTCCTTTTGTCATTCCTGGGCCTTTTCTGTGAAAGACAATTATAAATACACAGGTTCTGGCAGTAGCCTGTTGCACAAACTTATTACAGGAAAGTGCTGAAGAGGGCTTGCTTACCTGGTTCTTAACAGGTGCACACAAAGGATCGCTTTGCTCTTAGGAACTTTTCATGTTTTCCGGCACTTACTGGACCAGGTGCAGACCAAACAGGGGCCCCGTTTGTAGCTGACAGCCCTGACTGGAGGCACTGTGCTGAGCCATGTCACACCACAGGTCGCTTTTCTAAATAAAATTAGTATTTTGGGGGCACAGTGCTTTGAAGAGTAAAGATAACAAGATAATTGGTGCTTTTGAAAATCTATGGCTCATTTTAAGAGTGGTACTCAGTTTTGATTTTTGATTATATTCCCATGAGTCCATAAATGCAGAAACGCCCCCAAACCATTTGTGTTTTGTTTTCCTTGGCGGATACTGGGAAAGTCTCTTGTATTTTTTTCAATACATACATATCTTTTTCTTTTAAATGTATCTTTATCATAAGAAAAATTGATTTGGTTAAATGGTCCCTATTAGGCCTACACTGGCAAAGATGGATTACAAAGATAACATTCTAAATAATTACTTGACATTTTTCTCACTTTTAGGTCTGTGTGGAACCACACGGCCCAGCTCTGGGTCACACAGTTGTCATGTTTACTTACACGTAGGAAGTCATAACACTGTCTTTTGTCTCTAGGATTTTTGTCATTTATTTATGTTGCTGGAAGGAAAAGGTAAGAAAGGCTTTTTCCACTGTTTTCATGAATATGTTAGGACCTTTATCATATTATATGAATGAGGTTAACTTTCTTCAGACTTATGCGAGATAATTAGCAATTTCCATTTGTGTTTTGGTGCTGGGGTTTTTATCCGGGTAGGCTTTAATTAAATGCCCTTTGCTGTTCAGTTAATATATCTGTCTATTTAACTCAATTTGACTTTAACGCAGAGCTACTAGGTAATTAAAACAGTTCAGTGCCATATCCTGGATGGAATGAGAAAGTCTCAATTTAGAAGCGCAGCGCTGGAGAACTTTGCATTAAATGTGTGCTCAGGAGTTCGCTACAGTAAATTTTCAGAAACATCTACTTGGAAGCAATCATGAATAAGAAGAGTCTGTTAATGATAGAGCTTTGTGTTATTATGTGTTATTTGATAGCGCATCTGTAAGTTAGGAAGCAGAATGTTATGAACACTCATAAATAGACCAGGCAATCTAAGAACTAGGGCGTGCCTCACACCTCACAGTCTTGCACTGTTTCCTTCCCCCAGACTTCACCACAAGACTAATTTTATGGGGTTTCTTTGTTGTTGGTTTTTTTTTGTTTTGTTTTTTGTTTTTTTTTAAAGAAGAAGGTAATTGTAGATTCGGGTTTGAGTCTCCTGTTTTCACATTTCATTCTCCTCACTTCCAAATCATTTTGCTGAAAGTGACTTCCATGAAGTCAGGGACATACACCTTTATCAGGCTGGTTTTCCTGAGCCTTCCCCACGAACAACATGGCCAGAGTGGTCCCTTCACTGTGTCTTGAGAGGTTCCCCCAGCACACCAGCAGTCCAGTTGTAGTGATGCTCCTATTTACCAAAGTCTGCTGTTAGTAACTCTTCTGAGCATCAGAACCACCAGAAAGTTTATCTTTGTATCCCTGACCCTGAGAATAGTGCCTGCAGCTTGGTAAATGCTCAGCAAATGTTCGTTATGTTTAATAATTTAGGAAATACCTATAGGAAAAATTTAGGTAGAGGATCATTTCAATACCATTTCATTTAAGATCAATTTCGGCAGGATGCCTGGGTGGTGCAGTTAAGCAGACGACTCTCGGTTTTGGTTCAGGTCGTGATCTTGGGGTTATGAGATCGAGCCCCGTGTCAGGCTCCACACTCAGTACAGAGTTTGATTGAAACTTTCTCTTACTTTCCCTCTGCCCCTCCTCCCTGTGTGTGTGCACTGTCTCTCTGTAATAAATCTTTAAAAAATCAGTTTTAGCATTTGAAATCAAATATATATGTATATGTATATATATATATATATATATATATATATACATATACTACATATATAAAACAATGAACTCTGAAGGATCTAGCAAGTGAGTCAGATCCATGACCCTTCCAATCCAGTGGCACCAAGAGATGGTCTGTGGAGAGATATAATATCAGCCACCTGTACTGAGTTGGAGATCTCTTCTTTGGTAATTCCTCTATAATCCATCCGTCAGAAAGGCAGCAAGGTGTTGGGATTAAGAACATGGACCTTGGAGCAAATTTCCTGGGTTCAGGGTCTGGCTCAGCCACTAACCAGCTGTATGATCTTGGGCAAATTACCTAACCTATCTGTGCCCTAGTTTCCTCTTATGGGAAATGGCGATATAGCACTTACCTCAGAGGGGTGTTTTGAGGATTAAATGAGTACAGGGGTGCCCGGGTGGCACAGTCGGGTAAGCATTCGACTCTTGGTTTCTGCTCAGGTTGTGATCTCAGGGTCGTGAGATTGAGCCCTGTGTCGGGCTCTGCGTTCAGCCTGGAGTCTGCTTAAGACTCTCTCTCCCTCTCCCTCTGCCCCTCCTTGAGAGCTTGCGTTCTCTCTCTCTCTCAGATAAATAAATAAATCTTAAAAAACGTAAAATAAATGAGTACAGATATGTAAAACTCTTAGAACGGTGACTGACACATTGTAAGTGCAGTGAAAGAAATTTGTTATTAGTCTATGTACCTCCAGATTTTTTTTTTTTTTACCTTATTCACATTTTTAATTGGCTGTCACCGGTCTTTGGGACCTGGGTTCCTCATACTCACCCCCACTGGAGGAGGGGAGGGGTTCTTCATTTCAGGCAACCCCCAGGGGCCTCTCTCAGGGCGCTGATATGCCCTCCTGCCACACTCCAGCATACGGAATTTGCTTCTCTTAATCTTTCAGGGAAGGATCTCAGAGTTTAACTAGATTTTTAGCCACTGCTTTTGCCTAAGGCTTCTGAGCTCAAGGAGGTTGGTTTTTATTTTTGAAGGTGTGAACAGAAGTGGCAAGGAGATGTTTAACCTTTGAACCTGAGCACCTCATTATGAGGGCAACTATGTCAAGGAGAGAATTCACTCAGTCCCAAATATGTCTTAAGTAGGATTGCACTGGGCCTGCCTAGTTGGGCACCTCAGGCTCCCCCTCCCAGCCCAGAGGTGAGCTGGAAGCTCAGCGGTGCTTAGACTGTGGAGTAATTTCTGGGATTTCGACATGAATCTGATAAACAGAGCTTTGCACCTCCATGAGTCAGAGTAGACAGGCCCTTATCAAGTCAGACTGTATTCTTGAGGGGGCGAGGGAGTTTGGTTTGCCGACAGCTGCGGAGCCCCCTCCCCAACCCTGGGCAGGGGCAGCCTGACTCCTGGGGCCAGACGCAGCAAGAAATGGCAGTGGGAAGGCCACCGAGCCCTGCCCTGACGCCCTGGGGCTGCACGGGTGAGCACCCTCTCCCAGAGTCCAAACAGTGCGCCGTTCCACCCGACGGCAGACAGGCAGCAAGGTGTAGTGGAAGAAGCCCAGGCTCCCAGCTCTCAGACGCTCTTGCTTTGGGATCCAGAGGAAGCCTTTCGTAGCCTGTGCTTCAGTAAAATGGGGTTCATTCTGATGATTCCTTCTCTGCCTCTGTCACAGGTTGCCGTTAAGAGCACATGGACTATTTTAAAAGTGACAGGCTCTTGAGTTCCGTGCTGTACCAAGGTTAGGCGTTGGGAGCGGTCCCGAGGAAGGGGATCCTTTTATCACTGACACTTTCTCGAATTGTCTGCCCATGGTGCTGCTGGACAGCAGATAGACTTTGGGCTGGGCTTGGGATGACTTTAGATTTCTCTCTGATGGTGAACCTGCGTGTGGCCTCACTACCGTGAGGACTGATGGGTTTGTGGCCGCCGTCACTCTCTTCCCCGAGGTTCACCGCTGTTTGGCTCAGTGGCTCTGGAAGGGCCCTCTAAGGAAGACAGCTTTAAGGCAAGCCCTCCCTGAGGGTAGTGGTACTGTCACGGGGTACCTCAGCCCGTCCAAGAATGCAAACGGCTCACTTGGTGTTCCTGATTCTGCATTAGGCCCTCTGATGCAGGAGTTTCACGTTTGAACAGGCTTCCCCATTGCTTTTATGAGATAAAACAGACACTTTTCACATTCCGAGAAGAAAGGTATAAATATCACGGAGTTCTTATTCTTAATCTTGAAAATAAAAATTTTCTAGGGGTTCCAACAGATTTGTTTTGCATTGTTCATTTTTATCCATTGTGTTGTTCGGAGAGCTAGAGGGTCATGAGATTGGTCTACGTAAGTTGGAACAGGCTGGTGAAGAACTCTGGCGAGGGAGGGTCCGATCTATGGAGTTATTTTCTGGCTCGGCCTGGAGCTCCCCCATCTCATCCATGAACCCCTCTCCGAAATTCTGTGTGTACACAGGTTTCAGCACGCCCACTAAGTCTTTCTATGTAGACCACAGAGAGAGAGTTGATATTTTTATTGTGTTTTTGGAAATGTGAGGCAATACTTTCTGTAGCTGAGCAGCTTGTGTTTCTTAAGATAGTGCCTTTTCTCTTATTTTTCCTTCCTTTTTTGGGAAAGTCTGCAGAGAATGGACAGTCAACTAGAGGGGGTTGAATAGCTACAAGTGAGTTGTTCCCACGTGTGGGGTAACCAGTTAGTTAGCTCCACAGTGAAGTGCTGGTCGGGACAGGGCCCGGCCTGCCTCTGACCTTCTCTCCTGCACTCCCACAGACCCCATGGCTGTTCCCGTCCCTGCACTTCGAACACTCTCACTTTCCCTCCTTTGCTCACGCTGTTCCTACACCTAGAATCATTTCTTCTCTTACTTTCCTTCTTCTGTTCCCGCCCAAACCCTACTACCTCCACCTGCAGAAATTTACCTCTAGTAATTATACCTAACACAAATGTCACTTCTTCCAGGAAGTCCTCACTGCTCACTCCAGTTGGGAGTCAGTGAACTTGACTCATCCTTGATACTCCTTTATTACCTATATATATATATATATATATATATATATTTTTTTTTTTTTTTTGCACCATTCTTACAGTGTTGAGAGTACCCAATGCTTGGAATTGTTATCATCAATCCATCTATCATCTGTCTGTGTCTGTCTCCTCTATGTCTGTCTGTCTGGCTGTCTCTCTTATGAGATCATCAACACCTAGAGGGGCATAGCATGGTCCTGAGAAGAGATATCCTTGATTCAAGAGTGGGGCCAGGACTGGGGCATATCTAGCGGCAGGTGTCCAGTCTAGGGATCTTGAGGGATTTGCTGCTAGCTTATAATCCAGGGTAAAAGCACCAGAGCCTACAGGGACCCTGGGGGACAGGCAGGCAGGACCCAAAGTCCACAGGGTGTGGGATGAACTGGGCTGGGGTTGGTAGCGACACTCAGGCAGAGGGGGAGGAAGGACTCATGCCAGGGGTCAAGATGACTTGGGGTGTCCCCAGCAGGTGTCAGCCACAGTGGCTTTTCTCTCGGGACAGCTCAGGGTGTTGTAGACTCCCGTCCATATCCAACCTCTGTGCCTTCTGCCCCCGTGCCTGCCCTCTCACCTGGCCCCTAACGGCAGGTCTCCTGCTCTGGCTGAGCGAGGGGCCTCGGGTCTCAGCCTCACGGGCAGCTGGGCTTTGGGAAAGCTCACCTGCCCTGCTTCTTCCCATAACTCCATAGCCTCTAGCACAATCCCAGCAGTGCTATTTGAGTTATTACATTTGTTTACCGGATGAGCACATTTGTTTCTGAGGTGTGTCTTAGATTCTGTTAAGCGTGACCGCTCGTCACCACAACACCTCATGTTGCAGTTTCAACTCTGAGCTGCCTTGTCAAGGAAGAAACAGTTTTCATTCCCCTTGCTTCTCTCCTGTTTAGTTATTCGTGTGTTTTCATTCACAACAATGGTCCAGGTTGGGTGGGGGATCTAAATATGAATAATGAATAAGATACGGTCCCTGACAGTCCCTTGAGCCCAGTCCAGCAGGCTTTATCCTCTCTTGGGCGTCATCTCTGGGTCCCTTCTTGTCCTGTCCTGCTGGGCCGCCCTCGCTGGTAGTGTCCCGCTCTGTGAACCCCTGCTCTGAGGGCAAGGGGAGGCCAGATTGTATATATGCATTCGGGGTGCTGCCCCTGGGTGAAAGCCGCTGGGCTGGAGAACCCCCTGAGCATTTTCTCTCCCCACTGGAACCATCTGTGGCTCTTGAGAGCTTGTGGGGGAACCCTTTCTGCTCTTTTTGTACAAAGTGAAATGCATTTTGAAGGTTTATTGTGGCTTGTTGGGGGTAATGACAGGTGATTGTCTCTCCAGGACAGGCAGGGGGACTTTGGGACTTGTTTGGTCTCCTGACTCGAGTTCCAACAGAACCATGTCCTCTTCTTACACTGAATCAGGGCATGCGTTCTTGTCCTGTGGCTGTTCTCTGCCCTTGAGCTTGGCGCCACAGTTCTTAGGGTACCATACATGTCCGCACGTCCTTGAAGCTTGTTGTCATGTGGGCGTGTCTTTCCACGCAGTTTTATTTTGAGTGTGCTATTCAAATTGCTTTTAATTAATCTCATTGTTTTAAAATAAGAGTGGCAAAAGAATCCCGTTCCTCAGTTTGGCATAACGTTTATGTGGCTTGTGCAAGTTGGGCTGACCATCATGGCCTCCTCCTGCCTTTTTAATTTCCCCCTGCACATGTTGGGTGTTCCCAGTCATTTCCATCATTATAATTGAACTAGTGCACTAGTTCATTTGTTGGGACCCTGGGAGGGTGAGGACCTTATTTGTCTCATTCATTGTTTCAGTGCCAGTCCTTAAGACTGTGTCTGCCATATGGTAGGGGCCCAATAAGTATTCTGTGACTACATGTATAAATGAGTTGGCCATGAAGCATCCACATAAAGGGGGTTGACGCCCTATTTTTGGTAACGCTCACGTCTGTACCACAGACTACGGTGAAGCTTATTCATGCCGAGGGTGCTCTCCAGGAAGGGCACCACCTTATAACCAGCATCCTGGTGTCAGGCGTCCATGTATGTGTGGGCAGAGAAGATCTGAGTTTGGAGAACGAATCGCAATGAATCAAGAAGGCGGACGTTTTTCCCCATAACCTGGCCAGCCCCTGCCACGCCACAGTCCCGCGGATACTGCTGCATGTAGACGGGACTCACAGAAAAGTGATCTTACCATCTTCACGTTCTGGGAGTTAGCTGAGGTTTTCTGGGAAATTATGGCACCATATACACCTGGCCTCTGATAGTAGCCACTTGGAAACGTCCGGTTCGAATACCTGAACTAGAGGGAGGACATCTCACAAATGGAGAACATTCTAACGTCTGGATGCCGCTTGCTGTTTCTCCCTTAAAATAATCTACCTTACGTTCAAGCTAATCAACACGCTCTTCACAGCTCTTCAGCACCCCAGCTTAATTGGCCTGAATTGTTGCTCTCAGTGTGAACAGTGTGCTCTATTCTCAAGGCTGGATTTGATGACATCTCATTATCCTCACGGTGCAGCCTGGTGAGATGAGACGGAGGGCGCCAACGGCCACAGCCGGTTGCCATCAGCATGCTGATTGCGTTTGCAATCATCCTCTGCTCTCCGGGCAGCATTTCCAGTGTGACTGTCTTCAGGGTCCCACCCGACTGTCCTGAGATCCAGGGTGTTGTTGCACGGAAGCAAGGCAAACCCTGCCATCTCAGCCCTTCTCCAATCAACTCAGTTTTAGACATACTGGTTTTCCACCTGCTGATGCTCTGCAAGCATTTCCGTGCAAGCCTTGTTCTTTGCAGGGGTTGTTGCTTAACAAAACGCTGGTTCTAATACACGGCATCTGGCTGGGAGCTGCGGGCAGTGCATTATCTGTAGTGTATTATCTTCATAGGAGAACTGCCCTTAAAATCAGATGAAATGTGTTCTGCAAACTTTTTTTTTCTTATGACGTGGCAAATTGCTTTCTTTTATGCAGAATCAGTGGGACAATGCCAAAGAGAACAGAACCTCATTATTTTTTTTTTTTTTAAGATTTTATTTATTTGAGAGAAAGAGATCAGGAGCAGGAGGGAAGGGTAAAGGGAGAAGCAGGCTCCCTGCTGAGCAGGGAGCCTGATGTGGGGCTCGACCCCAGGATCCCAGGATCATGACCTGAGCCAAAGGCAGACCCTTAACCGACTGAGCCACCCAAGCGCCCCAGAAGCTCATTATTTGTAATAATAATGATGCTGGACCTTGATGGAAAGATGTAGTACAACCTCTAGACCATTTCATGATCGTTGCCAGCTAATTCCTAGCATTCCTTCTGCTGGAGGGCAATTATTATCGTTCCTGCCAGAATGACATGGAAGAAGGGTGGGTCAGGAGGTGAGACCGTGGGTAAAGCCTGTGCATCCCGTTCCGCTTCCGTGTTGTGTGTGTGTGTGTGACACACTTGCTCCACCAGGAGGCCAGGCTTCTTCATTTTGGAGGATTTTCAGATGCATGACTCAGTGTTCTCTTTATTTATTTCTAATTGTAATCTGCTGCAATCTCTCTGTGTAATGAAAAGTCCAACAACATCCAAGGACTTTGGGGGTACAGGCACAATTGAATGAAACTGTGGCCAGAAACCCTTCCTTTGAAGATTTCCCACGACGTGAAGATTAAGGATAGTGAAGCTGATAGAATGGGGGGGGTGGTTCATTTTAAAGTAAGATAGGTGTTGGACTCATAGACGCTCGGACCTAGCGATGAACGTGAGGCCCTGACCAATGAACTTGTTACATAGCATTGCGGGGTTTGGGTTGGGGCAGACCTGCAGGGTTGGAGTACTGCAGCATGATCTGCTCAGGGATCTCCTTTCTGTGGGGGCTTCACTTACTATCCCCAGGTCCACCCCAGGGAGGCAGTTTTGTTTGTCGAAGCGTTTCCATGAGGAAGTAGAGAAGCCAGAAAGTTTGGAATATCATTTCCCTTGTCCTGCTGGTATCTTCCCTTTTATTTAAAAGTTTCCTTTCTGAGCTTTGGCCAAAGTGTTATTTCTTTATATTCTTCTCATTCGTTTATGTGGTTAGGTTTTTGTTTTTGTTCTGCGTTTCTGGCTCTTCCGGGCTTGTCCTGAACCAAAAAGCATGCTTCTCCCACATTGATTTTGTGTCTCTGGCTGTGATGTGCAGAGCTCCAGTGACTGAATATTCAAAAGCAAAACCTTTAAAAAAAATTATAATTTAAAATCCACACCTGTATCTCTCTCCTGTTTCTGATTTTGTTTCCATTTTGGCACTTAGGAAATGAGGGGACCCTATTTGTATTCCAGTCAGTGGTATTGATTACTGGGTTCTGTCAGTTATGTGACTGGCCCTGAGTCTGCGTGACTGCCTCCCAGTATGTTCTTGGTGATATCGGAAGGGAGCACAGCTCTCCTGTGGAAGAGAGTCATGACATCACTGTATCCAATGACGTCACATAAGGATACTCAGCTGTGACTTGAGTATTCCTTGTCCTGGTTAAACTCTCCAGGCCAAGCATCTCCTACCTGTGTTATCTTGGGCAGCCAACAAACTGTGACTGACATATCTTCACATCAAATGAAGGCAACGGACACAGTGAATATGCATATTCCTTCCAGCTCTGAAATCCTGTAATTTTGATTGTTGCTCCTGTGTGTTTCAGTTCGCCAGGTGAGATCTTGAGTCGCTTATATAAGTTCCTGTTCTTGCTTCAGCAAGCACATAGAGAGTGCCTACAAAATGCTAGGAACCGGTGTCCAGAGATGGAAGATGCCCACTGTGCTTTCAAAGAACACAGTCCAGCGGAGGAGACAGACACAAAAATCCCTCTGGAATAGGGTCATACAGTCAGTCTTCGGATAGCGATGGACGCTCTGGGATCCACAGGGAGCTGGAGGGAAACCCATCCCCGAGGCGGTCGTGCTAGAGGGGAATCTTGAAAGAGAAATATGATTTAGCCCCATTGATGGTAGTACAGGGATGGGAAGGATGGGTGAGACTCAAGGATATATAAATGGGAGAAAACAGGGGAAGTGTGGTGTGCTGGGGAGTTGTCCCATGTGTCAGGGTGAGGTGACCACGGGCCAGTGGCAGAAGATGGGGCTGGGAGCTCATCATAACCATGGCTGTTTTGTACTGTATTCCTCAGCCGAGTTAAATTGGTGTTAGCATCGTTTTGCAAGTGAAGACATAGAGGTTAAGTAACTTCCAGAAGGGCATGTAAGTAGTAAGTTAAAAAAGTAAAATTTGAACATGGGTCATTTTGAGACCAAACCTCAAGCTCTTTCCTCCATGCAAACTTCTGTCTCTGCTGCTCTCTCTGATGGGGCATGCCGAAACACCCTTTTGCTCCCTGGCCCCACTGCCCTACTGGAGAGTGTGGGTTCATCCTAGAGGTGATGGGGTTGAGCTCAGAAGGGTTTCAGGCAGGAGGAGAACACGATTAGGTGGGGAGGTTGACAGGAAAATGGCAACTGATCTGGGTCAGCTGGTCCCTCGTGCTGGGCGGGTTCCATTCCAGCACCACCCTGGGACAGCATGAATGGCATTTGGAGTCCCACAATCCTGGTCTTCTGTCTCCCTCCCGTTGTTAGCCTTTCTTGTGACATTGGACCTACGTTTCTTTGCAAACCTGTGAGGGTTAAAGAAAACCCAAAGTAAAAAAAAAAAAAGTAATATCCACATGTAGTTATTGAACCTTTACTGCATGCCTTTGCTGAGCATCACACCGTTTAATCCTCACAATGCTACGAGGCAGATTAGCATCCCCTGAGTACAGACACACACTTGCCTAAGGCCACACAGTATGTAAACGTCCGGAGCTGGGACTACACCCCAATCAGAGTGTTTAACCTCTAAGCCTGTTGCTTTCTAGGAGCACAGTGCCTGGTGCGTGGTTGGGAGTCAGAGTTTTTATCAATATGATTATAGGTGTTTATTATGTTAATTACTATTAGACGGGGTCTGAGAGCCAGGCAGGAGCTGAAGGAAGATGGCAGAACCCTGTTCTCTTTCCCAGAGCCCTCTCCTGCCCAGGTGGGCGCACAGGAGCTGTTTTCCCCACCCCGCTGCCGCTCAGAGGAACTTGCAGGCCTTTGGAGCAGATTCAGGATGTGCCTGTCCTACACCAACTCGCTGGGGCCATTTCCTCTCTCAGAGAGACTCCCTGGGTCCCACCCAGCTACAAGGTGCCCTGGGTGGGGGCCACGTGCTGGAGGACCATGCCCTCTGCTTCCTGCTAGATATAGACTCCTCAGGAGTAGAGTCTCCATTTGCCATCCACATGGGATCTGAGAATCTGCACCATCCCTTCCCAGGGGGGAGGCAGCCAGCCCCACCCTGCCTCCCCCTCCCACTTCTGGGGGCCCTCAGCACCCAATTCCGTCTTTCCAGTCAGACCCTGCCTGGCATTTGCAGCTAACTTGCATCTTAATTTCTGGGGAGAGGAGCGTGGAAGAGGGTTTGCTTTGGAGACAACGTTCACTGACCTCTGCTCTAGTGGGATTGGACTTCAGGCCTGGGAATCTTCTACTTCAGAGCCCATGGGGCCAGCCTCCTCCTTGACTTGAAGTCAAGGATTTCAGGACATTTGCATCTGAAATCCGCTTCCCCTGTCATCCAGAAAAGCCCCGACTTTGTGTTGGTTCTAGGACAGGGTGTGGAACCCTTGTGTTTATTTCATAGGTATTGTCATCCTGTAGACAAAGCCAGAAAGTTTTCTCTGAAACTCACGATGTCGGAATAGCCTACCCTTTTTAGGGGGACTTAAAGGCTTAATTTCAACTCCTAGGTAGTCACATTTTCCCTGGCCTTCCTTCTGTCAGGGGCCCAGGGCCATCACATGTCATTTCTGTATTCACCGTGATGCAGTAGTTAGGTGTCTTTAGGCAGAGCACAGGCTGTCCACAGGGCTCACTGGACCTGAGGTTCTTTCGTTACATGGGTTGTGCTTTAAAAACAGCGCACACGTGTGCCTGGACGGGCTTATCTGCCAGGCTCAGGGCAGCCCGCCCCCTGCCTGGGAGTTTGCCTTCTGAGCGTCCGGGTGGGGCATCAGCAACAACCACGCCACCCCTTTCACTTCCATAAATTGAGGATATGTGTTTTGTGAGCGTGAGAAGAGTAGCACTTGTTTCTTACGGATTTACAAGATAACCTGCATCCGGGTTCCATGGTAGCTCTCTGGTGGTTGGTGCAAGAGAATGAACCTGCTGTCTTCTGGAGTCTGCCTTGAATGGTCAAGATGTTTACTAATACAGCTTGCTTCATCCGACTACCAACGCCTTCTGCAAACCTAGAGGGAATCTCAGATTGCTCCTTTTACTTGTATTCTTGCTCTTCTCAAGGAGGAATATTTAGAGTTGACATTTTTAGAAAATGAAAACGTTGCTGGAGACTTAAATTGTAACATCAACCTGATACACAGAGCACGCTCAGGTGTAACTGCTTTCTTTGTAAAAGTGGTCATAGCTTAAAGCTGCACCAAGGAAAATCCCGATAGGAAGTACTGGTTTTGAAATTTGCAAGAAAAATATGGGCAAGTTTTTTTTAAACACTCCCCCTGCCCCAGTTGCTCTCCTTGAATGGTTACAAAACGTTGTAACATTATTCTCGTTTCCTAGACTTTTTCCATTTTAATAGCATTTTCAGGGTAAAGCTTGTGAAGGCATTCCAGTATTGGTGCCATCTGGATTTTAAAATGGGGGGGGTGGTTATTCTTACGGAGGGGGCTGAATCTGGTAAGACTAGAACCCAGAGCCCTGCCTGGCTAAGCCAGACTCCACCAGGCACACCGGAATGCTCCGTGTTGTTAAGGCGGATGTGTATTGCCAAGCATTGTCCCAGGCAGGTTTTCTTGGGAAAGTTGACAGAGCAGATGTCTCTGTTCTGTTTCTCTGTGTACCGAATCTCTGGCTCAAAGAGGCTCAATTGCTTGCTTATACTTCCCCAGCCTGATAAGTCACAAAGCTGGGATGCACTGATGCTCTTTCCACATTCATTCAACGAATATGTATGGAACATTTTGTGTGCTGGGAACTATGCCTGTAAACAAAGTAGGTCTGTCTTAGAAAATACATAAGTCACAGGGATGAGAAGTGCAGCCTAGGGAATATGGTCAGCAATACTATACTAATGCTGTATGGTACCAGATGGGGACACTACAGATTGTGGTGAGCGTTGCGGAACATACAGAACTGCCAAATCACTCTGTTGCACACCTGGAACTAACATAACATTGCATGTCAACTCTACCTCACTAGTTAAAAAAGGAAGAAAGAAAGTGGGTCTGTCTAAAATTGGGTCTGGAGCTTACAGTCTAGTGAGCAGGTAAGCCAACACAATGCCAGATTGTGAGGAAGGAAGCTCATCGGGCATTGAGATGGAGAAGAATATTTGGGTGAGGGGTGGGGAACCCACCTTGGGTAAGCGATGAGAAAGGTCTGAAGCCCACAGGAGGAGAAGGGGCCGGGCGAGGTGTGGCTGGGTTGGCTAGAGCTAGGAGAGATAATGCCGAACTGCCCTGGGTGCCAGCAGGGGACACGGATGGAGTGGACATCTGGGAGGTGGGTCTCTCCCGATGTCGGTGGGATGGGATGTCAGTGAAAGTGAAAGAACGGGAAGCATGGAGGGTGCCCTTGGTTTCTGGATGGAGAAACAGTGGGTATGCCATGGACTGAGATGGGGAAGTGAGCAGGGGAAGAGGAAATACCTTTTTGGGCCATTGTGGGGGTGGGGGAGGGGATAGGAGATGAAGATTTATGAGGGTCTCAGAAATTACTTTCAGAGTTTTTGTAATCATTGTTCATTCAGTTTTCCAATCTTGTTTTAATGCTTGAATTTGAATTAGGAAAATTACTTGGGTAATTTTATCCACGTACTATTCTATCTCTGGATATGTGTCACTATTCAGGGGTCTGGGGTCTGTGGGTAATTAAGAAGCAGCAGATGTAATCCCTGGCCTTAAAAAGCTTCTAATCTAATTAGGAAGGCAAGGTGTATCTATATGAAACCAACAAGTAATTGCCACTTGTAATTATCTAGAAAATTCTAAAGGCAACATATAATCAAGTGCATAATGTAACATGAATTATATATAAAATGTTGCAAGAACACACAGAGGACAGTTTCAGGCACATTCATTAAGTCAAGAGGAGTCTCTTGGAGAAGTTAAGTCATGAATTGGACTCTGAAGGAAATGTTGGCTATTGCCTTGTACCAGAGCATCAGAAAGATAAGACACTTGGGTGGGGCTGTGTAGACGGGAGCGAACGTGCATGAATAAAGCCACAGAGGAGAGGAACAAGCCGAAGGGAGGGTAGGAATGGTGAAAATAATACTAATAACTACCAGTTATTGAATGCCTATAAATACCAAGCACTTTGGTGGGAGCTTTACAAAAATTGTCTTATTTAAATCTTTTCTTTCCCTTTCCTTCCCTTTCCTTTCCCTTGTTTATTTATTTATTTATTTATTTATTAGTAGGAGTGGGTGGAGGAGAAGAGGGAGAGGGAAAGAGAGAATCTCAAGCAGACTCTGCACTGAGCACAGAGCCTGACTCTGGGCTCGATCTCACAACCCTGAGATCATGACCTGAACTGAAATCAAGAGTTGGACACTTAACAGACTGAGCCACTCAGACACACAGCCAGCTTCATTCTTTTTTTTTTTTTTTAAAGATTTTATTGATTTATTTGACAGAGAGAGACACAGCGAGAGAGGGAACACAAGCAGGGGGAGTGGGAGAGGGAGAAGGAGAAGCAGGCTTCCCGCCAAACAGGGAGCCCGATGCGGGGCTCGATCCCAGGACTCTGGGATCATGACCTGAGCCGAAGGCAGACACTTAACCGACTGAGCCACCCAGGCGCCCCAGCCAGCTTCATTCTTAAGGTAGAAACATTCTCAATAAATTTAAGAGCAAAACACAGATGTTACCTTGAGCATTGCCACTTAAAATTCTTCTGAAAGTGATAGCCAGTTCAATTAGATGAGAAAATAAAGGTATGTTTTAGTGGAAAGAAAGAGGCAAAATTACCATGACTGGCCAACATGTGATTGTCTACCTTTTTCCAGGAAGAGAAAGAAAACAGGAGAACCAAAAGTATTAGAAATAACATAAGAGATATTTCAGATGGCGCATTACAGATTTTTAAAAAATTCTTCCTCAGTACACTGACCAACTAAAACTATAATAAAAATCATTCAGCTTTTTAACCCAATACCTAAGTAGTTTACATGTAGGAATAAGTTTTAAGGAAATGTGCAGTACCCATAGGGAAAAAAAGTATGAGACTGAGAGATTCAAAAGCTTATTTGAATAAATGGAGGATTATGTTAAATATCTAGGTAGAAAATTCAATATAGCAAAGATGTCTATCCTCCCCCAAATTAGTTTTTTTTTTTTTTAAGATTTTATTTATTTATTTGACAGAGAGAGACACAGCGAGAGAGGGAACACAAGCAGGGGGAGTGGGAGAGGGAGAAGCAGGCTTCCCCCCGAGCAGGGAGCCCAATGTGGGGCTCAATCCCACGGTCCTGGGATCATGACCTGAGCTGAAGGCAGACACTTAACGACTGAGCCACCCAGGTGCCCCCCCCAAATTAGTTTATAAATTTAACACAATTCTGGCTGAATTATAGTTATGATTTTTGGGGAGAAAGTTTTGAAATAACTTGAGTTCATCTGAAAGTAAAGAAAGTATGTGTATATTTCGGGAAACTCTGAAAAGTAAATAATGAGGGGTGGGAGGATGAGGGCATTTTTGTTTATAAATAATTATTGGGACGCCGGGGTGGCTCAATCAGTTAAGCATCTGCCTTTGGCTCAGGTCATGATCCCCGGGTCTTGAGATCCAGCCCTGCATCAGGCTCCTTACTCAGCAGGAAGCCTGCTTCTCTCTCTGCCTGCCACTCCCCCTGCTTATGCTTTTTCTCTCTCTCTGGCAAATAAATAAATAAATAAAAATATTTTAAAAATTTATTAATTTAATAATAATTAAAGCTATATGTGGTCCTGATCCCAGGACAGCCAGAGAAGTTAATGACATGGAATAAGACCTAAGAATATATAAGAATTTAATGTACTATAAACTCATATGAATTTATGAGAAATTTTACATCAAATCTAGATAGATTGATACTCAAACCGTCTTATTTAAAGACCACAAAGATGAAAAAGTATTTGCAAGGTGCTTGTTAGACAAAATATTGATACAGAACAAAAGGCAAAAATATTGACTCAATAGAAAGACAAGTTTAAGAATATGTATGGATAATCCACCAAAAAAATATGAATGATAAACATAGCAGAAACTGCTTAACCTCATTCACTTCCTTATCTGTATATAAATTGGTGCAGCTTTTTTGGTGAGCAGTTCAGCAATGTAAATAAAGTTCTAAAAAGAAAAGAAAGAAAGAAAGAAAAAGCATCTCCTTGACCCTAATGTCCTATTCTAGGAATTTACCCTTAGAAAAATACTGTAATTTGACAAATGAGCAAAGAGATACAGACAGGCCTTTTCATTGAAGTATTGTTTATAATAGTAAAAATGCCCCAACAGTCCAAATGCCTGTCTGGTATTTCAATTGCAAGCCCCAGAGCAATATAGACAGTGTGACCCCCTTCTGGGTTTCCTCCACCTTTCCACAGGTCTCTTTGCCTGGTGCCCGCCTCTATCCTGAAGCCCCCAGCAGGGTACGTGCACTGGGCAGTTCTCTGTAAAAGTCATCGAAGCAAACCCTGCTTTGGCGAGCCAGACCTTTCGGTGCCAGGCACTGAGTGTGGGCCGCTCCTTGAAATCGTACTTATGCTGCTGGTCAGCCTGCAGCACCCTGCCTCTCCTCTCCTCCCTGGACCCTTCCCTGCTTTATCACCCCGCAACGATGGCCGGCTCCCCCAAAGTCGTTTAGCACTTTGTCTGAACCTACCTTGCTCAGTGTGAAGAGATGGATGGGTGAGGCAGAAATCAGGGATTTGTGAGGTCAGTAGATCCAGAGCGGTTGGAGCTGGGGAAGGTGGGATGGACAAGAGGAGGCAGGGGGCAGGGGACGGGGGAGGGGCGGGGCATCCCCTGAGGGTGTGTCCTGAGGGTCAGAGCCATTGCTGGCCGTGGCCAGGGTCACGGTCATTCATGGTGAGGGTGCCACCTCACCATTGCCCTGTTGGACAGTATCCCCACCGACATAGCCCCATCCTCACTGACGCATTCAGGGCTGCATGCCCACCCTGCAGGGGGAACGTGTGAATGGAAGGAGGAGAGGTACACAGAAGGTCCCATCACCTCTTCTCTGTGAGGGTAGGGCCCACATTTGCAGGTTTTTCTATATTCTTCGAGTCAAGGGCGGGAAGCACATTTATTCTCTGTTCCCCCCACAGCACCTGGCCCACTGCTTTGCATCTAGTGGGTATTCACTAAAAATTTATGGAGTGGTTGACTGGACTAGGTTAGCGTCCCTGGAAATGGAAAGAAAGAAGATGAATTGAGAGACTTTGTAACTGGAAAGACTAGGATGTGATGAATACATTTATAATGAGATCACATAGGTTTCCTCTTTTACTTCTTAAAATCAACTTCCACAAATGAGCTGAATACGAATTTCTGCATTAAAATTTAATTTGTTAAACTGAGAAACCGAAGGCTTGAAGCCACCGTGTTGGCGGGGAGTCCCCAGTCCTCAGGCCCCGTCATCTGGCCCAAGCCTGGTAACGAGGTGCTTCCTGGGCATGTGGCCTTGGCTGTCACCCCATTAACAGCTCTGGCTCCATAAACTGGCAGCTAAAAGGGATTTGGATGGCCGGGGGATAGGCTGCGAGTGATTGTAATGATAGAGTCACTAAGTGGCTAGCATTTCAATTGTGATCCTGAGGATTAATTATTTTGATTATCGAATTATCTCTTGTGCATATTTGCCATTTTCAGAAGTGCCCAGCGCTTACCCACTCGAGCAGGCGCAGAGGCTCCCCGGTTTTGGCACAGGGCCTGGCTCAGAGAGACCGGGGCGCTCCTCCCCGCCAGGACCACCCTCCCCTTCCTCATAGCATCAGCCGCAGCCGTGACTACACACCGGAGCCTCGGTGCCACCTCCCCCCAAACCACAGCCCTCTAGGCGGGTAGCATAACTACCCCACTTCACAGGAGCAAAAACCCCGCCCCTGGCTTCCCTCCTCGCCCACCACCTTCATCGAAACCACCAGCACCTCCTTCCCAAGCACAGGGGCCCCCACATCCACCCTGGGGCCAGGCAGGTTCTTTCCACATCAAGCCCCATCTGTCACCGCCCTGCTCGGAATTAGCAATGGCTCTTCACGAGAGGCACTGGGTCCCTTCTGGGCCCCCTCTGCAGCCTCCTCCTGCCCCCTGCCCTCACTCTGAGCTCCAGCCCTTGCAGAGAAACCTTGCGGCTTGAGGGCCCACCCTGCCTGTCCCCTGCCCCTCCCCTTCGGCTGTCCCTTTCCGGGAGACCCGGCCACTTCTGGAATTGGGGGAATGGGCCTTCGGGGCAGATTCTGCTCTTTGGTGGGTGGGGCAGCTGACACATAGAAAGACGTGCTGTCATTTCTCCATGGTTCTAGAACGTCAGCTGCAGGAAAACAAGGGCTTTGCTTTGCTCACTGCGATTTTCCCAGTAGCTGGCACAGCCCGAACATCACAGATACTCAGCACGTAAATTAAATGGATGAAGAAAGGGTAAAGCAGGTGAGAAGCTTAGGAGTCGGAGGTCAGGTGGGCATGAAAAGGCCTGTGGGAGGCCTTGAGAATGGACTTCTATGGATTGGGGGAATGCTCTGGGTAAGACATTCCAGGCATAGTGCTTTGTAAGAGCAAAGGCCTAGCAAGGAAGCAGTGGGGTTGATGGGGTGGGGGGTGAAAGGACATAAGGACATTATGGCAGGAGAGGGTCTTGTGGGTCAGAGGTATAGTTTGGGATTTTATTCTGAGTGGGATGGGAAGCTGTCAGAGGATTTTAAGCAGAGGAGTTACCTTGCATGCTTTAAAGGTTCCCCCTCCAACCGCCACACTTGTAAAGAGCAGAAGCAGGAGACTGACTGAGGTACTACTGCACCAGTCCAGGCAAAGATGGCAGTACTTGAACCAGGCCCTGTTGGGGGAGGTGCAGAGGGGCTCAGACCTGAGATGTGGTTTGAGGTGTGGAGCCAACTGGCTCTGATTAGGGACAGGATGTGGAGGAGTCCAGAAGGACAGGAATCCAGATCACTAACTGACCATTGCAGTCTTTCATCTGGAAACAAGCCTGCGTAGAGAAGGTGCTCAGCCCCCTGCGCTCTGAGCACCCCCCACCCCTCTGAAGGAAACATTCCTTTCCTTGGGGTTCTTATTGCAGGGTTTGCTCATCTGTTAATTAGTGTGACTGCTTGATTAAGTCGCTGTCACCACCAAGCTCCTCAGAGCTGAGCCTCCTCCACCACCTCTTCTGCCTCCTTCTCTCCTCTTTCTCCCCTCCTCCTCCCCTTCCCTCCCTCCTCCCCTCCCCCTTCCTTCTTTTCCTCCCCTCCCCACTCCTCCTCCTTCCCTCTTCATCTCTCCTCTTCCTCCCTTCCCTCCTCCTCCTCCCTCCTCCTCTTCCTTCTCTCCTCCTCTTCTTCCCCTCCCCTTCTCCTTTCCTCTTCCTCTCCTCCTCTTCCTCACCTCCTTTCTCCTCCCCATCCTCCTTCATGGTCTGGCTTTACCTCTAGGGCCCAGCGCAGTGTTAGGCACATAGTAGGGATGCAGCGTGTGCCTGAATGAATGAATGAATGAATGAAGCCGAGAGAGAGTGTAACCCAAGTCATGTAGCTGGTAAGTGGCTTTTGACACCACTCTTCAGCCAGGGCGCTCTCCTCCCATCCCCCTCACTCTTCAGGGGCAGCGGGAGCAGTGGGACCTCCACATTCCACAAATACTCTCTCTCCCTCCCCTCCCCCTCCCTTTCTGTCCAACCCCCTCC